>NW_020897689.1:1993305-2540382 GCF_003984885.1 Neopelma chrysocephalum | reverse complement strand
AAGAAAAGAAAAGAAAAGAAAAGAAAAGAAAAGAAAAGAAAAGAAAAATAACAATCTCCTTTTAGGTGAGTTTCTGTATTCCTGACTGAATTGAGCATTTCAATTCATTCTGATTTTGTCCAAATAGCTAAACTGACTGAGACTCTATAAAATGTTCCTATTGCCACATGGTGATGATTTAATATGAAGAAACAAACAAACTGACACGAAAGAGGCACAATAAAGACCCATAAAGACATCAAATCTAGGCTTGCAGCCAGGAATCTCTGGAATGCTCATATTCCCCCTAATGCTCTGTAGGTAACTGCACATGGCCATGAAGTACTGCACAAGACTCTTCATCCACATGACGAACATTAGGCCTTTACAGGGCAGTTAACTATTTATTTCTTTGGTAGGGATTGCACTTTGAGGCTAGAAAACCAGCAATATTCCTGAACTGTCTCAGCTTAGCATTTTTTTTTAAAAAATAGCATAGCTATAGATTTCAGCATGAGCAATAGTGATAGAAAAAACCAGACCATTAGGACTGGCATATCCAGAAACAAGCAGCCAATAATAATATCTGTCATGACAATGAAAATATGAAAATTATAGATATTCGATTGCCTTTGCTCACTGAATCTGTCACTCAGATACAGGGATTAGGTCATGAAGAAAGTGAAGGAATTTCTAATAGTGAATATGTAATACTGTAAACTACATCTGATTACAGATAAACTAGGAATGTACAATTTAAAGCAGTAAATGACTGCAGGTGTTATAAAGGGCTGGCCAGACATCACCACAAAACATCATCAAAGTCTCCATTGTGATAAGATTGAGGAGAAACACTGGCGAACTGTTAGGGAGAACGGGAAAAGATTGAACTCTCTCATTATCAAGTATAACCTTTGACCTAATACAGTCTACTCTCCTTGGTAAAGATATTTGCACTAGACAGATACATCGAGACATTAATTAAAATGGTCTCTGTGTCATTTTAATTTATGGACTGGAATTGTAGTACAACAGAATTTGATTTTGTATAGGAAAAGAGGTTTTGATTTCATATATTTGGTATTACAAGCTAATCTATTATTTCTTGTGTGATTTTACCTAATACACATTACTCAAAATAGATAGTCTTCCTGCCTTGCCCAACATATTTAATACTGAGTGAGATCTTCAGTCTGTTACAGTCAATGGAGTTTTTTCCCATTACTTTCAACTGGGCCAAGTTTTCATTCAGTAGTCAAGCAAAGTAACACTTAGAAAAGTATTCAAGCTATAGCTTATATAAAAAAGAAGAAAATAGAGTATTTAGGTAATTAACAGATTAATATCTGTTATGTTTTTCAATAGATTCTCAGTAGTGTGAACAGTTTCACTAAGTTGTTGAAAAAATGAACATACACATTGTTTCACATTATTTAAGATCTCAACTGTTTAGTAGTGCAGTGTTTTGCACAGGTAACAGCTAATTCAGAGTAACAAATGAGATTAGTTTATTTGCATTTAAACCACTGCTAAACTTTTACATTGTAGACTCACAACCCCTTGAAAGGGAAAAAAAAAAGAATCAAAGAAATTAAAAATATACAAATAGTGCCAGAATATAAAGGATTGGCTGTAAATCAAGATTATGCACATATAAGAAACAATACCACTGCTTGAAAAAGCTTACATTACAAGGCATTCCAAATTTTCCCAAAATGTTTACCTAAATTAGTTGAAAGACCACAATTTTATACAACAGGAAATTTTAATTAAACCTTGTGCTTGAAGTGTTTTTTCAATTATTCCCTTTGGTTCCATTAGGATGTAGCCCCAATTAAAATGTATTGTTAATATTACAAGATAACACTTGCTGGTACAAAATTGAAGATATGCCTCCATGTAATTTTAGATCATTCCTTGCTGTGAGTTTTTTGCAATTATTTTTTGTCAATAATGTTTTTTTCTATTCTCTTGCCAATTTAATATTTTTAATCAGTTCACTTAAACACTGAGCCTCTGAAAACAAGCAAGTTCCGAAAGATGAAATACCTTTTGTACCCTAGAATTCAGTTAAAGTTTTTTGTTATTTTGTATTTTGCTATACTAAAATAACAAGTGAAAAATTAATAGGGTCACAGGATTCTCTGTCTGTAGCAAACAAATATTGTGACTGTAAGAAAAAAGAAAATCAGGATTTGATCTTTCCACTTTAATTTACATCATTAGTCCTTACTCAAGTGATAATACCCATTGAAAGTATGCATTCTCATATATACATCGTGAGATTCTGTCTATTGCTGAATTATTAATAAGAAATAAATTTACCAGATTAGAGTCTTTTCACATGCATTTGTTTATCTGTATTTTTAATGTCTTTCACTTATTTATTAGTGCTATGCAGAACTAGAATTATTCTGTATTTCTCACATTTGATAGTATGTAAAACTTATTTTGATCAAAACCACAATGAAGTTAATGGTCAAGTAGATTTCAGAAAAAGCTCTTGACATACGGGGAGAAAGAAAGGACATATTCAATGACTAAGAAAAAGAGCAATTCTAAATGCACAAGTCACACCACATAAGCAAGCTATCATTTGTTGGAGGATCCTGTGGATTATTTTTGGAAGTAAGAAAAAAGTAAAAATTCAATTTTTTTATTCACTATTGTTACAAGTACTTTTCTAAGAGTACATAAAAACTTGTCCCACTCTATCCTTTTGCATAAAGAGAATAACAGAGATCTTCAGATTCTCCCAATTCCACTCTATTTTAAAAAAATGCTTCTAAAGAAGGACTAATTCCTGGAATTGTAGTCTATGATTTACAAATATTTAGTATCAGATTTTTCAGTATTTATTAGATTAAAACTAAATCAGAAATAAGAATTTGTTAACTGCCCAAATCTTTAAAACATTGTCCTGAAGCCTACCACTACATTTGTATATTAATTCACATAATTCACTCCAGTATTCCTGTTAAATTCAGCCTGTCCAACTCTCTGTGAAATCCCTTGAAGAGTCTGAAGTATTCGTTTTTATCTGTGAGTACTCTCTGGGTTAGGGAGTGCATCTTGTGGGTATTAATGGCTCGTCATGACTTGGTGAGAGTCTCAGAGAGACAGGACCAAGTCAGTCTTTGAATAAAGGATTTTAGCCCAAAGCCTAACCCCTGGAAGGAGGGTGATTTCCTCTGAAAGCTGAGCCAGGGAAAGGAGACAGCAGAGGATCTGTCTCACACAGCTGGAAAGGGTGGATATTCCCTCCCCTGCGCTCCTCTTGTTAGTCCTTTGTGAGCAGTTGCCACACACTCCAATCTCCTCTGCCTGGCCTCTTTTTCTGAGCTGAATGCAGAAGTCATAAAACAGTCTCCTGGCCATCTAGCTATTGCCTCTGATGGCCATATGCCAAAAGAGATGATGAAGCAAATGCTGCTGTGAGATGAGTAGGGGCAACAGTCAAATTTCAGCAGATTCACATAGTCTGGCTGAGGTTGGAAGGGACCTCTGAGAATTTTGGGGAAATATGAGGAAATACTTGAAACCTCCCTTGGAGTTAAGTTGGGAAAATAGGTAAGAGAAACATTTTGGGAGGCTATGACTTTTTAGTGCACATATTTCAGTCGCTACACAAAATCACAGAAGGGTTGAGGTTTGAAGGCACACCTAGAGATCCAATCCACTCCTTTGCTTAAAGCAGAACAATCTAGAGCCAGCTGACCAGGTCTATGTCCAGTCAACTTTTGAGTATCTTTGAAGATGGAGACTCCACAACCTCTGGGCCACCTGTTTCCATGTTTAATCCGTAAGTGTTTACAATGAAAAAAAAAAATTCTTATGTTCAAATTGAAATCGAACAAATCATTCTGCCTTGTTTTTCTCTCAGGGAGAATAAATTTGGAAGAATATTAGTCTTTAAGCTCAATGTAATGTCTCAGCACAGCTGTTAAATCTTCCTGAACTTTATAGTAATGCATATCATCCAAACTCACCGTATGGAGGTAGTCAATCAACAGGTACCACTGTGTCATGCAAAAAGTGGTATAAGGAGAAATAATAATATATTTTGCATGTGAGGGTTTATTTGTGTCAAGATGGTGTGAGCAATTACATATGAACAAGATGGTAACACCCACCATTAGATGAAATGCTTGTGCGGTGCCCTCATGGGGTCCACAGTCAAAGACACCAGTGTCTAAGGGATTAGCTACCCCTCAGAAAAATTTGAACCACATGTATTTTGCAACTGTTTGGCCTCAGATGATAGACTGTATCTAATTAAAAGCAAAGCACATATGATGGACATGAGAGGAGCTAAGTACCATCTGCTCTACTACTGATTAAACCTTTTACACCACACTGTTTGCCAATGAAAACATAGCCTTTTGGAAAAAAAATAGTACTCTCTCTTCTGACAAATCTAAAGCCCTGTCGAAGATCCTGAGTTGATCATCCTGCTAAGGTCATACTTTATAATGGGCTACTACATGAATAACAAGAATTTTATTAGCCAGATAGTACAGATTAATAATTGGTTCAGGTTGGTTATAAGTTTCAATAAGATCTATATCAATTCGATTGATAATTTGTAAAAAAAGACCTAAAAATAGTTATGATTTTTTAGAACTTTCTATGCATAAAATTTACATGTATATACATATATGTCTGTAGGTTACTAGGGGCTAGATAATAAGTATAGCTATGACTGGGATGCCATCTTTCTGACTGTATAATAAAGTCCAAGAAACTTTTTAAAAAGTGAGAAGGTAAAAGGATTTTAAACTGAACTATTCAGGTACCCAGGTGATTATATCCTTGCCTTGAATTCCTCTGCCGCTGGATGGAATATACTACGTACTTTCCATACAGTGAGGAACAAACTGTGCTTCCCATTTTAAACCTGTGAATGTGTTAGCTAAAAACCTTTCCCTGCTTAGAAGCACACTGAAAGGCCAAGGTAACATTTGGGGAATTTTTTTACATCTGCCAGTGAAAGTATTCAATTATCAAAAACAGACAGGTTATGACTTTTTGGTATCCCAGTATGTCCCTGCTTTTATCCTTCATGACATCCTACAACTTGTTTTTGTGTCATAGAACATCCATGCTGTACATTTCCAGTGAGCTTGATCTACTATGATATATTGAAGTCGCCTCTGAGTTTTTGCTGTTTTTCTCCTTCCTTTTCAACATACAACCTGAATTATCCGAATTAAAGCATCTCTCCTCCCTGATGAGTTCAAAACTGTCAAATTCCACCAAATTGTTCTTCCTAACATGATATAAAAAGTAGGGTGAAAGGAATCTGTTCTCTTCAGACTCAGCTACTTCTGAACTATTGTTCCCAGTCTGAGATGTTAAGTGGTTTTCCCTCTCAGATCACAGTGCCTACTTCCTCAGGGTCCTCTGCTGAACTTTCCCAGGCAGCAGTTGACAGCTCAGACACTCACAGTATCACGCAACAAAAACCAGCTACACAAACAGAACAAGAGAGCTTTGAAAAAAATCTCAAATATGGTGAAGTCAAGTCTCATATTATAGCTGTTTCTTTGTCTCTGTTTTTTATTAGTAGTATTTTCCCTCTGTCTCGCAGCTTTTTAATTAGACATACCAGTTGTGATTAAATAGCCAATGCTAAAATGCTTTAAAAATTCCTCATGTGTTTATCACATATCAAGGTGGTTTTTTCTTTTGTTTTTAACATCCTACTATATATAAATACACAATTCTGAGAGGGATATTAAATGGAATCTATACAGTTACGTATGAAAGCAACTGCTGTCTAAACTAATGCCAAAGGGTAATTACAGCCTAATTGGCTTGGCTCGTTTGGCATGTCATAAATGTTTTTACAATGGTTCTTAGCAGATGAAGAGTCAGAAAACAAATTTCTGCAAGTTGTGGAGAAATTGCTATAAAATAGTGAAACACAGCTCGTTAAGGCCTTCCTAAAATTGGTTCCATATTCCACCATCTGTAATGTTCAGAATCCATTTCTCTGAGCTGCAAATGCTATTTGTCTGATGGACAAACTTCTTTCTCTAAAACTTAAATTATATTTCATCAAAACCCCCAGTATACAACAGTGGTAAAAATGCTGTTCTTCAAGGAGTGAGTTAACTTTTCCAACATGAATACTAAGCCCATTGGAGATTATATAGGATCCATTCATTTGTTTCTTAAAAATTTAGCATTAAACAAAGAAAGGACCAGTGAAACCACTATTAGATGTTCTTCTGTGAAATAAAATTCTGTGTTACATAAACAAAGGACAGTGACTTGTCCCTCTAACCTGCTGATTATGTAGGACAAATTCCACACATTTATCACTTACTTTTCTAGATATATCTTGTTCAAGAAAACTAAGGATTTTTTTTAATCGGTAAAACTGAAAAGAATGTAAAGGAAAATTATATTAACAGCAGTCACACCATTTGTTGAAGCAGAGCTATAGGTAATTCTGTTTCCAAGGAACAAAGTGTGAATTGTACAGGACACAGGAAGAAAGCGGAAATGTATGCTGCAAACTTCTTCACTAAAGGATCTTTTCTGGTGACCTTAGACAATGGAGCTCCTTTTCATGATGCACTAGCCCTGAAGGTACTCTCAGGAGACTTTAAGAAGACAGTATTGTTGGATAGCACATATTGCTATACACAATGGAAGAGAGGTTTTTCCATTAAAGGCAGACAGTGCCATATCACTCTGCATAACTTTTCCAGAAAAGGAAGACCTTTCTTTTTCTCCATTTTCAGCCATTTTCTGGGTCCTAGGGGAGTTCTAACTAAACAGAAGGAGAAAATAGCTGGAGAAAAGATTGGAAGTGTGACAGCTAAATACTAATTGTATTCAATATAAATACAGAAGCTGTCCAAAGATAAAAACTTGGCACTCGTGATTTTTGGCATAGAAATTCTTCTGTCCTGATGGTTCCTTATACCAATTTAAGCATGCATTAAATAATAACAGTATTTATCAGTTGATGACAACTAAACCCAATAGTTACAATCTATTGATTGTAGCTAATATTTTTGTAGTATAGCATACTGTGTCCCCAAACTTTACAGCAAGCAAGGACATTTTAAGGGCATCTAATTTAAAGAACTCAGGTAGAAGTCCTTTTGGGACAATACATTCATATGTCAGTAATATGTATATATTTGATGTAAAATAATTTTCTTTTCCTTAAAATCCAATAATTTCTACCAAAACAGTTGATCTGCAAAAATATAATTTTATTTGCTCATCTTTGGGGAATCTTTAACGAGTTGATTGCTTTATTTTTATGTTTAATGTTTATATTAGGTCAAGAAGAGTTCCTTTTTTTTCATTTCTATAACCCTACAATTTTTATCAAGTGTTGCTAGTATTATTACTTTGTCGAAGTGATGGCAAAACAATGAAAAGGGATGGCTAAGTGTAAATTCCATTTCTCTTTAAGTTTACTGTTATTCAGTTTTACTCTGGATATATCCATTTGAGAATGCCAGATAGTCAAAGCTCATCAATTTGACTCAACATAGAAACTGTTTCTAATATTCTGATACTCTTAAGTACACCTAATATCTCAACAGCCAAGAGAAAAACATCTTCTTGAAATTAATATTGTTTGTCATCTACTATGAAAATCCATAGTGTATCTCAAACTGTTGGATTTCACGCTTCAGTTTTATGCTTAAATTAGAATTTAATTATTCAAAAGGGGTCACATTCTTCAACTCCGTGGCTAAGTTCCCAAGCAATTTCAAGGATTATTTAAATAAATTGAGCTCCTGAGCTTGAGACCTGCCCATGAGATAAAAAAGTTTCTATTTTCAATTTGAAACTGGTACATGGCATACATGCCATTCAGAAGGCAGTAAAATCTGCCAGTAGACAATAATTACAGACCTCTGGATAAAGACAAAGAAAGGAGAGGATTTCATTTGATTAGACTCCAATTTTATTCATTTAACTCATCTGGGAAATATCCAGCAATAATTCTTCCAATGAAGGTCATAATTCTTCTTTAATTGTTTCCACCTGGTACCATACTGTCATCAATCCCCTGTTCTTCACCTCTCTATACTTTGCTCTCAGCCCATCACTCATGCCTTCCTAGTCTATCCTTGCATTAGTGTTAAGGGGTAAGGGCAAAGAGGTTTGGGTTTGTTTTTTTTTTTGTGACAGACCACAGAACCTCTAGCATTGCTTCCTCCATTGCTGGATGCTTTCCTTGTATTCAGTCCCTATTTCTGTTTATACCGCCTGAGAATTAATTCCTGCCCTGTTTCTGCTACAGTCTGACATGCTGAGCTTTTCCTTATAACCACCCCCCCATCCCCAGGATTCTGCAAGGTGAGTTGAAAATTACCAACAACTCTTGACTTCTCAACTCCTTCTTTTATCCTCCTGTCATATGCCTGCCTATACATTGCCCCTTCCTTCCCCCAAAAAATCTCAAACATGTAATGAAAATCCTTTAGCAGATAAAAATGTTCATTAACAAATTAATGGACAAGCAAGAGAGTTAAGGCTTACTAACTCAAGCATTTAAAGACAGTCTACAAAGCAAAGATTTGTATACTTAGGTAAGCTCAGTTGCTTAGCACACTAACCCAAGCCATGCCTTGCCATGTTCCCAGGTATCCTGAGGAGAAAACGGGAACTGTGAGACCCTAGAGAAATTAACCTAGGCAAAGGTGACCTCTTACTTCCCTTCCCAACACATTGCTTTTATGATTGCCACTACTTCATTTTGGAGAGTCAGACTTTATACATGAAATCTGTAAATGTTTTGTGACTAGCCACTTTTCTCTCAGAAATTTTTACCATGTTGCCTTACTACAGTATGGATTATGAATGGAGTTTAAAATTTGGAACATAAATGCAGTCTGCATACTAGTAAGCATGCAAAATGTATAGTAAATATGTAATGTTAAGACAGTAAACAGTAATCACTAAATTTGTATTTTCAATCAGAATAGGAAAGAGTGATTAGTAATGGTGGTGTATCTATTTATCCAGGAACACAGACTTGGCTAGATAGGAAATTTTGTATTCGTGGAAGAGCATTTCACAATTTATTGATTTATGTCTAAACTAAATGAGAATATGTTCTATTGCTCTTGAGGTGGATGACACGAGACTGAAGTAGGTATTTTAATATCCTGTTTAATGTCAAGTTAGAAAATTAGGTTCTTCCTTAACCTTTGAGTTTTAATCCTAAAAAGACTGATGTTTCAAATGGAATGGGCTGCCAGCCTGAGGCTGGCAAAATCCTTAGCTGTTTATGGAAAAAATATTTCCTGCTCATTGGGTTGTGAAGGTAGCTCAATAATTTTGAAGGAATTCATGTAAAGCTATTTGTACATGCTTTTTATAGGTATATAGAAATTGAAAGCCTGTGTAGTATCAATAATAAGATTTATCTGGTGAGATGGGTTATATACAAAGAAAACACATAAGGGAAAAACAGGTCCTATCAGAAGGGAAAACCAAAATTATTGAACCGGGAGCTTCATATTTTGGAACAAATATATTGCCCTTCCCTTGTACTTGGACTATTGCTGAAAAGAAAAGTGTTATCTATTCATATGAAAGGCCCTTTTTGTCTACCTATAATATTGAAGTTAAAAAGGATCCGATCATATATTTACAAAACAAAGATCCCACACATTCCATTGCTTAAGCAAATATGACACACTGCTAGTTCAAAAAACAAGATTATGCTGTTGTGTGTTTCTGAATAATTGCACAACACTACCTGTCAGGAAATTGGTTTACGAGACTGAGTAACTGTGATTCTATAATTATTCTTCAACATTCAATATCTTCTGGAAACCACGCTGCAGATCATCCTCCTAAGATAGCTTTGATGTCCATGAGTCTTAGCAAAGTGCTTCTATTAAAAGATTGCCTTTCAGTTCAGTTTGTTTATTTCAATTTGTTGTATATACCACATTTTCAGCTCAGAGCAAGAAGATGAATTGAAATAAATAATGACACATTTACAATAGGAATTTAGTGGCAAAGACCTTTACTAAGATATTGTGGTTTCAATGCAACCACAATACAATGACAGATCTAATTGTAAATGACAGATCTAATTGTAAAGTTAAAATTATAATTCATGGGAAAAAACCCAAGTGTATGTTGGGATGTGGCTGTATTCCCAAAAAAATCATCCCTATTATTCATTAATTGATTTACCCTTTTCATCCCTCCATAATATGCAGCATTTATTTACCCTTACATTTTGAGGCATTACAGTTTCCGCTGACATGGGTATTTTCCTAAAATAGAACATTACACCAGTCCCCTGATAGATGTTTAAGCCATGTGTATGTTTATTTTTTAATTTCTTTCTTGAACTTTCTAACTGAACAGACTGGGAAAGCAGAGTAGTGATGAATGAGAGTTTGCTTTAAAAAAAAAAAAAAAGAGAAATGTAGACATTTGATCTAACATTGAAAAATTCACAGCCTCCTACCTTGAAAACAAACATTTCCCGACGAAGAATAGCCAGAGTGTTGAAGTTCCCATCACAGATGTTAGGTTTGGCTCCAGGATAGGAAGGTTTGTCACCAGTGGGTGGCCGGGGAGGTTTAGGTTGCCTGTCATTCTTTCGTGGGTCTGCTGGAGGGACTGAACGATGTGGGGGCACGGTTGGTAGAGGTCTTGTTGGGGGTGGAATTCTGTCAGGTGGACCTTTAAAAATACAGCAGCAGGATGTAATATACATGCCCACTCAAAGGAAAAATACACAATAAAAAAAACAGCTGTAAGCAGTGCAAAACCTGCAGTGAAAAGGGAATGAAAAAGTGACCTAATATAGCTTTCTGATGTTATTAAATCATAGAATCATAGCATTGAGTTGGAAAGGGTCCATTATGATCATCGAGTCCAACTCCTGGCCTTGCACAGGACACCCCAAGAATCACATCATGTGCCTGACAGCATTGTCTAAACACTTCTTGAACTCAGACAGGCTTGGTGCTGGCACCACTTCCCTGGAGAGCCTGTTCCAGTGGTCAGTCAAGCACTGGTTATGAAGGGTATAAAGAATGACTACCAAAACAAAGGAAAACAATTACTTTTCACTATCCAGGATCTTCCTTATTGGAACAATATTCCAATAAAAGTTGCAAAGGATGCTTAGGCCACCATCATTTCAGATGAGTTCAAAGCACATTATTTACCGAGTAAGACTTGTTATAACAGAATCATTGTGACTTGTACAAGTAAATGAAAGCAAAAATCCTGTTCCTATTATAATCATCAGTCAATAGATTTTCAACCCTTATTTCTAGCTTATACTTATCAATTCATACATATATGTATGTAACATACCTGACACTTACTACGGACCAAATTTTTAGACCAAGTAATGTCATGTTCATTAGCGACAGGACATTCCCAGCTTTCCCCAAGGTCCCTTGGTGTATATATAAGAGCTCTTAAAATTGGACCTCAAATTCTAGGCATCTCTATAAATAAAACCTCCATGATTCACATATTTTCTTCAATATTCTGAAATAACTTACTTTTTTTTTTCTTTTTTCCCCAATAAGTCTTAAAAAGCTAGATACCTGGTAATTAAAGGAATTGTTTTGCAGATAAGTGAATTTAAAAGAACCAAAGTGGAAAACTAAAACTCTGTAGAGCAATCTTGAAACATTTTTCTTCTTCCAAATACATTGTCTGTTATGATATACAGAGTTTGATGACAGGTAAAATAACTCCATAATAAATATAAATCCCACTCATAATTTCTCTACCTGAAAGTCAAAAGGCCATCCTAGATAGATGCTGATCATAATCCTAATTGTATACTGAATGACTTGCAATGGGTGTACTGAAATTATCTTTCTCTTTCTACATATACAAATAACATTTAAATATATTTTTCACGTACGAAAAGATAGGAAGTTTCAGTTGGATCAGTAAGATTTCTGGAAACAAGATGAACACTTTCATTTTGTTTATTCTATTCAAACCTCTCTCTGAATAACTTAAATACATAATACATTTTGACTTAAAAAAATAAAAACCATTTGCATGACCAGCTTCAGAAATACTTTTCAATAGTAAGACTACTCTAAAACTGCATAAATAGCATTTGAATCTCTGAGAATTTTACAAAAACACAAACTTTTAAAAGAACAAGATGGATTGTGCATGGAAATCTTAAACTCGCCAACTGGTTGTCATACAATTTAATAAGGCATTTATTTTATTCACAATTTTAAGACTTGTGACATTTATAATTTATAGTTAATAATGGTATTTCAAGGAATACTGCAGACCAAAGTACTTATTTTAATAGGTGTGACATTTTTATTGAGGCATATGATTCCAGATCACCCCTTGATTTTAAAGGGAGCAAAGGAATCAGTAGCTCACATTTGAAAGTTTTTAACCCCAAACCAGATTTTTTTTATGCCATTTGGTGATGATGTCAGATACTACTTCCCAGGGGTAACACATTTCTCCTAATGTATAGCCCACAGCTGGTAGAGCTTAGCAGCTAGTTTTCAGCAAAGTATTCTTGTCTAGCCCCTAAGTCTAGACTACCAACTTATGAGGTCATGAGAAACAACCTTCCTTCCAGCTAATCACAGAGGAAAAAAAACTCAAGGAAACAAAGCTTGATCAGCCAATTATTTTGAAATTGCTATTTATGTTTTATGGAAGTAAATATATGTGCTTGTTGTATGATATTTTAAAAATCTTTTTAATATAAAACACCATGGATGCTGCAGAGTTCTAATTAGCAGTGCAATAATTCTACATGATAATAGTTGTACTTTCTAGTAGCAAAACTAAAAAAGGAATGTCCCTGAAAATATTCAAGATAAACATGACAAACCTTTAAGCAGAATAAACTGGGAGTACAAAATTGAATCCAATACAAATTTAATCGAAGAATATTAAGCAAATTATATGTACTGGATACAGAGCATTAACACAGAAATACCACAGATTTTTCACTGCAGGAGAGAAAAATAAAATATTTTTTTAAAGGAAAAACCGGAATATTTAACATATACCAACAGAATCAAAGTCTTTAAAATCAAAACCAAAACTATGCCTTTGGAAATTTAAGGGAGTAATATGGCAGTTAGTGTTACATTTAACCTATAATCATAGTTTTGTTACTGTTTTGCCTTTTTTTTTCCTTAATTTTCAGTTACCTTGCCTTGTCAAATTGAATTCAATAAATGCAGAATTTATTTACATCATGTGTCTTTTATATCAGGCCATAAAAAACCTAAACAAATATATCTTAAAGAAGTAGGCTTTTTTTTTCCCTCCTAGGTAGCTCAAAATCTTGCACTGGTGATAACATTATTTTGAGATTAATTTGTTATATTAATCACAAGAAAGGGTTTTTCTGGGACCTCAGACTTTGTACAGTCAGGGGATTGTTTTGCATTATAAATTATAAACTGAAAAGCAATCAATTCATCCAGTTATATGACCTTGGATTCCTGTACAAATAAGCTCATGATAGTTAAAGGCCTGTATTTCTTAATATTTTTATAGTTTGGAATCCCTTTGCAAATATTTTCTTTATGGATTTTTTAAACATTTAAAATTACTATTCCAGACGAGTGCAAATTTGAATGCAAGTTGTGAACAGTGAACAGAAACAAAGTAAGAGAGCTTCACCAAAATCTTTGGATTATCTACTCACAAGGAGGACTGGCCTAACAACTGGTTAAGTCCATACTAAAAACTCTTTTGGAGAAGTGATATGGACAGTCAGAGGACCTCAAAGGTGTTTTGAAGTGAAACACTTGCACTGTCTAATTAAAGCATGACATACCATATATCTTCTGGATGCCCTGTAAATCATCATTAGGTAGTTTGAAGTTGTCAGTTTCCATATACTGGTAAAATGGAGCCATGATTGCAGTGGGATCATTAGAGTGCTCCAAGCCCAAAGCATGTCCCAGTTCATGCACTGCAACTAGAAAGAGATCATTTCCTGTGAAGAGAAGAAAAGGAAAAAAGATCTTTGAAACCATAAACATATTAACAGAAATAACACGTGGAGGACTCTGCACTTGCAAGACATTTTCACTGAATTTGAATTCCACAAGGTAATGTTTAATAATTAATATATCAGCAAGGATACAAAGGATAAAGTGGCAGCAAAGGCAGTTTTGTCTCTTTTTTTTTCTTTTTTAAAACAAGGAAAACATTATTTTTTAATGTATGATGCTCTTACAGACACCATAAACTTTTTTAACTGATGCACATGGCAAGTGTAGGGTTCAAGTGTCATAGCTCACATCTAGACTTGTGTGCAATTTCTAACTTGAAGCTGATGTTGCAGTGAACCTGACTAGAAATGCTTTCATTAAGACATAGTTCCAAAAGGAAAATATCCTTGCTTTGTGTGTTAAACTTCACAAACCGAGGACTACCTATTTAGGACAAACCCCACAGGGCACTTAGTCATCCAAACACTTGTAATCAGATCCCTGCTGATTATTTGTTGATGTTGTCCATTTCTGAATAACCATAATTGAAATCCTAATGAGGAAAATATGGGTGTTGTGCTATTCTTCTTAAAATAGGATGTCCTTATACATTCCATTGTGCAATTCCCTTATAAGTGTAGTTGCTTGCTTAAGTATTATAACCTTTTTATTTTTGTAGGACTAAAAAAAAAAACCAATAGACCAATTTAATTTTTGTGTTATTCCCTTCTAAAAAGCATCTTTAAATTTTTTATTATAGGGTATTTGACACAACTGGAAGATTTGGTAGTAGAATTATGGCACTCTGTGAAGTAAACACAAATCAAAGTCAATAAGATTGTTTCTAAAAGAGTTTCAGAGCTGGACCTCTATGGTATTAATTTTATCTATTTTTACTCATCTAAGACCTGGTTCCACACATCTTTCTATGAGTCTTTCATACAGATTCTGTTGTAGTCAACCTGTCATAAAACGAGACTTTGGAAAAATGTTTTACATCAGGAGAAAGGTTCCAGTCAGCTGGAAAGGGTCACATCCAGAATATTGCTCATTTTCACCACCTATGGATGGGAGGAACTACCCTCCAGAAGTGTGATCCTGTCCCACTGACAAGAGAAATACTCTAGTATTACGCTGACCATCTAACTTTTAGATGGCTTGACCCAAAGGAAATTGGTGCCACCCACAGTAGGTAGTTTCCTTTTGAAAGAAAAATATAAATAATTAAAGGCCTATACTGTGGCCTAGTAGTCGCATATTGGAAAAAGAAAATGATCAGTGTTAACTCTTGTCCTATATTCTGTAAATTCTTCGGGGATAGACAGTTATTTTCCACTGCTGGCACTTGATCTGGAAGTTCTATAATATTAATAGTAATAATATTAAGAAGAATTTAGCAAAAAAAATTGCATATATATGTTACAGAACTTTGAGGACATAGTTGATAGTATTTCAATTTTTAAAGTCTTTTCTCTTGTTGACACAAATAAATAAACTTTCTCCCAAGTACATATGAAAGAGAAAATACTTTGCAGTAGATGTCTTCATGATGTTTGGAGCCGTGCTAATGTTTGTAAAATAAATGTTTGAATAAAAGCGTGAAAACAGACACAAGTAAAACTATGTGCTCAGTTCACAGAGTCTTTTCATACCTTCTCATTCTTGATATGGAAATATGAAAACTAAATATTCTTGATCTTTTATTCAAAGTAATTGTGCAGAAAAATCACATCTTTCAGAAATTAATGTGACATAATGTGCTTCTAGAAATGAGAAGTTTATCCTACCATTTATAATTATGTGGTTTCCAGATGAAGTGTTTTATGACAATATTTTTCTTAGATGCAGTTCTTTTTATAGTAAAGCAGATTCTTAATGTGCTGTTGCAATAGGTTTGCTAAGCTTGACTGTCCTGGTGACAAAGAGTCTCGATGCAAACAAAGCTGATCTTGACATAATCTCATATGAATAATCTTCAGCTTCTGTAGCTAACCTCAGCACTGGAAGTGATGCACAGAAGGAACTCTGTAAAGACTTTCATTCTCCACTAATAATGGACTAATTAACGTAATTTCAAAAAATCATAGGCTTAAGCTGAAAAGACACGAAAGAACATGTTACTATACTATAACTATTGTACTATGACAACGTCTCAGATTATTTTTCCATTCTTTTCTGCATTTTATGGAAGTTAGAGTTCTAAACTAAGTTTATTAGAATGCAATATTTCTTTCCTTGGTATTAACTCAAATATTTAAGAAGCAAGCTTCGTTTGCTTTTCAGACCTGTGACGGGCAAATTTGCCTCCTAGACCCATGCTTCCTACATAATAACTAAGAATATTAACTAGTTTAAGTCCTATATTAAAAATTGCACTAATAAGTTGGCCACAGTATTGACTGAATTATTTTGAAACAGTTTTTAATTAATAGTATTTATTCTACCACTATAATTAGGCTCGTTAGTATCAGTAGACCAAAGAGAGTTTTTGTGGTAGTTTGGCCTAGGCCTTCCTAGGTGACCAGCTTGTAACCAAGGAAGTGCCCAGATTTACCCGGTATTCCCTACGATTTTTACGTAAACTGGGGTATAAGAAGAAGGGAGGAAAGACCTTCGCTCTCTTTCCTTCCGGCGGCTTTGGAGGTGCAGATCTCCCTGTGTTGAGTCTGTCGGCTTGGAGAGTGAGGCCTGGTAAGGCCTTGTCGACCTTGGGAGGCAGAGGCTGCCGGCAGTCACCCCAGCGTGACTCTCCATTGTCCCAAGGAGAGTAGTAAGATATTCTCTGCTAATTCTTTTAGTTGATAGACCTTGGGCTACTGATCAGGATAATATATATATATATATATATATTATTTTGGTTTTTGTTCTTCCCTTCCCTTAAATATGTAAATATATTTATATATATATTGCTTTGTCTCTCTTTCGTTTTCGGTTCTTTTGGTTTTTTTTTTTCCCCTCTTCTCCCTTGGTTTGGGGTGGGGGGGGACTCCTTGTGGTAAGGTTTGGAGACTTGGCAGGGAGCCAGCTCCAAACCATAACGGTTTTATATGTGGAATCCAACCTCTACTATTTGAGGCAGGACATCTGGGAAGTTAAATTGTTATACTTTCTAAAATTTCAAGAAACCATGGTTAATAAACAGTCTTGGAAGAGTCTACTGCTTCTATTTGTGCCAGTTATGCAATGTGTGAAGAATTAATACATTCTTTGGTTATCACTCCTTGTTGATTCCCCATACAGATCTCCAGGAATTTCTGTGTTTTGGTCCATGTTGAATTTGAAAGGTGAAGTATATAGTAACAGGGAAATAAATAAAAAGCACTTTCAGATACTGGTATATCTTCCCTCTGGTATCACAGATAATGAGCATATGGTAGAGCGCTTTTAGAGTAGTGCTTCCAAATGACAGTGGGACCATGTCAGATAACAGATATTATGCAAGGGCTGGCTGTTTCTTAGCATGACTTTCTCCCTTTGCCTTTTGAATAGGGGAGATTATGTAAAAATGAAAAAAAAAAAAAAGGCATTACATTCAGCATGTGACTGTCCCTCTGGATTCAGTATTTATTTCCACCCCATGCAATGCAACTTTCAGCCATCAGGGGAGCTATTAAGTGTGGCAAAGGCAGAGTAGCCCTTGAGCGAATGAATAAGGGGGAAGGGAGAAGGTCACAGGAAAGAGCTAGGAGAATAATATTCTTGCCTGGGGTGACAATGATTTAACAGGCAACATATTTTCTACTTGTAGTCAAATAGCCCCATTATTCACAACAATTTCCATCAAGAGTCATGATTGTCTTCAGGGCATCCTGAATTTAAACTGACCCAAATAATTTAATGCATTGAAACCGAGGTTTAAACTAGCTCAAGATGTGAGTCCAATGCAGGTAGGACCTTATTATCTTAGTTTCCATCCTTCTTTCTGCGCATACGACTAGATTTCTCCAATTAGGCAACAATTACTCAGGCCAGCGTTGCTTTAGGGAGCAGACTTGCCCTGAGCATCTCAGTGTTACTGTAACAAACTATGGAGAGAGCGGAAGGACAACCCTAAGTGCTCACTCGCTCTTTCAGGGCTGCATGGAAGTGTACTCGTGACTGCAAGGTTGATAGTAGGCCAACTTCAGCTCCTTGGCCAGTACTCAGAGTAAGATGAAGGAGTGTAAAGGCAAGTAAACATTCATACCAGCTCAGGCTAGCTTTGTTATCCTATTGACATTGGGTACTTTTTACATTTTCAGTCCCCACCACTGAAGGAGAGAGTCCCAAACGATTCTATATTCCAGCATACATTATCCAAGTAGAAACACATATTTCCGTCTACTCAGCAAAATGAAGCACCACCACAAACAAGTTGAGAGTAACAAAGTTAAAATCCATATGACTCTGATGATTTTTAAAGTAAAAGTTGCCACTGAAGGATATAAAATGGTGAATATTCATTGTGATAGCCTCAGTTACACCTTGTATTTATCTATAGAGTAGTAGAAAAATATTAGAAAATATGTTTCACAAGTCCAAAATTTGTGCATCTCTGTTCTTGTCTTCCCCATTAGCATGGAGATATGGAATAGAATGGCTGTAAGCTCAAAAAGATTGCGATTTTTTTTCTTATTTTATCTCAAGTTTGATTTCACAAGGGAAAAAATAAAGATACTGTGTGTAAAGAACTAAGACAAAATTATTATTTTTATACTGACACTTTTCTCTGAGGCTCTAAACTATTTTAGGCACTAAATCTGCCTGACTTTACAAGCACTGCCCAAACTCCGAATATAAATATGTATTACTACATCAAATATTCAACAGCCAGCACTGTGGAGCATGTTGTATGGGGAAACTTTTCCCTGTAGGTAATATATACACTATTTTTCATGTCTACAGATAAACAAAGCTAATATGTTTGTCCATAGTAAGCTATCAAGAAAACCTAGGTCTGAAGATATTAATTCCCATTCTATGGTACCTGAGTTCAATTTATAAAAGCAATATCCTAGTGTCTTAACATGTGACCTCAATTTTGAAGACTTCTCTCCATCCAGAGAAAAACAAAAAAATCTAGAAACTGAATGTCAAATTACAAACTGCAAAAATACAAAGATGTTTTATACACATACACTCTTTCTTCCAAAGACTATTTTACATCATTTTTCAAGTGATGTAGATAGATGTTTTCCAGTTAAATCCATATCAATCTGAAATGCAAATCTGCACAAGAAAAACTTCTTTTACAGTCCCATTATCAACAAGTCAGTACCTCAAAGGCAAACTTATATTTAATCAGAAATATTACACACACACACTATCCATGAGTTTCTGTTAGATGTATTCAGAATTTGCATTTTCATGATTCTGTTCATTTGTACCCCAATTTGACTCATCAAACCAATGCTGATAATCCCTACCAGATAAAATGTCACAAACTGTAGAGTAAGATTCTTACTCTACAAAGCATATAGAAAAGTGAAAAAAACAAAGGTTTTGTATCTTTGTAATTCCTATCCTTTCCAGATAGCCCAGAATTTGAACATGCTATTTCAACAGTCCGTCATAAAAGAAGATTCTTTCTGACCTTATTACAATATAGTGGAACTGAGTATATACATTACGTATGCACTTACATAAGCACTATATATATATATATATATATATATATATATATATGATAGTATACATGGACCTAAATATAAATCATAGGCATACTCTTACCCAAATAAAGGTGCAGCTTGACATATCTCAGACTTCTGCCATTGGCACTAAAATTTAGTAGCTTGGTGGTTATTTTGGAAAGAAAGTTTTGCTAAAAGTTGGATGCAGCAGCTTTGAAAAATGAAGAGCCAAACTAATTTTTTGTGGGTTTAAATAAAAATATACATTCATTTTCTATATGAACTTAGTGCATCTACTTTTTACACACTGTATTTTAAACAATAATTTTTCAATAATATAGATATAAATTCAGCTTTTTCATTGTGACAAAAGACAATGACATAAAAATGTCTTCTTTCACTCTATTATTACATACACTAACATAAACAATAAAATCTTTTCAAGAAGACATATGTATATATGCAGAAACAGAGGGAGGTACAGACAAAGTATGTACTAATTACTCTGTGTACAACTGAGAATACCTACAACGATATGTGTATATTTTTGATACTCTATTCTACTCTAAAAAGATGAACAGATTAGTGTGAAATTTAAGTTTGCTTACTTAAAATTTGAAAAGGGCATATTCCTACAGAGAAACGCCATCTTCAGGTGACTCAGATCATTGATGAGATATGAAGAGGACGTGTGAGTTTAGAGGTGTGTATGTCCTTCCTGACAGTATTTAACTGTTTCTGCATATCGTGGGCACAATTTAGAAGAATTCAGGAGACCACATTCTTTTTTAATACAGATCAGTATGTGCTTTGGAAGGCAAGGACATGCAAAAGGTAAGAATTTCTGCCTTACTACTTAGATTTGTTACCAAGTACATTCTATAACTTTCTAGTAAATTGCTTGATATGGGTGGAATTAATTACTTTATGTATTTTTAATTTTCTTTCTATAAAAAGCATGGGTATAAGGATATTTCTACTTTGTTTCTCACAGTTTCGATCACTAGTGCTGAAAAACTTGAAAACTATTCTGACTAGTGAATCAATATCAACTTCTCCAAAAGGAGAGACGTGAAGCAGTTGGAGACGCTCCTAGGGGATGTAAAGAAGACATGAGAGCTTGCATCAATATGATGGTATGTGTTCCTTCTGCAAATAAAATGCTTATGGCTTTATTTCATGCTTTGAGAAAACCCTGCTGTGACAGGGAACCTACCAAACTAAAAAAATCCCTACATTTATGTTGAATTTCTAGCTCCTGAGATCAACTTCTTCATCACTCAGGTCCACTACTGAATTTGTATATTATTTTCAAATGGCACTTTTATTCCATTAGTAATAAATTCATATTGATTAACAGACTGAAAAGTTTCATTTTGGGTGTTTTCATGGTCATCCTTAGATAATAACTATCTTAAATAAATTTGAATTATGATGGAATTTTGTATTTTGCTAGAAAAGACCTTCCAAAATTAATTTATCTCAGCAAGCTCACAATAGTAAAATGTTTCAAAATACATTGATCATTACCCTTGTTGCTAAATAACATTTATGCTATTTTTTTCCAGTAGTCCAATGCAATTACAAATGCTGCAAATACTGCAGCAGCCTTATCTATTTATACTCTTTCCTGTCTTCTTTTTGTTTCTGTTTTTATTTTTTAGTGGAAACAATAAGCTAGAGAAGTATTTAAAACTTCTTTCTGATGGCTGTAAGAATGAACACATGTTCAGATTGAAGATTTGGATACATTTGCATGAAAAGAGAGTGTATCATACAATTCTCAGCTATCCTCCATGGTCTTGTGGGTAAGTCAAGTGACAAAAATAAATGTAGAGTTTGCCAGCTGAAGTGCTGGCTGTTTAACACCGTGCCTTCTTTTGTTTTGAATGGATGATTTTTTTTGTCTTCATATTCCCAAATGTCCCATGTGTCCATCTCTGAAGAAATATTTGTAAATACTAGGAGGAAGTCAATGTCACACTGAAAATATTCACAATAGTTGTAACCTGCTGTGGGGCAGAAATCATGGAATGGTTTGGGTTGGAAGAGACCTTAAAGACCACCTTAGTTCCACGCTCCTGCTATGGGCAGGGACACCTTCCACTAGACTAAGTTGCTCAGAGTTCCATTAAACCTGGCCTTAAATACTTCCAGGGATGGAGTATCCACAGGTTCTCTGGGCAGCCTGTTCCAGTATCTCACCACCTTTCAGAAATCTGAAAAGGTCCTATAGACCACCAAAATCCCTGCAATAGAATGCACATAGCATTTAATTTATGTGTAAATCTTGTGTTGGCTCTCTGCACAGATTTTTTTTCACTCCATGTCAGTTAAACTACTGAGAGCAATTATATTATCCTCTAAATTAACTCACATTAAACCTATCAAAACTAGGCCATTATTCTTACCGTATCATTGTATCTACTAAGCACATACATATGATTTTGAGATTTTTTAAAGAGAATGTGACATAGTAGTGTGTATGTGTATATATACATCTGTATATATATATATGAATTTTTTTATATGAACCATTCTTCCTTCACTGTTATTTTGCTTGTTTAATTCATATTAAGGAAAAATGTCAAGATGATTTGTCATTTGCTGGTTTTTGGGTTTTTTCCATTGGACTGCTGATAAAAAGAAGTGGCAATTTTGAATACTAATTGGCAAAGAGATTAGAAGAAAAAAATCATTAAAAGTTCTCTGATCTGAAAAACTGATGTGTTTTCTATGAAGTCTGCAGACTTCAAAGGGAGACCTTATCCAAGTGCGCACCATATTTTAAATTGAGACAGCTTCAAACTGGGGATCATGTACATGGAAAAAGTGACAGAAAGACAAACCTGCTACTTTAGTTTTACTTTGTTAAAATTTACTCACATGAAATGCTCTGATCTATTGGATAATCTGCTGCTGAGATGCTGTGATTCCATATCCATACAGCTGTATGTTCCTACAGCTAGAGGAACCACTGTGAACCTCTTTAGCACTTGAAGAATACCGTGGGCTTGACACCAGTGACTCTTGGCACTTGTTGGCACAGAGATGCCTGAGCACCTGCCAGGGAGAGGCAGCCTCCAAGAAGAAAGATTGCAGAGGACCGCGTAAAAGGTGCTGGAAAGGATAAGATGGTCAGGCTGCCAAGTCATGCTTCTGGGCCTCCCAGCAGAGGAAAGCCTATGGAAGAATTTGCTTAGAGAGGAAGATGAAGGCAGGAGTTTGTTGCCCCTGCCAAAGTGCAGGAGAGACTGGACATGAGAATGTTAGCTAGGATAGAAGTCAATCCTGGCACACTTCCCCTTCTGTGAGTTAGGAGCTCAGCAGAACCCCAGACTGAGGTGACAGCAGTTGGTTCTGGCAGGGAGAAGGGGCAATGCCAGAGGTCCCATGTTTGATGGTTTTCAGACCAGAGTTTCCCACTGGAAAGAAGAGAGCTGAGTGCAGAGTCACTGGGGGCACTATATTCCCCAGCTGCTCTGCCATATAGGCATGTCAGGACCATTATCTCTGCACCTCTGCCAGCCACTATGGCCAGCCCTGGCAGTAGCATAAATGATCATTAAAAACTCAAACCAGCTAAGGACTGACTGTTGATATATATCTGTATTTTAGTTACTAACTCTTCCTGAAGCTCAGGCCCTAATCCTTTTGCTGCTTCTGCTATTTCTGCTAGCTGGAGTACAGATAGCAACATTAATACCATGTCACTAATGTATCTTCAGTGTCCTGAATACTCAGTGATAATCCCATTTCCTCATACTTACATTCTATCAGTTCCTAAACTGCATCATAAGAAAGGAGCTATATAAGATTCTTAAAAATGGGAAACTAAAAGTATGTTTACACATTACCATACTACCAGCTATGCATTCAAATATTCAGAGGTGCAACCTATTTGTGAGATACCATATTTAGACCAATAGAAGAGTGTTTGTCCTGCCATACCAAGAGAGGTGGGAGATGGCTGACACCAGCAATTACCTTTTCTGAGTACTACACTGAGCTCTTCCCAAAACAGGCATTTCTTTTTACCCCAGTTGGTACTATTATTTTGAAGCACTTACCACTTTGGTTCTCCTCTAATCTGAAACGACATGATTCAGTATCACTGGTGGAAGTTATCTAGCTATACAACACTGTAAAACAAATACCTATACCTGCACCCCTCACAGTAAGACATGAGAAACAGGTATTTCAGAACATGATTCATCTAGTTTATTTTAGACATCCACTTCAGGATGCAACAAACCTTACCCAGGAAGGCAATATATCTCTCCTCTAACTCTAAGGGGGACTCCATGAGATTAAGTCAGATATAAACATCAACATATGGTCAGATTAATTCCACCCCCTCAAGTCTTCTGGCTTTTGATTTAGGTCTTTTCATTTAAGTCCATGGCAAAACATTAATTATAGAAGTACAGGATATGGACTTGAGTGATATATGTACAAAACCAGGAAGCATTCACATAGACCTGAAGTAGAAACTTAATCTGTCCACTAGGGAAAAAAAAACAACAAAAAACCACAACATCAACAACATGCAAACACCCCCTAAAACCCAAACAAAACCAACAAAACAAACAAACAAACACCAACAGAAAACATTTTGCACAAAAAACATTGCTTTTTTAACTTACATGGTTCTTTTTGATTTTTCAGCTTTGATCTTATCTCCCCAACCCGATGTTTTAGCTGTAGATGTTTCCAGCTATTGGAACTCAAATCAGTTAGGAAGGAGTCTAAATATATATTAAAAACATTCTTGCCTCAAGAACATATGGTTTGGGCATTTTAAAGTGAAGAATTGTCAGGAAAAACACAAATTATTCTCTAGGTTTGAGAGCAGATATTGTAGAAAATCTTTCATTAGTTAATCTTATACTATTCTTACAAGTCAAATATAATACTATCTTATAACAATAGGACAAGGGTACATGGGCTCAAGCTCTGCCAGGGGAGGTTTAGGTTAGATGTTAGGAAGAAATTCTTTACAGAGAGGGTTATCAGGCATTGGAACAACCTACCCAGAGAGGTGGTGGATTCACCATCCCTGGAGGTTTTTAAAAAGAGATTGGACGTGGCCCTTAGTGCCATGATATAGTAATTGGAGTTGGATCAGGGGTTGGACTTGATGATCTTAGAGGTCTCTTCCAACCCTACCTATTCTATGATTCTATGATTCTATGATTC
Organism: Neopelma chrysocephalum; assembly: GCF_003984885.1. Lineage (NCBI taxonomy): Eukaryota > Metazoa > Chordata > Aves > Passeriformes > Pipridae > Neopelma > Neopelma chrysocephalum. The sequence goes on along the minus strand of NW_020897689.1, from coordinate 2,515,628 downwards.
TATATTTTAGGGTTATCTTACATTCTTCTACTTTTTCAAAAAACAATCCATTAAATTTCTGACTAATAGATAAATAAATATGTAATCACTGTGAAATTCTTGTCTCATTCTCTCAGGAAACCATGACAACATCCATATTAATTGGAAATATGATTTTTCAGATTCTATTTGCCCCTAAAAAGGCAGGAGAAATGAGAAGGCAGTGCAGTAATAATACCCTATAGAACATCTTCGGTATGTCCTAAATCTGCTGTCTTGGTGAAAAAGTCTCCATTAAGTGGTCCTAGCAACAAACAGAGTCTTGAAGATCTCTGGATCACATGAGAGTTAGAGTGCTAAGCCTGATGCCTGCTTTAAATGACTGAAATGTCACTTTCTGTTTAAAGGAAGAATTTGAGGTTCATAGATAATGCTTCTTTCCTACATTATGGCTACTAGCAGATCAGACTGAAAATAAAAATAAATAATTTCAAATCATTAATTAATGTTGTGAACTCTTTTCAATTTATTCGCAGTAATAAAGGGAATGTTCTCTTTTTTTTTTTTTTAACCAAACATGTTTGAGATATGGTTTTTCACAAACTCTCCATAGTAAGTAATCTTTCAAGAACCTGAAATTCAGTCTCTGGTGTGAAATCTGATAGCTCATAAGGCAGTTTCCTTATTATTAGCATTAGTTTATTACTATTATTTTTGTATCATACGTTTTAAAGAAATATTGCTTTCTGTAAGCTGATGGAGCACACATGAAAATGCACAGAGGATAAAACAAAAAAAGCACTGGAACATGTTAATTTTTTTCCTTTTTTTCCCTTCTTCTCTATAACTTTCTGACATGTATAAAAATTATATGAAGCTCTCTTGGATTCAGGACCCAAAATCTGCTAAGCTTCTTTCTAAGAGGAGGAAGGATTAAAGTAGGACCTAGATTTATTTATTTATTTGTTTGTTTGTTATGTGTGTAGTGTTACTTTTTTCTTTGTCATTCCTCATGTGTGAGGTGTTGTGAGGTTGAAAAAACAATCATGAAGGGGCTGGCCCACGTTTTATGTATGGACTCATTCAAAATAAATCTATTTGCTTAAGCAAAAATGCCTTCCCAATGGTCTTTTCCGGCATAATGCAAGGAGAAAATGAGAAAGAAAGACAAAAAGAGAAAACAAACCCCAAAACTCCAACATTGTTAGTTTCAACTTACTAATCATTTTAACAAACATTTTTCAATTAAATTTCCTCATGTAAACTCAGTTCTCCTAACAGACTAATATGAGGGTCTGATTAAATTAATCCATTTTGGGAGATAAACTTGACTCCATTGTTGCATAAATAGTTGTTTGAGACAAAGACATCTCTAAAAAAAAAACCAAAACAGCAGTTCTTTTTCAGTGAACGTAGGTGCAAATGTTGCCAAAACTGTCTGCAAGGACCCATGCTGCCTCTCAGCTAGATGTTTCCTTGGCAGCAAAGTTGATGCAACAGACAATGTGAACTTTTCTCATTTATTTCAGTGCAAAGTCAGCCAGGTCTGCTGTAACACTTTTCATTAGCAGTTTAAGATCGGACAGTTGATCACAAACTGATGCAGATGGCAGTTTGTTCTGCTGGCCCTGGTACATGGGAAACAACCTACAGTTGCAGTTTGAATGAACAGCTGAGTTTGCAACTTCCTTAAATACTCCAGAAAGGCTTGTAATGATCTATGTTTACCTACACTGTGATGGAAGCAAAATGCAATTATTTGGCTCATGTTATGTTGCCTTTTTGGGTTGCAACCTGTATCACGACCATCTCACCCGCAAATGAGCGACCGTGTAAATATCACCTTGCTTCTATAGACACGAAAAGCACAATGTAAGATGCATGTTGTCGTCTACATTCCCATTGTTTTAATTAAGACTTTTGCAAAATCAGTCCTCGTGACATATTTCTCAGCCTCTCTTTCTGTTTGCATAATAGGGCATGTGGCAATTTTAGGCCAAGAAGGAAACTGAGAGCATAATATAGTGCCCCGATAGACCCTGGAATGTATGAAAAGCATCTAATTAAACACACATCTAGAACATGGGGCTGGATTCATCCACAAGACTGCTTTCGCTGTAAGTCAATATTTAACAGATTTCTATTTCAACAACACGCAAATGAAGTGCTTTCCTCAATGTCAAAAGGATGCTTCATGAAAGCAAAAAAACTCCCCAAAAATATAAAAATGAGGTCATGACCTTGCCAACAGTTAACACTTTCCATCATCTGGCTTCCAGCCAGTAGGTGTAGTCCAGCAGCAGACAGATCCTCTTCTCCTATCTGCATATTTCTATGTCCAATGGCTGAGTCCTCACAAGCAGCTAGGGCCCTTAATATTTTGCTTGTTTTTTAAATAATTTCCCATCTCTTCAATAACTGAAAGGGATTTTTCTATTCTTAAGAGCAGCTTCGCATACCATGATCATATTTTCAAGGATACATTTGATCCATCAAACGCTGAATATCTAAGAGTTACCACTTTAGGTAAGATCTTGGAGTGACTGTATATGGGACAGTTGGGTACATGCACACCAAGCAAGTATAATCCATGGAAGGTTTGGGAAGTTTGAAGACAGAATGACCCTTTTTAATTCTATCACCACAGCATGTACTTACTGACAGGGAAAGACTCGTTTGCTTTTTAAATAGTGAAAGCCTTGCATTTTAGTGACAGAAAGTATTATCTGTGTTAATTGACTCCTGAATTAAATTGGACATCAGGGAAACTAGTGAAATTAGGAGAATCAATCGATATTCCATTTGCCTGTGACTTGCACAGTTCTTCTAAATATTATCCTGGTATCTTCATCATTATGTAATGTTATAATATTGCACTTAAATAGTTTAAATTTAAAATAGAAGTTGTGTCTCCTTAACCTTACAACTACGTATAAACAAAGCTGCAACTCAACAGGCTTGGTCTCGTAATCCTGGAAAAAAGATATGACACATAAAATATAATGGAATAGATAAAATTTTTAGAAAATTACTTCCTAACAATATGAACATCCATCTGCCTAAAATGAATTTATCAATGTCAGGTTCAAAATTCAGAAAGAAGTAGTATTTCACATCTGCTTAAACTATAGGACATATTGTCATAGGATGTTGTGGATACCAAATGCTTGTATGAGTTCAAAAAGAGATTACACCAATTCATGAAAGGAAATCCCTCATAGGCTATTAAACACAAAAATATGGCCTGTGCCTCAGAAATTCAATGAGACACAGACTATTGAAAGCTGAGGGAATATGCTGGGGTTTTATTGCCATATGTTCATCCTGCTCTTATTCTCTTCCTTATGTATCTGTTAATAGTCATTAACTGGAGATAGAATATTTTGTGGGATAGTCTTTGATCTGAAACCATGTTTGCAACTCTTTGTTTACAAGTACATACACAAGTAAAATACAATAAAAATTCCAATAAAATATTAATCTTATACAGATTTATCCTAGTACAGAACTAGGATAACACTGCTTGATTACAGATCGAATTTGATATTATTAAGTGCTTATTAAAAACACACATAATCAATTAAGTAAGAGCACTATGCTTTATCAAACTAAAATCATGTTAATATTGTAATACAGACCTCCTTTGATCTGAAATGCTTGGCTTCCTTTATACCTAACCATAGCATTTGACATGAGGACAGTTCGAGACACAGAGCTCCCTTAGGAGACGGTTTTCACAACTCCACTGGTTCACATTTCCAGCAGCATATATCTCCTGCACTGTGTCAACCACACTGGCAGCCAAAAGAAATTTACTACAAGTTGATCTATGCAGTTCAGAGATCAGGATTTTCATAAATTTTTCTTGGCTACGAGCACAGTGCCCACAGCACAATCTATGCACTAACTAGAGTCCAAGTACATTACACTAGATACTGTATTTGCATCAGGTCCAAGAAGCTTTTACTTGGCAACCTACAAATGGCATGGTACAAAGTGACAGGTTTGCTTGTTTGTTTTCTTTTTATTGCCTGCAAACTTGAATAATTTTTGAATGCTGGACAGTTAACAAAAACCCTCCATGAATTCCTGAATTTTTGGGTTTGTTTTTCCAAAGATGCAGTTTTATGTATACACAAGTTACAAATATTCCACATTTATGCAAGCACTCTGCAGTAGTATTCTCTTTACATTTAAATGTTACTGTACACTAAAACCATTTATTACTTCTGTAATGGAGTTTCACTTGTTATTATCTATTGTAGGTTCTTTGATGGAAGAACTGTTTTCTCAAGAATTTCAGTATGCTACAATAACTGCCTTGGTAAATTTGCTACAGAAGTAAAAAATCACGTATGTTACTTTGACTTCTATTTTGCTTGCAGATATGATATGAAGAAAAAAGTATCAAATTACCACTACTGATCTGCTGTGTTTATCTACAGACAACTGAAACGTAGTTTTTGCCAAATATTTTCTGCTGCTGGAAGACATAGTTCTATGGTCACATTTTATCCAGTAATTGGTACATTAGGTATCATGTCTAAGGTGCTTGAAAACTAAGCTCCCAAGAAATCCCTGTTTTTCTCAAACACTACTCCTAAATTTTACCCCATTTTAAAAAGCTGCACTTGAGGTAAGTAGGTCAATCTTAAATTAATCTAGTTAAAAGTAGTGCACTCTCAATTTAAACTGGCATAACACTCCCTTAAATAGGTTTAGATGCACTCAGTAATTTCCCAGAAAAAATATCTGCTTTAAAGAGGTTTAAACCAACTTAAGTGCATGTAGCCAGACAAATGTGAAATCAATTTTGATAAACCAATGCACTAAGGCTAATAAGAATGCCCCTTTCAGTTTTGATACAGAAAGACAGGGCTAAAGAAAGGATTTTTCTGCAAGCTACTAGAAAATTTATAGAGACAGTAGCTATCCCAGCCACTTCTTGGCAGTGACTTTGAATTTCATCACAGTGATTTGAAATATTGTCATTGAAGAAAATACTTGAAAAAGACTTTTGTTGAGGTTTTTGATAATACAATATCACCAAAGTACTGCCACTCTTAGGAAGAAGTAATTGTCCTTTTCTGGATTTAGTGACATCATTCACTGTCCATAACATTTGAATTAAAAATGATATATCAAAAATATATATCACCTAAGTGGATTGGAGTCATGGGAACAAGGAAATCTTTCTCTAGCCTCAAGACTGGTATATTAAGATTTCTTCCTTTTCCTTTTTTCTTCACTTCTTTTTCTTTACAGTTGTTAAGTTCAGAAGAAAACAAGAATTTGAAGTTTTTCTTGGTGTGTCGATTTTTCAGATAGTTATTTACGCAACTTGATTTTCATCTCCTGTTTATTCCTTTCCATTTTTACATTTTTAAGTATACATTTTATGAAACATTTTCCTGTAACAATCCTAGCTATTCTGATTTGCTATTCCTGAACATTGTTTCTTCTTCTACTATAGTTGCCAAGTGTTACCATTATAACCTGAGTTTTAACCGAGACTGCCTAGGAGCACAAGATACTCCACATGAAGTAAATATCCTGTTCTAAATAATTTACAAACCTAAGGTTCTCATCTTACGCTGAAGTCTAGAAAGGCAGATCATAAAGGAAGTGCAGTCTACCGCACTTTACTGAAAAGGCCTACTCCAACAGAACAATTTGAAAAGTTGTTCTCATAAAAGAACAAGAGGAACATGACAGCTGACTGAAGGAAACCTACAGACCAACACACACACTTTGTACAAAGTATTTGAAGAATACAATTTCCCAATCATGCAAAAAAACCCCAAGAATGTTTTATTCTCCAGTATCTCCCTCATTTCCTAACAAAAGAAATTCTGTCCTGGTTTCCACTGCTTTCCTGTGATGATAAGTCTCTTGTCCTTTCTTCTAGCCAATACTTGTAGCATCACCTGCAGCACTATGGATGGAAATTCAGAGAAAAGACCTCCACAGCTCAGCTGGAGTTGAGGTACCGGCTGTACTCTGCTTACAGGGTATTACGAAAGCAAAGAAATATATCACTGTAGAAAGCCTGCAAGTATAAAATTGTACGACAGGAGGTTTTTTCCTGAGCAACTGCCCCATTAGTCTTTACTCCTACAAAAGCCTTATTCATTCTTCAGAACAAGGGAGGAGCACAGATCTCTTCCTAGGACATATTTGATAAGACAAAATGCCACTGAAGTGAGAACAAAGGAAAGCAGCAACGCACTGTGCTGATAATGTATTTCTATTGCAACTGTCCTTTCAGTCTAAAATATTATTTAACATAAGGAAAACACAAAAAATCAACCACACATGATAAGAAATAAAGCACCAAATCAAGAAAAAACCTGAAGTATCCTGCAAGTCAGGATAAATTACTGTAGAAATTAACTATATTCAGAATATTGATTCAGAATGATTCCTTATTTAGAATGAAAATTATTTAAAAAAGGACAACAGTTTATGTAAGCATCTCAAGAAGTTCTCTGAGGTAGACAGCACGTAAATAATTTTCATTAGTCTAGTACAAGGTGGAGAATGAGGCTAAAACTTTTCAAGAGGGTCTTATTTTTGCATTCTTTCTGCTAAATAACCAAGTTGCTCTGTGTTTTAAAACCTCCAGAATACTAGAAGAGGAATCAGAGAAAATCAGCCTTTTGGGGTGAGAGTTAATTTAAAAATAAAAAAAAATATTACCAAATCTTCTTGCCATTCTACTGGATTTCAAATAAAACTACATGAAGGTGACTATTGGACTACTGGAGCAATGAATCTTAAAAGAAAATGACACTCACCTGGGAAAAATTACTCATAGCTAAGATCATAAATACATTTTTCAAACTTCTGCTTTTCAGTGCTCTGAGACTCAGCTCAAAATGATATGAAGCCTAAGAGAGCTGTAAGACTTTCTTTCCTGTCAATCCCAAATGGCATGCTTGTCTTCTTTTTCCACCTGGAAATTTTATCCAGGCAAAAAAAACCAAAAAACCAACAAAATTCTGGATGATCCTTCAGGATTCCTAAACATACGCCAACACAGTAAGATAAACCTGGCCTACCTGATAACTGGAAGTTACAAATCAGTTAAACAGGCATATACAGATCAAATGCACATATATTTCTATTTCTAGAGTTACAATGACAAGAGACTTTTCTTTGGACAATAGCTATGACCTACAATCCACAGTTCAGACCATTTCAACAATGAAACTAAGAGTTGCCAAAATTCTTTAGAGAACTTGCATTGCTAAAATGTTTATTTTAACTATCATGTATTTTGCACAAATCTTCCAGTTTTGTACTGTAAATATTCCATTCTAACAGGAATATGTGTCTCTCAAAAAAGTATATTAGTACACCAAAGTACATAAGTTATTAAATTTGCAGAAAAAATTTCCAATGATACATATTAAACCTTTATGCTAAACCTTCATAAAAACTTTTTATTATAAAAGTTCAGTGTTCTAGAACACATAAAAGAACAGTCTTAGAGATAGTATCATTTTACTTTCACTTGATTTTTTCCTTCAAAATGTCTTAAAATTCATTAATAAAAGAAATACCTTTTGAAAACTGCTGTACAAAACTCAACCTCAAAAGGCATATAAAGACATGAGTGCCCTTTTGCACTATAAAAATTATTTAACTTAAAGGAGAATGAGATAGCCAGAAGTTCACTCACTTTCATACCAAGTGTCCATATGTGGAACTGCTCCAAAAGAATTATCACAATTTAAATTGATATCTTGACTTCAATGTACACATACTTGTAGATTTTCCCGAGTGCTTGAAGTAATAACTCCAAAACCACAAAATATAATGTGCAGTGTTGGTCTCGAACTGAGGCACATAAAAGCAGCTTAATTTACCCTCGAAATTGTGACTGACTATGTACCTGAACTGCACAAACAGAAGATTGCCACTGGTGCTCCTTTCAGCTAAAAGTGTCAAGAGAGCAAATATGACCTGCGCAATACCACAGATTTTGCTTCAGTAAGAATCTAGGGCTTGGTTCACAAGAAAAAAGCTTCTTGAACCCATTCCACAACTAAGGGCTTTCACAGTGCCATACATTGCTCTTGCTTCAACTGACTCTGGTACAGCAGAAATATTGCACCATTGGAATAGTCACAATACTGTATTTATACTACTGAAATATTAAATTAAAGCTTTGTTGCAAACTCCAGGCTACAAATCCTGCTACATAAAAAGCTCTGGATTTTACTTGGAAGATCTCAGGTGAGAAAGGGAAAGGAATTAGACAAATTCTCTTGTCATTCACAAACTCAGTGTAACATTGAAATACAACAGTTCCACAATTCTTGTCATCTCTATCATCTTTTGTATGACAGAAACATCCTATTTGTGCATCTCTGCATCTTCGTGTGCCATTGTTTGCTGAAGAGACTCACAAACTCTATGTAACAGGCTTAGAGAGATCTAATAGGACCACTGAAGCTGTTTGGAACCAAAACCTGTCACAGCATCAAACACGGAATATGTATACAGAAAAACTCTTCTTTCATACTGTTCTGCAGAGATGCAAAGGCTAGTTTTAAATCGGGATTCCTAGATAAAGGCACTAATTTAGTCACATCAGCTTGGAGCTCAGCAAGCGCCAGGTTATATTTCTGTGAAGAGTAACTTTAAAGAGTATATTTAATCTTGATTTGGCAAATTTCAGGTATGTTAACTGCACTACACAGTCAATTATTTGACCATGGGGAATGTACAATTTAAGTAAATTGTACTTGTTCGAATCAACAATTCCAAAAGACATTCAAAAGTTTTTGGGAAACACTGGTTCTACTCTTGGAATGGTATCTTTAAGACTTGCCTTTAAATGCTGCCACTGCATCATCATAAATAAAAACTGAAGACTATGTTTTATGTACACTGATATGCACTGTATTGGTGGGTAGCCACAGTTGTTCTTAACCTCTCATATCACTGCCAAAGAATATTCCACATTTTCCCTAAACCTAAATAAGATCGATATGGCAATAAATGTCAAAATGAAAGTAGTTTATGCAAACATTCAACAGTGTAATATCTGAATGTACACAAATGTTCCTAATAAGAATTCAGTGTTTCTCAAGAAAAATGTGTTTTCATACTGCATTACATTTAGACAGATACTCTTCTGCCTCAGATCCAAAGACACCAATCAACTGAAGATATTTCTAAAGTAATGTGAACTTCCAAAAGAAAAATATGTGTCTTTAGGGACAGGGTAGCATGGCAGTAGTTCTGTTAGCTAAAAATTCACGCCATTTATTTGTTTAAACTTAAACCTTCTCTTACCATCATGATTGGGATTTCCCAAAGTCCATGGCTCATCTGAGTCAAAATGAGTGTCTCCCCCAATTCCTGGCCCAGGGAAATATGCATGAGCCAAAAATCCTCCCTCCCCGTCAAAGGGAGAACTGTCTCCATGAAAACCTGATGCAAAAATGATAGTAATATCCACGTCTCTCTTGCCATTTTCTAATTCAATATAAGGAACTTCTTCAAATGTTAGGGGAGTTACATTCTGCCACACATCGAAGGCACGGCGAATGGCTTTACGAGTTTCAGCATCACCGACTTTTGGAGTGACGTTCTTTATGCTGAAAGAAACAGAGAAACATTACACAGATTAAATTTAACAGAGTGGTGACACTGCTAACATATATTTTCCCCTAATTATTATAAGTTCTGTGCTTTTAATAAAATGTGCTAGCCTGGCATTATATGCTTTAAGAAGAGTATTTTTGAACAAGCTGGTGCAAAATTATGGTGTCAATCTGCATAGCCCTTTATGCTAGAATTTATTCTATGTTAACTAGCTTACTCCCAGCAGTACAAAAATTTTATTTTTAGGAGATTAAAACTATTTTTAAATGAAAAAAATCTTAACAGTGGTATAACCAGATTAATCAACCACTGACTGTTTACCTCCTGGACCACAATTAGAATCCATCACAGTTAAAGAATGGCATGTCCTTTCTGATCAAAAGAAAAATGTTTTCAGTTAAATGAAATTTTCATTTCTTAGTGAGTTCATTAACAAAAGCAGAGCTCCATACTGTGACCACCAACCAGTATTCACAAAGCCTTCTTGCATTTGTCACTGGATAGATAATTTCTTATCAGAAACAAAGCCTTTTGACTTCAATACAGGCTAAGATGTCCTTTTATGACCTGATTACATCTCTAAATCTTTTATAAAACTGTATAATACATCAGACAAACAATTTTATAGAAGAATTATGTGGTAATACAAAAACGTACATTTAAACAGAAATTACAATCTTCATTACTTCCTTAAATGACACACATAAGAGAAAGGTAAAAACCCATCAGAACTGAAGTTAAGTTTACTAGCATAGTTATTTCTAAATTATAGTGGAATCATCTTTTTTTTTTTTAAAATCTTCTTTATTTCCATTATGGAATTCAAGATGAGAATGTCAATAATCAATTTCAGACCTATCCAATTTTCTCCATCATTGGCACTCAATTCATATGGCCAGCAAAAACTCTGTTAGGTTTTGTCTGTTTGAAACTCATGCAATCAGATGCTCTTTGTTCATTTGACATATGCTTGACTGAATGTCCAGCACAAATTGCAGAAATTACATAGTTTTAGAGTATATGTAAGATTTGTGTAAGTTTACACAGAATGGCATGCTAAAGGAGAACATTTATACCCTCATGAATAAACCTTAAATGATTGACTCGTTTGGTGCATTCCATGTGCCTAATTATATGGAATTTATATTTATACAAATAGAAACAAATATTTCAAGTCTAATTTTATAGATTTTACTTCACTTATACCACATTTGTTCATAGATTCATGTAAAAAACATAAAGTTACCTATTTTTACTTCCATTCAAAAATACTATTGTATTGAGTCCAATAATGCTAGTCTAATCAAAGCATTATTTCTTTTTAGTTTGTATTTTTATACCATAGAGATATCAACATGGATTATAAAATAGTACATTGTAGAGAATCCCCTGCTTTCCAAAGCATCTTTTGTTCCAAAGATGATTTAACCAATCATTACATACTCATGTCTATCCCTTTTTTTGCCTGGCTTGTAACACTGGTTCTTATTCTGCTTTTCTCTTTCACATACATGAGCTTCGAGAACATTTTCCTCCCCTATAAAAAGACTTTTTAAAAACATTTCTGCACTGCAAAGTCATTACCTTCTTGTTGTCTCTAAGAAATTAAAAGTTTGAACTCTTTAAATCTCTTGTTATAAGACATTTTCTCCAGTCTATTAAATATTTTCTGTGATTTTTTATTGAACTCACTCCAATTTTTCAATGTTCTTTTAAAACTGACTCTGTCAGAACTACAAAGTACTGCTGTACAGATCTCACTGTCAGAGAGAAAAAGTCCTATAATCTGTAGGCACGACCTTACCCTACATGATGTAAATGCCATGTGATTTAAAGTGCTGTGTATGATGCCTTTTCATAATTATTTGCTCATCAGTAATTTTATGATCAGTGTTGCCTTGCTTTTCATTTGATTTAAAAATTATTGGACAATCTGGACCAACTATCAGTCCTTGCAGAATTCCACTCTGAAAACTCCCTCTGTTGTGAATTACTTTTTTTGAGATGTTTTAATTAGCAAGTTCATAAACTTGCTAAGTTCCAAATGTGCCCCTTGAGAAAGTACAGCATTTTACAACCTGACTGTCATGTGACACTAAATCAAAACCCATCACAATGGCACACTTACACTGCCACTACCAAAAGCATAACAGTTCACCTGTTGCTATACTAAGAATATCACTTATAAGGCTGACAAATGGGCTTTAGTCAATCCTGCCATGTGCTCTCTAAGGCACATGTATTGCCTTAAGCACAGTTCATTGAAGGATTAAAGCCTCTGTTATTTGCTATGTATAATGAATACAACAAATGAATCAACAGGCTCTCGTAGAAAACAGTATGTCTAGCAGAACTGAAATATTGGTGTACGAAAAGTTCATTTGAAATATACAGTTTGCTTTTTATTTTAATTTTTTTTTATTTAGGAATCTTAGTAATTGGCCAACACTTTGGTGTTAAGTAAACAGAACAAAAGGATAGACTTATGCTGTTATATGTAAAACGAGGAAATGTATAAAAACATATTAGTTTTGTATTGATGGTAAATTGATTAATTGGTCTAAAAGGGTTTGTCTCACACTTTAAAACTTATCATTTTATTTTTTCTTCCATTTTCAGTGCATAGAATTAAGGGTTAATCATTGATTACAAATGAAAAATTGAGCCATTGTGCCAGTTTCACATGCACAAACTAGAGCTGACTACCTGCAATAGAGGACATTATCCATGTGTTTCATCTATTGAATTACTTTTGAAATAGCACCCTACATCTCAAGATTCATTATAAAGCAATATTTTTCAAAGCATAATTTCTGTATTAAAACTAGAGAGATTTCTGACTTCCAAACCAACATTCTGAAGTGGGCAACACTACACGAAAAATCTTGCTTCTAAGACAAATTAAATAAATCAGTAGTTATTCCAACATAAGGGTATTTCCAGAAAATAATTGTCCATTTTAATGATGGTGTTGACCACACAACCTCCAAAGGGGAAGTACAGTAAGATCAATCTATACAGACAGTCTATCAATCATCAGAGATACTAGTTTCATCTTTTAAAAGTCTTCAGTTTAGATCTATCACTGCCCTTTTCCTATTACATTTAGCTCTACATCTTGAAGTTAGCAGTCACCTGAAATAGCTGTGACTGTGTCCTAATCTCTTAAATTTAGTGATCATTCCATGGAAAAGAGATTCAAACAAGAGAAAGATCCAAAGCTGACCTTGACCAGACTGGCAGTGCAACCTTATAAAGAGGTTGAAGAACATAAAATTATTTTCAAAGGGAAAGTATTTTAGTAAACAAAAGATGATCCATAAGATGAAACATTTATGTAATTTTTAACAAACTAGTAAATGGAGTGATACTTTGTATAAATGTTGAGAGCTGTTGTTCTTAAAGAATCACAGTCATGTATAAATTGATTACGCTTTTTTGTGGTTATTATTGCTATTTTTGAATGGCTTTCAACCTGATAGTTGCTTTAGGCATTATAGCTTTAAAATACACCTTGCACAATGTCTTTATCACTGATATACACTCCTCACTCTGATATTCTATTTCTACTGATGCCTAAAGAGTCTTGTTTTGCAGAGTGTTATTCTGAAATTTTGAGTTCTATTGATTTTAGAAAAGCTTTGGGTTTTCCTTCCCTTCCCCCGCCTTCCCCAGGATATCCCTGTAAAAAAATTATCCATGTTTCAGTGACACATTTTTGGCTGCAATAGAAGCCTTGCAAGACTGTCAGGATATACCTCACTTGACTGTTTAAAATCAGTCATCTGAAATTTAAATACAGTACATTAAGTAGTACATATATGCCATTAAACTTCATTATTTCCTTTTTTCCTTGCTGAGCTGTCATTAGAACAGCCCATTATATTTTTATGTAAATTGGTACAATTCTGTACATAAAATCAAACCTTCTGACCCAAGCTAGATCCAAGAGATAAGGCTAGACAAAGCTCAAAATGCATAAAGCTTGTTATTACTGCTTACCTTAGCAGTAACGGCCTCCACAAGAATTGTAATAACTAAGTGACAGACTTCTTCATGGCCTGTCGATTTTGATACTTCTATTCTCCACTGAATATAGTAAATACTGGTTTTAAATTGGTTCTGTGCTCCTTAGCCCATCAAATCCATAGTACAAGATTAGCCATATCTTGCTACCTTGTTGTGCTGATTAAACTGGATACTAATGAGTGCTTTTAGAATTATTAGGTAATATAATGATGCAAGATGATATTTAATTTTTTTCGAACATAAGTATGTAAATCAAATATTAATGAGGAAAACATTTCTACAATGCCATTTCTCTCAAACATTCCAAGATTTTCTTGGAGGAAAATCACATATTAGAAACCCCATTCTAAAGAAGCAGAGGGCACACAAGATGAAAAATCAGGAAATTCAACTGAGTGGGTAGGAAGATGCAGTTCGAAAACTGTTTGAAGTCAGTTATAGATTTGACTATATCATACTTGATATGAAACGGTTAAAGTAAAATGAATTGAAACATACCATAAATTTAAATAACTTTCTTTTTTATCCCACTGTTAGTTTTACTGAAATTAAGAGATTACCTCTGGTCAAAGACATATTTCACTTCGTGCCATCATTTCTCTAGAAATACTTTCTATCAAATTGCTTCATTATTCTCTCACTGATGTGGGTTTTCATAGCTTCAACTTCTTTCCAGTCTCACTTTGCTAATTGTTTGTAGCTATAAACCAAGAATGTTATCCTGGTTCATATAGCTCCTGCTCACTTTGATTAAACCTAAATCAGAACTATTACTTTTGATTTTCTGTGGCCACATTGAAAGTCAACCTACTGCTGCCATGCTGGAAAGAATTATAGTAATCCTGCCTCTTCATTTTCATGGATAATATTCTCCTCAACATTCATTACAAGGAGATGAGAAGTGACAAAGATGAGATTTCCAAGATACCAAACCAAGATTAGCAAAATATGTGATAGATAAATGCTTTTATAGGAAAGATGTTTTAAGTAATCTAAAATCAATGAAATGCAATGTAAGCATGGAATGTTTTCTAAATATTACTCTTTAGTAGTAAACTCAAAAATCGTGTTGCTTCTTTGAATCAACAGTTTTTCAAAGTTTTTTCTTTATCCAATGTTTCCTTGCTTTTCAGTGTGGATTTCAAATATCCAAGAAAAAATTCTCTTTCATATTCTACACGATCTGGACCATCTAGACCATAGAAATTACATAGACTATTACTAACAAACTAGATTAGACTCTTCATTGCATACCAAAGCTCCCAGCTAGCATTAATTCATTTATCTGAACAGCATAAAGACCTGTCCAAATCTTTAATGTTTGTCAAAGATGAATTTCAGGATGCATCTAACTTGTAAAAGGAAAAAGACAATAATCTGGGGCTTGATCCACTGTCCTAAGAAGAGAAATATTAAATTATTTATAGTGGTTTTGGGATGAAGCTATTAACTATCTACACCTAAATTTCCTGCACCAATTAAATTATTACATATTGCTGATCAATTGAATCTGTTTTTTTTTTCTTCCTCAAGACAGAAAAAATTAATCAGAATGACTTTTAAGCTATTATTTTATTTTACATCATTATGAGTTCTAAGTAATGGTTAGAATTCAAGGCAAAGCTTGGATTTTTAGAAAGCATTCTCAAATTTTACTTGCAAAAGTGTTTTAAAGATTGAATAATCTGAGTAGTTGACAAATGACTGAATTCTGGAGTTAAAATTATGAATAGTATGCCCAGAATTCTGATGAAGAGGGATTCATATTCAATAATTCTTTGTCTAAAAAGGACATATAAACATTTATATTCTATTTTTACAGAAGTGGTTGCTTTATTGATTCACATTGTTGCTCTTTCTTTAAAGTACTGGATTACTTACTTCCCTGCAAAAGAGAAGGTAATTATATTTTTGAGAATTATGTGTCTTTGTAAATACCCCCTTGAAGAAAATTTAAAAAAATAAACAATTTTTAAAAAATCCTTTAATAGCTTTCATAAATTTCTTCTGTGATTTTATACAATGTTCAGAGATTGTTGTATAACCTGACACAGCCTAAACCACTAAGGAAATATTAAGATTATATCATTAAGATCTCTAGCTTTTTCTGTAATGGAGTTATAATTTTCATGTACTCTAGACATTCTCCTTCACTCCTGTACTCCTCTGCCTGGTAAAAAGTTTCAAAAACTTACTTTCTGTTTTTCTCTTTGTAGAAGTCAGCTCAGTATATGACATACATACTAATAATGTTTACAAGGTGTACTGGCATGAACTATACCAGGCAGAAAAGATACAGTTAGCTGTGTAACTTCATTAGAAACAGAAAGTCTAAGAAATACCCTATACACTTGTCCAAATAAGCAGAAAGCTTCATTCCCTGAGGGAAAGAAAGTATAATTAATGCAGTACAATGTCCATTCCACACTGATATTCCCAACACTGGAAATCTGCATTTCAGTACTCACTGTGCACACATTGCTTTCCAAGAATAAATATCACCTGAGTACAAAATTTAATATGTGGTTGAAAGGACATAATTAATGTTATAAGTGTAATATGTGGTAAAAAAAAGACATAATTAATGTAAATTATAATTTTAAGTTGCTTCTTTGAAGCTCTATCTTGAAATGTTGTGAAAGTATTTTGGCTTGAAAATTTACATGTTGAAAATATAGAAAAGTTCTAGGGTGATGGGGGAGTGGTGAGCTTGCTTTTGATTATGTTTGTTGTGGGGTTTTGGTTTTCATTTCCAGAAAATTGCAAGATGCAGCACAAACTGAAATGAGGGAGAAGTCGCCCCTTCTGTGGAGGAATTACTAAACTTGCTTAGCAGGCACACTTCAGACTACAAAGTTCGACAGGCCAGGAAGGCACAGAATGCAGGTGGAAACCTACAGGTTATAGAAAGATTGAGAAGTGGCACTGAGCAAAATGGAGCAGATAAGTGACATTAGAGATATGATTAACATTTTAGGAAACAAAGCAAGTTAAACTGTCATTCATTTAACAAGTATTAAGCCTGAAGCAGGGAATTTGTGAGGAGAAGCATGTAAAGAATTTTAGTTCTTTTTTTTTTTGTCCTTATTTGCTTTGAGTGACTTTCTAATTCAGAAAGATCAATCTTATATTTTTTTTATTCTAATAAAATTTGGGGATTCTACTTGAAATGTCTTTTGGACTGTAATTCACTGCAAAAAATACAGACATTCACTTCAAAGCTCCGTTTGACTGGAGGTCTTGTATGAGAGTGAACATTTTAGAAGAGGGAAGGCAGGAGGTAAGGAACCACTATAAATTCTTCAAAGTGAGAAAGATTACTAGATAGTTGCCACTTAGTTTAATACTGGGCATCCTTGTTTGTTATTTTGATGAAGGCCCTAGGTGACAGTACAGAAGATATATAAATGGTAGGATTTAGACTGTTGTAAAAAATTCTGTAATGAAATAGAGAATCAGACTCTACAAATCAGAAAGATAGAAACCCACACATATTGGTAGATGGTGACGCATGCCTCCTAATGTGTACACACACTACATATAAATTCTAAAATGCAGATAAATGTAAAGTGCTGTAGATGGGCATTCTTATTCAAACCAACTATGCACTACATTTACATTAACAAAAAAGGATTACAGGCAATTCAACATACCAATCTCAAGGCAGTCAGTTCTCTACTGTTTGATGTTATATCAGTGTGTAATGTCTTAAATAGAATTCTCCAATTCAGTCATAAGCCATAGTATTGACAAGGAGTTACTAATGAAACTATCTTTTCACCATGGTATGAAGAGCAGTCTATATGACTATTAGAGCTTATGAACTTAAAATTTAATATTTGCATGGGTTAATGAATAATGGAACCAATTAAAGAACTTGAAAACTATTTTATCCCTCAGAACTTACCCCTGTTAGGTATTACAGGAATCCATGATGAGGCTGTGTAAATTTTCCAACAGGCTGTATTGGAATCCTTGGTTTGCTGACAAATTATGGATTTTATATTATATACATGACACTTTCTTTGGTTGACAGAGCTCTAGCAAGTGCATCTTGAAAGTTTCCATCTAACTTTCACCCGCAAAGCTCAGTTTTGACAGTAGGCACACTGTGCAAACTGCTACTCAAGATTTATACAGAGGTACTGCCCCAGACACACCCTTATGCCCATCATCATGTAGGAAAGAAATGCTTGGGTCAGTGACTAATCAAATTCTAATCAAATTAATTTGTACTTAGAACAGACCCGTAGGCACCTACATTTTGCAGAGACTTACTCCTTTCAATAACCTATTTTACATTTCTAAATTAGAGCTCTGAGTTTCATTACAGCACTCTTAGCTTCAGAGCAATGTTCCCCGAGAAATTGCCGAGAGTTCAAAGGTAAGGCTAAAGACATACTGGGTGTTAAATTGATGCTGTAATCTTCAGAGAATTTACCAGCTACTAAATACATGCAATTTTAATCCAAGAAAATAACTTGTTTCTTATGTAGCACATACATACTTATAAGAGGTAACCAAATTAGCATTTTTAGAACATATATTAATAATAAAATTCTCAAAGTATTGAAAAATATTCAGGAATCTATATCTACTTTACATTAAAAGTCATCATTATTAGTGGCATTTATATACCTATATGAATTTAGTACCTGTAAGTGATATGCTTGTGTTGCCATTTCTGTCCTGTTAAAGCGTAGCGTTTCCGACGAATGTTAAATTTGGAGTTACCTCTTGTTTGGTCAGGCACACCACATCGAGGCTTCTTCATCCAGCTGCAAGAAACATATAAACATATAACATATAAACCAATATTTTTATTTTAAATTCATGATACTGAAACTGCCAATGTTATTCTATCTTACTCTCTTTCCACAAAATGAGAAATATCTCACTGCAAGTGTAAGCTGCTATTAATCTCCTAGCGGAGATATTTAACTCAAGAATTCTGCTTAACAATATTTAATGCTCAAAATATTAATTACTATTATTATGAGCATTAATATTTAATATTCAAAATCAAGCTTAAAATGTCTAAATCACAAACAACAAAAATTACCATTAAAACAGCACCAGACTTTCCACAGAAGTGCTGTATTTTTACAATGGTCTTCAATATTTTTATGTTTTCCAGTATTTCAAAAAATTTAAATTTGCCAAATTCAATTCAAAATTTGACATATTCAAAATATGTCATAATCAAGATGATATCTAATTCAAAAGCTTAAATTGAACAGTAGTATCATTGAACTGTTTCTCACTTGTATTGTTAGGCACTATCATCATGGCTAGGCTTCGTGAACGAAGATTTGGGAAAGGCTCTATCCACATTTGTTACAAGCACACTGGTGGCTAATAAGGCCAATATGAGATAGACATGTCTGATTGCAAAAGGCACAGCAGAAAGACTCCTTAGGTGGTATATTCTGCAAGACACGGTTCTTTCTGCATTGTCTTTTCTCCTCAAGAGTAATCCTGCGTGCATTCTCAAAGGAAACAGCAATGTTATAGATGGTGTGTCTCCAGGCCTCCCGATTTGAGGCCAGAGTAGACCAGTTATGCTGATCAATATGGCCGAGGCTGAGATGTTGTTTCAGGGAGTCCTTGTATCTTATAATTTAAACAAAACTCAGCTGAAGTTTTTATTTTATATGAGCTGATATCTGCAGAACGATTTACCATCAGGAAGAGAGTAAGACTGAATTAATTCACTGCATAAGTAAAAGATAAATCTCCTTTGTTACTTTTCCAGTTCATTTGACTATATTTCTATCATCCAAATAATTACTTATATAAAAGCTAGTTTTCCAATGACATTTACCAGAAGTGTAGTCATACCTTACATTCAGGCTTGTGTGAATAAATTTCTGACCATTAAACCAGCATTGTTTAATAAATAAATGTACACACAGCAGCTGTACATATGTATGATTGGATGACAGAAAAGTAATTTGAAATGTCATCTCAGAATGTAGATTCTTTTAAAACATGCACAGGTAATAAAAAAATCAAAAAAAGTAGACAGTCAACCATCCTTAATCTATTCCAGTAGATACTCTTGGTTTAATACATGCAAAATGAAGAAACCATCTAGTTTTTACCAAAAGAAAAATATAATATTGGCAGTACAAAGGAGAGGAGAGAGAGAGAGAGAGAGAGTATAAAACTATACATATACTATATATAATCACAGAATCACAGAATCATAGAATGGTTTGGGTTGGAAGGAACCTTAAAGATCACCTAGTCCAATGCCCCCACCATGGGGAAGGACACCTTACACTAGCCCAGGTTGCTCAAAGCCCCATCCAACCTGGCCTTGAACACCTCCAGGGATGCGGTATTCACAACTTCTCTGGGTAACCTGTTCCAGTGCCTCACCATGCTCACAGTAAAGAATTTTTTCCTTGTGTATAATCTAAATCTACCCTCTTTAAAACCATTCCCCCCCATTCTATCACTACATGCCCTTGAAAAATGAAATCATTGCATTGTAAGTTTTACACCTGGTAATACAAGACAAACCTTACTGAATGTATTTTTTAGAGAGGAGCTAATTCAGTCAAAATCAGCCTCATTTTCATAAATGTGTATAAGAGGTTTAAAAGTACAGTTAGACTTGTAACACTTCATATATACTGTAGGTATGGATATATACTAAACTATTTTTCAAATGCACAAGTAGGTGTTAAGCTCCCCAGCCTGTGGGAAAATCAAAAATTTTATTGATTGTACCAAGATGGCACTGCTCCCCACTTGCTCTGATAAGGACTATAGAAGTGGCTGCAAAAATTCTGATGGGTGACAAATCCATAGAGTAGTATAAGTGTGGAAACCAGAACTCATGAATTCAACTGCCTAAACTGAAGACAGAGAGTTCATAGTTACCTTTTTCAAATAAGAAACTCAGAATAATTTGCTCTAATTGGTGGTCAGAATAGTTATGTGTGGCACATAAAACAGTTGATTATTATTTATATTTGCGAGGAGAACAATCTTTGTTCCCTAGTTCCTGCAAAGACCATACTGCAAAAATCTGTAAAACTTTACCCCATCAGTATTTGCTGAAACACCCTGCAACTTTACTTCAGGTTCCTCTGATCTCTGATTTTTCAAATGAAGTAAACAGTTGAACAAAGTAGACATTAAGGATTTTTGGAATTAAATATTATTGAAAAGTTTAATTTGTTCTAACAATGAAAGAAAAATGAAGGACAGAAGTAGACCTTAGTTACAGACCAAATGGCTGTTATATTCTCCTTAGTAAAATGATATATTTACACTTCAGCAAACGAGATTAAAATTGGCTCAGACCTTCAAAAACATTTACACACATTGTCAGTAATACTTTTTCACAGTGCATGTTAGATCAGTATGCAGCATATTAATGGTAGGGTATATATAAATTATGCTGTTGAAACTGCACATATGCACGCATTGCAGAAAAAGACATAAATGTAACAAAAGATCAGTGTTCTCACCTTAAGGTGATATCACTACATCAAGAGCAAGAGGCAAGGAATAAAGCAAAATCGAATAACTATTATATTTCATTAGAAACACAGTACAACAATGCTGTATATAATATATATTGCTTATAGTTGTATCATTTCAAGGGCAATGACTTTAAAGCGATTAAACTAGATATCCCCCCCAAAAAAAGTTTACATTATTTAGTTTAACTGATGAAGACCTATTTTAATAACAGGGTTTGGTCACTAGCAAGCTAGGGGCAGATAAGAGTAAATATTCCAAGTTGTGAATTTAAAAAATAATCTTCAAAGCTGTTATTGAAATAATCTCTCAAGCTATGTCAAAAGATTCAATAATACAAAAATAATGTTAACACAAAATCTTTTACACTTAAGAATTGATACCAAAAGTCAAGAACAATAGATAACATGGATTCAAAAGTCAACATTGTATTATCTTACTAGAACTACTGACAATCCATTTTTAACGAAACAAAACATAGCCCAAAATAATGCATTATGAAATTCAAACAGTCACAATCTATTCTTGCATTGATTTTGAAGTAGTATGTACCTATTAAGAACATTATGCTTGTATCTTTATTGGTTTGAACATGTTGTCTGGCCCACTAATATTCTTATTGTTTTTATATGAATTCTGGGACTGTGGTTCACACAGTACAAATCCAAACATAAATCAAATGGAAATCATTGCAGAAGTTGTTCGTTATCTTTCAGGAAATTATCTTTATGTAAAATTTAAGGAGAGATGCAATTTGTGACTGAAGAGTTGGACCATCACCTAATCTATCACCTAGATCTTTGCTGAGCTAAGTTTAGCAGTTAGAATTTTAAACAAACTCTGGCATGACTAATATTGGAGTTCAGTATTTTCTACCACAGAAATAAGGCAAAATGTTAACAACTTCAGGCACATACATTTTCCTTTTATTTTTTTATTTTTTCTCACACACTCTGGGAGGAAGACTTTTGTCAGTAGTAATCATTAATGCTCATGATATTTGGTATACTTAGTGCATAATATGGTCTGCCATACAGGGGGATTGACAGAAAAGCCAATTACTTCTATTTTCTTCCAGAAATAGCTGCTTTTAACATAATATGATTGAGGTCCTCCATGTTCTTTATTGCTTGTTGGAATTTAATTTTTTTAAATGTTTTTCAAAATGTTTTTGAAGTGCTTTGAAATGTGTTTCATTTTAAAAAGGTGCATACAGGTAATGCCTTTTGCTTGCTTTCATCTGTTTGTTTTTGAACTTGTAGAAATCTTTTATGCAGCAGCCCCTCAAAATTAATATTTTATCAGTACTCAATAAAGAGGCTTAATTGTGACTAATGTTCTCTATCTGTACACTGTGTCACATCAAACTCCTCTCTTAGCTCCATTAGTTTGAATCGTGAGGAGCTATATATGTCAGGAAAATTTAAATGTTTTAGACTCACAGAAAATCTAGAAGGATTAAAAGAAAAATCTGCAGCAAAACTGGATGCTTTTTCAGTAGAGTGAAAGATGAAACTGAACTTTTCTACCTTATAAACCTTCAGGAAAAAATTTTGGTTTAACACAGAATCAAAACATTAAAAAGTCTACCTTTGGTTAAATGTCCCACCTCATTTATCCCTAATCAAAATTGCTGCTTAGTTTGCACAGTGGTTTTGTTGTTGGTTTTTGGAGGTTATTTTGGGCAGAGTTATAGTAAAAAAAATGAAAATAAAAGGGAGGTTTTAACTTGAGTTATTGCAACTTAATTTAGTTGCTGGAAAAACGAAAGACATTTATTTAAGAAAACTACTGAATTATACCTTTAAATTTCTAGTGAGGAGAGACAGGTATATTTTCTAAACATCTTTACTTTTCCCTACTGTAGCATGCTATTACAAGACTTTACTGACACTTGCTAATTAATAGTAAACAGTCAAAGAGTGGTGTAAGATATTGTATTTCAGCCCTGTTACTGATGATGATTTCTCCTCAAGGCTTCTCATTGCTTATTTCTTGATGTATACCTTTGTATAAAAACATTTACTAGGAAAATAAACCACTGGATCAGTTTCAACAGCTCAGAATTTACTCTGGGACTGAAAGTTAATATATAAACAGCAGAGAGTGTACATAAATATCCTAAGTATGAATCTTGAAGTAAACGTGGTTGGAAGTTCTAAGTATTAAAATAAGCATATTTGCCATTTATTTATAAAGAGTGACATTAGAATAAAATGAATTCTTTATTATTGCACAGATTTAGTCAGCATCCTATACACAACCATTCCATCTGTATACCAAGAAGTTTGCAATGTACCCCTTTAAACTGCAAAACACACATAGCAGCTTTAAGAAAAGACAAAAACTACTTTTTCTACTTAGTATGTTTGGTTTAGGGATGTGGAAGACTAGGATGGCAACAGTGACTCCAGTTTCAAAAGTGTCCTTTTCCACAAATCATTGATTTTGTTTGGTAATATATAAATGAACAACAGAAAATACTGTGTCACTCCATGCAAACATCAGAGTATTTTCATTGGGTTTGTCATTGCCATGGTACTTGTATTCAGAACGTCTCCCATATTGTTATGCCAATATAATGGTATTTCTTTCTATCACTCACTTTTCCTTATCCCCCGAAATAAGTATGCATCACGCTTTTCAAGACACTTGAGAAAAAGATTAAAAATATAACAAAAACAAATGAATGCTGAGTAGTAGGGGAAGGATGATTACTGTCAATATTTATCCATACCAAAATACTCACTGAGGGATTATCTTTTTTCAGAGCAGCAAAATCCCCCAGGAGACTTTTGACAATGATGATGCTGCAGGACAATATCTCTTTGTTAATATCCCCTTGTTAATATCCCCAAAGTTGGTTCCTATCAAGTTACTACTACTATAACTTTTAATTTTTTGTCCTTCTGAAGAGAAAGAGGCACTTCATAATCTCTTCTCAAGATGCATAAGAGGAGGAGGTAAATCCTCATGCACAAGATGAGAACATATTTTTTTAATGAGGTTCCTACTGTACTCCTTATTTTGTAATGCCAGCATTGTTAGTAATAATAACATACTAATTCCAGAGAAACAAATGGTAAACTGTCACATATTTCTGGCCAAAAGAGTATATATACTTCCTGTGCAGATGAAAGAGAAAATTATTTCAAACATTTATAAATTAATGCCATAAATGAACAATTGAAAAAAATATTTACCCTTTGTTATATAGTCATACCTCCCAAGAATATCCAGTGATGTGAACTACTGGTATCAGTTTAGTTTAAAATGAGTTTCTTGTTTTGTTTTGTTTTTTTCTCAAGACCAGTGTACGTGTGACAAGTCTTTAAAAATCAGTTCTGTTCCTAACTCAACTCAAGTTAATGCAACTCCAAATATGTAAGTGAATGCAGCATTCATCCATCATGAGTTACACGTACCTAAGAATTGCAGCGCATTAATACATCTTTCTGTGTAGAAGAAAGTCATACATCAAAAGGTCTGGAAGACTCCATATCCATATCCATCAGTTTATAAAATTAATGTTTTCGACTGCTTAGTAGATGGATTTCTTCATCACTTATGTAGCAAAAGAAGTGAAGACAACCTTGTTTGCCAAAAAGTGTAATTAGCAAGCATAAACCACTTCCATTTGAAATTAAAGTTTTGGGTTGGTTTGGTTTTTTTTCAATTCTCTAGCTGATACTCTAAACTAAGAGATGTCCTCTGCTTTTCCTTAGGCTACCACTTCCTGTCTTCTCTGTACTGCTGTGAACAGACTATTTTACTTTTAGTGAAATATATTGTCTCCTACAAAGCTGCTATTAATGTGTCTTTAAAAGGGTACTAGTGACTGGTATAGCAGCACCCTCCCTCAAAGATCAATCACTGAAGTTGTACGAAGAGCCCAGTCTCTTCACCCTGCGGATTGGACCATAAACATACTTTAGAGCATGGCTCTCTCACAAGGTGTTTCCTGCTATTGCACTGCATGTTCTGAGGCCCTTTAAATTCCTGAACTGAGGGATGTGTGATCAACTCACCTCCCCTTAGGGCAGCCACGAAATCTGCTTTGCTTTATTGCTTTTCAATGCAATAGTGTGTCAGTGGAATAAAATGATTTTTCCAGTCCTGCCAGCATTTTGTGAAGTCTCTTCCCTAAACTCTAAATGATAGAAAAATCATTAATGTCATCTACTTTACCATAAAAGATGACATATCAGGTTGGGAGTGGTAAATAGAAATCAAAGGAGGACTTTTTTTCCCCCAAATAAGCATTTTAGAGTAGTAGAAACATATTTCAAAGAAGTAAGTGATATGAGTTGATACTATTGAGTTATTGCTTGGTTTTCAAGCAAAGTAACTTTTTCTAAAGTCACAAGAGAATCATTATAGCAATTTAACTGAAATGACTGCAACAAGCACTTGAAATCATAGAATCAGAGAATCATCGAATAGTTTAGGTTGGAAAAGACCTCTAAGATCATTGATTCCAATCATTAGCAAGGCACTGCCAAATCCCTCATGAAACCATGTCCCTAGGTACCACAACTACACGTTGCTGGGCAGCCTATTCTAATGCTTAACAACCGTTTGGGGGAAGAAATACTTCCTAATATCCAATCTAAACCTCCCCTGATGCAACTTGAGGCCATTTCCTTTTGTGCTGTCACTTGTTACCTGAGAGAAGAGACTGATCCCACCTCACTACAATCTCCCTCCAGGTAGTTGTAGAAAGTGATAAGGTCCCCTATGAGTCTCTCTTTTTTCAGGTTAAATAAGCCCAATTCCCACAGCCACTCCACATAACACTTGTGCTTCAGACCCTTCCCCAACTTTGTTGCCCTTCTCTGGACACACCGCAGCACCTCAATATCTTTATTCCAGTTAAGGGTCCAAGACCGAACACAGGATTCGAGGTGTGGCCTCCAGTGCAAAGTACAGAGGGGTGATCATTGCTCTGATCCTGTTTTCTTAATCCCAGATACATTTTCACATTTTCTTAATTGCGTACTAATGTTCCTTTTTTTCTTTTTAACTTTCCTGGCACAGTTTTAAAATTTGGCATAGTATAGAGTGTTTGAAATTGTCCTTTAATAGCTCTGTTTCACTCTGTTTCACTAAGTGTCCATTTGGTCACTAAAATCAGACACTGCCAGGCAGACACAACTACAGAATTTCAAAGGGCATGCAAAACTAATTCAATATTACTCCATGTTAAAATGACCACACCTGATCTTTTGTTACTGGAAATCACTAAACAAATGGGCCAGTGGAGTCTGCCAATTTTTTTTTCAATAAGAGTAAAGTAAATTACACTAAAGATTTTCCAGTAAGAAAAGATGACTTCAACTGTGAAACATTTCATGAATTCTTGCCAGTTTCAAACAGGTTTCTCCACTTTCACACTGACAACCTTTTGCCCCTTTCTTTAGGCAACCGGTAACATCTTATTTACAGTCTGCCCAAAGTCAGACAGCAGTTAGGCAGGTGACTACCTGCTACCATAAAATACAGAAGATGAAGAAAATAAAAAGGCAAGGACAGAGAGAAACAATTTAACTCCCCATCTGAAGCTGCAAGACTATTCGGATACCCCATTTTCACTGCTACATGTGTTAAAAAGGTTTCCCAATTCTATTTTACCCTTCTTGAAACAGAAAAGTCAAGAGCAGTTCAGTACTGGTTACTTACTCAATTGTGTTCCTGTCCACTTTTCCTGTCATATTAATGCCATAGAACTGCTGCATGGCAGCTATAGCTGATTGCATGGTTTCTGCAGAGCGCAACACCGACATTCGGGGGTCAGTTGGTGGAAGGTAGCCATACTTTTGTAACCATACCTGCAATGACAAGTGCAGTGGCTATTAAATAAAAATTAGAGGTAAATAAAATGCTCCCTAGTAATTAGCTTTATATCATATATAATGAAGCTTCTAATTCACAAAGTACAAGTCCTGTTACTTTGGGTGTTGTTGTTTTTGTTTTTTTTTTTTTTTGCAGATAAGAAATTTTTTTTGGCTTTTATTTCATATCCTTTATTAAAGAGTCCATTGTTTTAAGTCTTGCAGTGTTTTCTACCCAGGACCCAGTTCTCTTTATTATCTGAAACTGCCTGCTTCAATTACTTATTTAATGTATTTATTTTATTTGAAGTTACAACTTAAGCATCTAACCCTGGCTCTAAGCATTTCAAGAAATGTTTTAAGCAGATAAAATATAAATCTACAATATATGCCACATAAAATTGACTGCCCACAGGGCACATAACGATATTCACAATCTACAATAATAAATCCACAATGGCTCTCACACAGTTACACTATATTGTTATTGTCTCTCAAAGAATACGAAAGAGAGGGTAGGGAGACATTGAGCTTTCTGAGAAGAATATCAAAATCACATACTTATAGGCAAAGCAGGTGTCCAGGAGATAGCGAAATAGCAGATGGTGCCCCCACTTATAGAAAACTTCCTGATAAGAGGAACTGCGTTTTTAAATCAAGATGAATTTAATGCCAACTGTTTGTGCTCTTAATTGTGTGGAAGTGTGAGGGAGAAAGCAGGGTCCAAATAACTGAAAGCTTTATGGATTAAAGCCATATCTTAAGAATACTTAGACAAACCCTCTGAAAAATGCTGTCTTCTTGAGCCAAAGTTTCATAAACAAGTAGCTGCATCATAATGTTGCTAAGCATTCTCAAAATCTAGCCTATATAAAGCACAGTGTAAGATTTTTGAGGCAATGAGAACACTGATATATCCTTAAAAATGTTTTATCTTCTCATCTAAGGGCTGGAACTACTCACTAGAATGAAAGGTACATATACTGCCAATCTACAAGGTTCCATTAAAATGTATTGTTGCAATTCCACTCTCTCCAGGAACAAACTACTTGTGATCTCATAAATCTGTTCTTTTAAAATAAAATTAAAAAAAAAAAAGAAAAAAGAAACATTGATTCAGCCACCTCTTTCAAACATATCACATCATAGTTCACAGATTCTGAATGCTTACATTAATGAATGCTATCCACCCCCTATACCCTTACAGTGTGTTGTAGGCTCTCTGTGACTCATACAACACTTTGGAGGTTTTTATCTGTTTGTATATACGCTGTTCATACACAGCCTAACACCAAACTGTGTAGCTATTTTCAGCTTTAAGTTTATCTTGCAAAGTCTACCCAATTCAGTTCTGTAGCAGGTTAACCACGGCAGTGGTGCATTCCCCTTTTACAAACACAGTGAAGATGATCAAGATGAATTAACTCATTATTAAGGTTCACTTTACTAACACTGAATGTGTATTATAGGCAAACATTGGCTCAGTGTAAACAAAAGATCAAAGTGGCATCAGAGACTGGGGAAACCATCAGGTTATGAGTTCAGATATTTCTAATTTAAACAGGTTTACCTTTCCATAGTGTGGTTGACACACAACCTCAACAATGTTTGTGAGCTCCACGCAACAGGGAGATACACCAGGACAGGGAGATAAGAGACAGGATTGAGACCTAGCCTAAACTCTCACCTTCACACTAACTCTATATACAGGAATGATTCAGAATAAGAACAAAATTGTGTTTAATAGATAGGAAAATGCTCTTCTTTCCAACATAAATTAATTGCTACAATCATTACCTACATCCAACTTAAATATTCCTACCTTCTTGCACTTTTCAGCTTCAAGGGAGAACTAGTGTACGCTATGTGCAAGATTTGGGTCATCACAGAAATAATTTAGTTTATGTGTCACTTTGCACAGGAAGCCTGTTCTTTCTTCTGTTATTAGAAGATAGGTCTGAAACGCCAGATAGAGCTTGAACGAGGGCAGGAGCAATGCAATATGTGGAAACAGGATCATGGAAGTAAGAAACAAATAAGTTTGACACAGAGTGGTTTGATTTCAGTGTACTGCGTAAAGTCCCTTTGAATTAATATTTACAATGAGTATATTTAAGAATGGGGTTATTTTTGTATTCATCTTCTCAAGTCAGTAATATTAAAACCAATGATCAGTCAGGGAAGAAAAAAATTCTGAATATCATGTCACTATTATCTAAAATTATGCTACTTTCTTGTCATCGCCTCAAAAAGAATTTGGTATGCAGACACAGAGCAGGGCTTTTTATGAATCTCTCAGGTGCAAAGGGCAGACAAAATTGCTTGGTAGGCTTGTGAGGTCACCTATCACCACTCAAAACCATCCTCACTATGGCAGAACCGAAGACATCAGAGGTATGGCGTTACAAGTAAGCAAATTTGCCAGAAGCTAAACCTTCAGATATGAATCAGAAAAGCTATAAAGAGAGAGACAGAAAAAATATCTTATGGAGTACTGCTCATTGGAGAAGTGGAGCAGGGAGAACAACCTGGAATCTATCAGAGTGCCACTGCAGAGACACTCTGCAGAAAAGAGAGTTGGCTCAGAAACAGCAGGAGAGGACAGTGTAGCCTTTGTCTGTCTAAAAAGACTTACATACAAGTTAAATACAGGATGCCTGATAGCCACCCCCTATTATCGAACAAAAGAAGTAGACCACCTAGGTCTTCTCTCAGCCTTCAAAATAGCAACTAGAAGATACAGCCAACATACTGGAAAGTCAGATGACACTCTCAAAGCAAGTTCCTTTTTTCTAAAATTCAGACAAATTGACCTCTAGACTGGTGAATGTTTGAGAGCTAGTAGCATTTAGTATTTCAAAATTCTGTGCTTTGTCCTTATGAGAAAGGATCGTGAAACAAGATAAAAGACAGTAAATCTTGTTTTGCAGTTTTCTATTAACATATTTTGAAGGACCTTGACTCAGACTGCCAGATATCTGAAAAATGCAACTCGGATTCTATTGTGCATAGTCGAAATGGTGGCAACTACAGAGGAGAAGCTTAACTTTAAGTCCAAAATATATGGGTGGGTAAAACAACAATAAGAAGAAACAGAATGAGGCAGACATAGCACAAGACTGAAAGAAAAGACTTTCCTTGCCACCTCGTATTTTTGAGGTAAGTTATTAAAGAAATTATATTTACAAGAATTTCCCCCTCCCCTCTACTGAAATTAGACGTGTGTCTGCCTTAATGTACTTCAGCAATGAAAATGCTGTCTGGGCGAGCCTCATTCTGAGGAAACCATCAATCTTGGAACAAAGAAATAGTGAAGTAGATCCATCTAACATGTTGTATCTGGGATGCCAACAGAGACCCTTTGCACAGTGGTGCAAATCAGCGATTTGTTTAATTCTTTTATACAATTTAAGAAGATAAAATACTGCTCCTTCAAGTGAAGTTTTTGAGCAGGACTTTCTTGTCCTGCAGCAAAATGAAAGCCATGGTATCTCTCACATAACCACAGAAAAACAGCTGGAAGACAACAGGTCCCACAACATCCCTCTCTATTAGAGTGTTTTAGTATGCTACTGCTATAAAGTTTGCTTAAGAGTTGAATCTCTCTTACTAAAATTTAAGACTGTAACTTTTCGTTTTATCTGTTATGGATAAGGGGGACCAATTATTCCTTTCTCCTCTGCAGCATCCTTTTATGTACTTGAACTTCCTGATGTCACTCTTTCTAATATTTGTAAATAAAGAAACTCCTTTTGTTTAATCATATTTCATTATCCACATAAACCTCCTGAAAACTTGAAGCTAAAAGCTTTCTTTACTAAAATGTTTCTCTACTAAACATCTGCTTGCGCTAGATTTCTATGCTAATTCGCATTGTTGGACAACTAACAAACACTGGAGTTTAGATGAAGCGTTGGGAGTAATTCAGAAGAACATGGACACTCTAACATTTCATTTTGGAAAGAAAAAAAAACAAAACCAAAACAAAAAAAAACCACCAAACCAAACCAAACAAACAAACAAAACAAAAACAAAACAAACAAAACCCCAACAAAAACAAATAAAACAAACAAAAAACCCAGAAATAAAATTAGCCTAAAAATATTTTTACTCATTAACTGAACTTGAAGGCTTATGTCCCATTTATCTATACATTTTAAAATTTTAAAACCATGATTTGCACCTTTTCCCCAGTAGAAAATTTTCTTCACCATAATTCCTCACCTCTTGTTTTCATAATTGTAAAGAAAATGATAAACAGAATCCACTGGTGATTAAATCTGTAGAGATGCTAGGAGTTTGTTGAGGACCTGCCACTTCTGCAGGAGTCCATGGATCCTGTAAGGGCTCAGCACATGAGCTGTATCATCTTCCAGATTTTGGATGTCATTGACTAGATATGTAGTGTTTGGGTTTTTTTCTGCCGTGATTAAAAGATCTTTTCATTTTAGTTTGTAACTGCTGCTTATGCAATGCTGTATGGATCATTTGGCTATGGAATAGATAGCAGTTTGTCACAACTGTTTTTTTTTCTCCTCTAAAGGTTAAAGAATGGTCTAACTTGAAGTGTACTAAACACACTGATGGATTTTAATCATTCCGGTCTTCGGTAGTTTAAGAAGAATGAGTGGTCTTAAAAACAGTATGTTGACACCATACTGTTACTAGAACAAAGAAAACCCATATATTTTCATTAAATATTAAACAAGAATATTATTAAGATAATCAGAGTTTCAGAGAGATTACTGATTGCTAAGATAGAGGAAAACTTAGCAACAAATTATTAATGTTCCTGAATGACAGTACATAGTATAAGCTACAGTACAATTATGTTCTATGAATATGAAGGTTTACTAAATCAGTCTAATGAAGCATGCATGGATTAAAACAATTTCATGAACACCTTCAGTAGTGCAGCTGCATATCATTAGTCATGTATTCCTGTTCTTTTTTATATATTTTATCTGCAAATAAAATTCCTATCTGCACTGAGTGAAACTGTGAGATTTCATAATTTCAAAATATTTTGACTTCTGTTTTTTAATATACTTCCACCAGAGACACTATAAGGGAAATGATTTAAAATGTCTGAGTAATTTATAAGATTTATACTTTCAAAAAGCATACATTTAGGAATCTAACTTACAGTGCTCACCACAGGATTTAGTAGCTCAAGTGCTGATGTAATTTTGAAAAGCGATTGAAGGCTTTAACTATGGTAAATAAGCTATCTCTAGAATTAGTATCCATATGACCAAGTCATTTCTTCATTTAGGTCAAATAATCATGGCTAATGGTGTGTTTTAATTACAGACATGACTATTGCAGCTAATATCGACTTTTCAGTGACAACTTGATACCCAGATAGCCAGAAGTAAACAGAAGTGTTTACACACAGAATTATAGGAATCTTCTGATGGTTTTCCTCCCTCATGTCTTAACTGCCACCAGTTCATCACCAGTGATGTTTTCTCTTTTTAACAGAAGACACTGATGTGAATTTACAGAATGGGTATATGGTGTGTTTTATCTATCGAATAAGAAAAACACTTCCAAAAAAATAGAACGTAAAAAGAACATATAGTCCAGGAGAGTCTAATGTGTCTATCAGTAAGGTCTACAGAACAAAAATAAGAAGTAAGATACATAAAAAAAAAGCTTAATAGTTAGAATTGGTTTAGTACCTCTGGTTAGAAGTTGATATAACCAATCCTTAACAGCCAAAAATCAGCCTGACTGTTCAGAGTACATTGAAGCTCACAAACAAATCAATTTATTGGAAATTGTATCATCATGGCTAGGCTTCGCGAACGAAGATTTGGGAAGGGCTCTACCCACTTTTCTTGCAAGCGCGTTGGTGGCTAAAAAGGCCAATACGAGAAAGGCAAGTCCGGTTGCAAAAGACACAGCAGAAAGACTCCTTAAAGGGTGTATTCTGCAAGGCTCGATTCTTTCTGCGTTGTCTTTTCTCCTCAAGGGTGAATCTGCGTGCTTTCTCAAAAGCATCAGCAGCGTTATAAATGGTGTGTCTCCATGCCTCCCGATTAGAGGCCAGAGTGGACCAGTTATGGTGATCAATATGGCCGAGGCTGAGTTGTTGCTTCAGGGAGTCCTTGTATCTTTTCTTTGGGGCTCCTCTTTTGCGGCAGCCGGAGGCAAGTTCACCATAGAGCAGGATCTTAGGGAGGTGGCGGTCCTTCATCCTGGAGACGTGCCCTGCCCAACGCAGCTGCGTTCTCAGTAACATGGCCTCAATACTTGTAATTGCTGCCTGTTCGAGAATAGATGTATTGGTCACATAGTCTGACCAGTGGATGTTAAGGATTGTACGGAGGCAGCGTTGATGGAAGCGTTCTAGGAGACGCAGGTGGTGGAGGTAGATGACCCATGATTCGGAACCATATAAGAGAGTAGACAGCACTATGGCTCTGTAAACACTGATCTCGGTGCTTTTCTTCAAGTGTTTATTACACCATACTCGTTTATGGAGTTTTCCAAAAGCACTATATGCCTTCGCTAACCTATTGTCTATCTCCCCATCAATCTTACCATCTGAGGAGATGAGGCTGCCTAGGTAATTAAACTGTTGGACTAAATTGAGTTCTGATTGGCCAATGGTAATGTGGGGATGATGGAAGACTTCCTGAGGTGCAGGCTGATGGAGAACTTCTGTCTTCTTTAAGCTGACTTCCAGCCCAAAGAGCTCAGCAGCATCTGCAAAGCAGGATGTTAAACGCTGCAGAGCTGCTTCTGTGTGGGCAACAAGGGCAGCGTCATCAGCGTAAAGCAGTTCCCGGACAAGATGGTTTAGGGCCTTCAGTCGCCTTAGGTTGAATAGGCTTCCATCAGTACGATATCAAATGTAGATACCATCCTGATCATCGAGGTCTGCCGTGGCCCTTTGGAGCATCGTACTGAAAAAGACTGTGAATAGGGTAGGAGCGAGAACGCAGCCTTGTTTCACACCTTTCTTTATTAGAAAGGGCTCAGAAAGTGTGTTGCCATATCTGACTTGGCCGTGCTGATCCTCATGAAGTGAGATGATCATTTTAAGGAACTTGGGGGGACAACCTAAACGTTCCAAAATCTGCCACAGACCTTTTCTGCTCACAGTATCGAAAAATTTAGTTCTCAAATGACCTAAACTAGAAAGCGGCCAACCTCTTTTTTGTAAATTTTTGTGACAACCCCTCATAAAACAATTTACATGTGGCACCAGCATAGCCTTAGACACATTAATGGTGGTAGTTTTTACTGTAAATTACAGAATTTGTAACAGGGACTTAATAATTCAGAAAAGTCTGTGCAATTGCACTTGAGGTTACAGGATGCACTACGGTTAATACTTAGATGCAGTACTAGGAGTAGCAGAATTGACCCCACAGTGGCCAAAAGAGAGGATAAATTAGGCTTCATTGAGTTCAGTGTTGCTGAAGCTAGTTAGCTCAAAAATAATTGAGGCATCTCCACTATTTTATTATATATATTCTTACAGGTTTTTTTCTGTGTTCTAGCTAGAAAATGGACGTGAAACTAAACAATTGTATTATATTCACCTCCAACAGTACAAAACCAGATGTACCAACACATGATCTGGCATGTCAGCAGAGAGGTGGCAGTCTTGAATTTTCCACTGATACAAATGGTGACAGATAATTTTAAAAGGGAGCTCCTGCTCCCAGTGAGACATAACTCAAGAATGAAGACTGCAGCCCAAGGCCAGAAGCTCTGCCTTTTTACTGACTTGAACCAAACTCAGGGTCTAAAGAGTGGCAAAAGTAAAAAGGCAAAATGTATTCAAAACTGTGTGCTGAATTCTTCTCATTTGTAATTCAAGTTTAGATTAATATTCTAAATAATTTCCTTTACTGACACACTTACGCATGGAAAAAACAATGTAGCTTGAGAGCAGCAGAAATGGGAGATGTAAAAGAGCCTCTGGGAGCATCAGGCCAGAGCCATTTGCAGATTCCAGGGAGATGGGAATCTACCAGTAAGTAGCAGATATGGGATCTGCATATAGCACAGTCCTTGAGAGACTGAAATATGCTTAGAACAGGGATTAGATACAACCCATCTCTAAATGCAGGATCTACATTGTTCATTCACTACTTCTACTGTCTGTACCGAGAGTGGGTTAGTGGTATAAACAACTATGACACAAATCCTTGGCCTGGAAAGAAACTCTTTGTACCTTGATCATTCCCTCCAACAGTATGCACATTTATAACTGTCTGCAAAATGCAGACCTTATTTATTAGTTGCTCAGCAAAATTTTCTTCAATCCCTAATAGAAATCTCTGGTGAAGCCTGGCATAGACCCAGACCAGTGGAAATATTTCCACAAATAAAACTAACAGTTCTAGTAGATGTAAACACTCAATCATACAGCTGTCTCTGTAGGGACACTGTCTCTACATCTTACTAGGATGCCCAGCCTCAGCTTCTAAAAAAATATTAAGTGCTCTGCAGGGATAAGAACGCTATATTGCATAGTCTGGCTAGATATATATGTCATGAGAGGTTCCAAAAAAAAAAAGAAACTTCTAGGGTCATGAGGATGAATAACAGATTGGAGCATCACTACAGAAAGACTGAAAGAGCTGGAACTGTTCAGCCTACTGAAGAGATGACTCCAGGGTGATCTTATCTATGTGTTCAAATATCTGAAGGGAGGGAGTGGAGAAGATGGAGTCAGGTTCTTTTCAGCAATGCCCAGTAACATGACCTAGGTATTGGTACAAACTGAAATACAGGAGGTTCTTTCTCAACCTAAGGAAACACTTTCTCTCTGTGAGGGTGGTCAAACATTAGCACAGGTTGTCCAGAGATGCCGTGGAGCCTCCATTTTTGGAGATACTCAAAAGCCATTTGGGAAGGGGTTTGGACAGAGCTCTCTTACTACAATACCTTTTCAATAACACATTTAGTTTACGAATTTCAAATTAAGGAAGAACATGTATGCATTTTTGCAGCTCTTTGCCTGATAGCTAAGCAATCTGGCTTCTGGTATATATTTTGAAAGAATTGTGGTCTACTTCTTTGATAACTGTCACATTGTGGGGTACGGTGAATGCCCACAAGATTCCATAACCTCCAGTTCCTGTAAGACTCAGATGTTTTGATTTTTGTGCTTCTTTCTGTTCCTCTCCAGGGATCATCTAAGAGGTTACTTATGCGGTCCTACATGAAATATCCTTGATCTCTCCTGGGTGTAGATTTTTATGGTTTTCTTTGGCTCATTATATGTAGCTGTAGAGTTCATTCAGATGCTTGGATCCCAGAAGACCAGTGGCCAGATCAAGGTGATGGACATATAACAAAAACAATGATGAAACTGGAGCCAGAACAATTCTGGTTGAGCCAAAGGCCCATGACATGTTCCTTGGAAAATCATCTAGCTTTTTAGGTAGCAAAAGTAAGAATGAGTGATGCTTCCCAATTTTCCTCATCACAGCATTGTAAGAATCCAGACAAGGTTTTGAACATATGAATCACTACATAAATGCAACTGTTGCTTGGTGATGTATCAGAGAGGTCAAAAGTGGCTCTTTCACCACACTCCAGAAGATTATGCCACCTCATCATTGCCTTGGTATTAGCATCTTTAACCCCTACAACTTTGCAATACCTCACCAGCAAGCTGATTATTTTGGTCTAATCCAACTATATATTGATAGGATAATTTTGGAAATGCTTACCATCACATTATTTTAGGGCAGAGCTGTTTATTCTTACTATTTCCAAAAGCAATCAGGGAACTGAACATCAACTTGGGAAATAGAGTTTGCTGCTTATATCCTACAGCTTAGGACTTGCTTGAACTTTTGTTTCTCTAGAGACAGGCTTATCTCCCCTCACACACATATTCTAAAAAACCAAAGCAATGAATTTCATCATGAATTCATAAGAACTGCCTTACTACTTCAATCACCAGTCTACAAGCAACAAAGTCCCAAGTGGTTGGCCCTAGTTGGAAATGACCACATACATTTTTAGGCTTTGAGAATATAATTTCAGGCAATCATATACTTCAAAAGGGAGGCACTCATATCACTAAAATTTATCAGTAATATAGGATTTTTCCTCTTGGACCGTAAAATCGTTATCAGCAGCAGCAACATCAAGCAAATAAAAACTGTATACTACCGTAACACTAAAGTAAAAAGTCTCAGTTATTTGGTATGTCTGCCTTCTATGGCACAATTATAAATTACATGCTGTCATTTAAAGAAAAACAAATATAAACCAAGCAGTCTATTGAAAAAAAATACAGTAATGATCACTATTGGGTTTTATATGTCCCAATAGGTTGTTTCAAATAATTTTAACAAAAGTACTAAAACTTTGTTCTAAGACATTTACATAGGAAATACATAAATATCTAATGTATCTATGGTGGTGTGCTACTTAAAAAAGGCTTTTGGGAAGGTAGTCAATTGTAATAAGATGAAAAGGTCAAGCTAAAAAGTTCCTTTGGGTAAATGATTATTCAAACTATATTCGACACTTGGTATTTGAATCCATTAGATAAAATAACTTTACTATTATAATTTATGTGTTTTAAGTTTACAACAGTGAAATAGATGAAATGCAAGCTATCATCTAAAAGAAACGTGACTTGGACGAACTTTTTTTTCTCCATATCACTTACATTTAATTTTCTTCATTATAATAGTTTTTTTCTCATTTTATAAACATAAGAAACATCATATTCTGAATCATAAAAACATCAATTAAATATCTGTGCAAATGTTTCCTGTATCAATATCATGAATACTCTTATATTATGGGTTAAACTAAAATCACATTAAAGCAAAAGAATAGAAATGCAGAAAACACAATACATTTTTTTGTAATAGTTTAGTACATCTTCGCAGATAAGATTGCGTATAAATTCATACTGTACCATACATAAGCAGTGTTTGAAAGCCTGTGCCTGTAAAAAACCAACACCCTATGCTACAGTCAAGAGCAAAGTTGCCCTCAGTGGAAACAGGAGGTATTTAACTGAATCAGTTAGTTCCTTTATTTGGATGAATTTCACTTTTATTCCTTTCTGTGTTTTTTTCAGCAATCAACGATGTCATGATTACTTGCAACATAAGCTTTTTCTTTTATGTTACAGTATGTTTGTTTACCACAGTGAAGAGTTTTTAAATATAAATATATACTAAACTTTAAAACTAAAATTATATTTTTTCCCTGTCTTCTGCCTTTCAAAGTATGATATGTAAAATTTCAGATCCTTGCTGAATATCATTCCATATGTTAGAAATCCTTTTTTGACTGGTATAAGATTTGTGATATTTACAGTACAATAATAGCTCTTAATCTGATTTACGTTTTCCTGCAGAAATCTGTAGATAGAAGATGAACATGAATTTTATAAATACATAAAATTGATGTATGATACCAGTTTGTCACTTCCCAGGGAGAGACAAGAAGGGAATGCAATGAACATAAAATGTAATACTGTGGTTTTCCAAATTACTTTATTTGGTCCACATAGGAGAATGAAATAAAAACAAAACAAAAGTAAATACTACAACACAACATATGAAAGAAAAATCTTGTAACTTCTTCAAGGAAGTTAATAAAGAAAGGAAGTAAAATCCCTGAAATGTATGATTTCTTCATGAGGAAGAACGACAGTATACGAGTTCAGCTATTCTCTTACTGTTCTGCAATGAAGACAATCTGTTCAGCTGCATAGAGAGTTTATCTGATCAGAAGCTTTAACAATGTAAAGAAAAAGACAGTACAAAAATTAGCTTGTCCTCTATCCCATACTCTTTTAGTTTCTGACTTATTCCCCAGTTTTGAAAATGCTGGTCCAGTAGAAAAGTTTCCATGGGATATTGATCTATAATTAATGTTTCCCACTTTGATTTCCAATCTTTCTTCAGAAAACGCCCGCGGGAAATGACTCTGCCACAGGGAGGGCAAGGATCAATCAGAATCTAGTGCCTCCATTTATACATGCTTGCTTCCAATGATTCTCTTCAATAATTTATGCAAATTACACCTGCCTTTATTTTCCTCTTGTATTCTGGTTCAAATGAAGCCAGACAGTGCCCTATTACTAAAGAGGTAACAGCAATACCAGTTAAACATTTTTACTTGTTTTTTTATTCATCATCATCAATGATCACATAGCTTTCACTAATTCTGTTTTAGCATGCATCAAAATAGATGAGTACACTAGCTTTTCCATATAGAGCTCAAATATTAAGTAGCAAGAAAAGGTGAATTCAGTACCAAAATTAACAACATTTGGCTCCTGACGTAGATGTTACGATGAAGAATAAAAAGACAGAAAGTATAGAGAATATTTCTTGATATAATAAAGACATATAAATGCCAAAGTAAAATATTGCCTTTCCTTGAAACAAGGTCTGTGTAGATTAGTGGCAGAATATGACCAACTCAGGCTAGCTCTATTAGCCTCCTACTTTCACAGAGATAAAAACAGCCTCCTACTTCATTTGATAAGTCTATTTTGCTTGCAGTACACTAACTCACCAGCTGTTTGTAAGCTGACTGCAAGTAGCAGAAAGACTGCATAAATTTCAGTACGTCTGCAACGTTCCTTTTTATATCATCCTCTAAATTCTAATTTTGTCAAAGGGCAGAATTACAAAAATAGAAGGGGGAAGGGGAAGTGGTGGATTGATTCATGTGAGGGATGTGACAAGGTGATTCCTGCAGGCAGAAAAAGACACAGAGTAATTGCTTCAAAGCAAGCCACAGGATTATCTTTTATTAGCTACACGATAGGCTATGGTCATGTGTTTTGCAATTTTAAAATGTAACAGAACAATTCCAGCCTTGCTTAATTAGGACCTGACGCTGTGAATTTCTGTGCTGTCAATAACCATAGGTTCAGATGGATGCTTAGAGCCCTCAGTGCCCAGCAGAACTCAGTCAAGCATTTCTATCAACCAACAAGAAAAATAGGATTTATCCATACTTTTATATATATTAGAAAAATAAGTCAATTAAAGAAAATCATTTTCTTTACACTCATCACCTGTAACATTTATAGAGTTCAGACATTTTAGAGGTTTGGGTTTTTAGGGATTTTTTTTTTATAAATACATACATTGCTTTTCTAGCTCAAACATGGAGATAAAATCAAAATAGCAGGAAAAGGCCAGGGAAAATTGCATGTGTATGCTTTTCTGTTTTTTCTTCCAAGAGACATGGTCTTTCATGCAATTAAGGACTATAATATGCAAACCAAGTAACCTAGTACATTTTGGAAATTACATTTGCAATTAATAAACATAATAGGTCCTGTATTCTCATAGCAATGTCATTAGTGTGCTAATCCTGTGAAACTAATATTCAAGTATCCCAAGCAGCAGTTTATTTAATATTAATTTATTAATTTGTTTTCAGTTTAACATATATTCTTTAGACTTGGTCTACCATAAACTAGAGGCAAAATTAGAGCTAGTGTTACCCTTTAAGCAATTAAATTCAAATTTCCAAAAGTATGTATATATTTTGTAGAGGTTCAAAGTGCAGATGGAAAGAGATTTTGCATGTATTAAAGACAATGGTGTTTACAACTGTTTATCTGTGTATGTATACATATGCTTCAGAGAAAAACCTTTTTTTTTCCTGTTTTGTTCTTAGAAACAAGAAATCAGGTCTAGGTATAGTAATTGAGTTAGCAATTGATAACGAACAAACTGAATATTATATTGTATTTCTCAGCTCCTACCAAGAAGAAGGAAAAAGGCTTAGGAAAAATTAGCAGTGTAAGTTTTGCTATACAGAAAAACAAAACAAAGCAAACAAACAAACAAAAAATAAATAATTAAAAAAAAATAAAAATAAGGGATGGGGGCAAGGAGAGAGAAAACAAAGTTAGGAATCAAATGAATCCTGAATTTTGTGAACATCAAGCTCTCCTACAGATTAAGATACCTCAGAACTGTTCATGGTTAATGAACAAAAAAAAATTCAGATTATGATTGATATGGCATGAACTGGTTAGGATGCATTGTTCTAGTCCATTCTATCCCAAAACAGAAAAAAACACCAAAACATTTCCAACTGAGATTTTCCAATAGGTGGTGGACATCATGGAAGTAGTATTCTCATTTTGTTGTGCCGTTTTTCTGTATGACTGCTAACGTAGAATTTATTTTAGAATTTTTTTTAGAGATTTTTAGAAATTTGACGTTTTTGACTTCCTACAGGTAAGAGACAACAGTGTGTTTTTGCACTGTTTGAAGATGATACTTGCATGATAAACATTGCACTATAAATTCCATTTTTATCAAGAGCCACATTCTTACCTTAAAATTGTGCAATTGACCATCATCATATCTATTCTATTTTTTTATATATATGTTTGCCACATACTTTTTTCTGTAAGTAATTTTTCATGAAAAGTAATCTTTCGTCTTTCTCCCAATCTAAGGAATATTGGGTTCTGAGAAAAGTTATTAAATTACCCATCCTTTTTTAAGAATGAGAATTTCATGTTACTAATAAGTATAAATCCCTTTTAATTTTGGAATGATGTATAAAATCTGTTTTTAAAGCAATAAATGCTATCTAGCTCAACAATCTAACTTGGGATATTTTTAAAGGCATTTTAAACATATCATTAAGACTCAAGCTTTTTTTTAGTTTAATAGTGCATTTAATAATGCAGCCACTATCTGAACAGAGACTGATGCAAAGGTGACTTCCTGAGTCTAAAAAAGAGTACTTAGTTTGCTCATTCTGCTGTTTGATGGTCTTACAGGGGGAACAAGACTTTAATGAGAAGTTCCTAGAGAGTGAAAGCTGTGAGGAATCATATTGCTGAGAAAGACAACTGCAGCCAACACAGGGATGTAAATGGAGACCCCAAAAAGCAGCAGCTGCCTTTCTTTTCTTTTCCTTCCTAGCAGAATATCTGAAGAAGCAGTGATGGAGAGCAACTTTATGCAAACTTGAAGTTCTATGTTACAACTATTGAAGGACAGAGCTTCAGTGTTACCAAGGACCTAATAGTTAGAAGCAGATTTGAAGACCACAAAACACTACCTTAACAGAAACTCTAAACAACTTTCCATTAGTTCTTAAGTTACCTATCATCACTGAAGCATCTCATGTGTCTTTTTCATGAAGTTCAGCATTGTAACTCTAAGGGACCTAAGGTTACCAGATAGAAAACTGAAGTTTTCCTCTCATTCAGTGTTACAGCCAAAAAGCAGTCATATAGCCATACATCAAAAAAAAAGTGAGGCATGCCTAATGAAATTAGGGTCTTTAGGAAGTGGCATTTTTAGATTCACCAAATTTAATTGATATGTAGTTCCTCTTCCCTTCCTCTCCTCTTCCTACAGCAGAAATGCAGTCTTGCTTCAGCATTGGGTAAATTTTGCAGATGATCTGAAAGTAAAGCTGAAGGATCTGATAACATCAAAAACTCTTAACTGAATGTAGGTACTCATGTCAGCATCATTATTCCTATATATGGAATCACAAGAAGTGATTGGAAGATAAGTATGAGACTAAACATGTGAAATTCCACAATGGATTCTCTCAATGGTGCTTTTTCTCCTTCCTTATTGAAAACTTCCTCTTGGATAATTATGGAATAGGCTGGCTATTGGGGTAAATTCATATTCATTCCATGAGTTAAAGGTTGTTTTTCTAAAAAGTAATTTTCACTTTTAAGTCTACTGTCCACTTCAACTGATCCACATTAATTTTTTAAAATATAAATAGGAGAACTCAGTTTACCTTTTCTTATTCTTAAGGCTGATCCTATTTAGTTTTCTGAAATGAAACAATATTAATACAGACTCTTACAAAAGGCATTCCCATACTCAAATTTCTTCTCACCCTTTTCTAGAACTCTGTCTTTTCTTGATGATTCACTTTCTGAGATTAAGTTGTCAGAACCTAAAAAACACTATGTAAGAAAATAGTAATGGATTAGTTTAACTATATTAAAATATTTCAGAATTTTCAGGATTGTTTTTTAGTGTCCTAGCATTTTCTTTTTGTAGCACAATGAACAGTTTTTTCTGCTGAGCTGTCTAAAACATTGCCCAAGTCTCTTTCCTCAGTGACTACAATTAATCTAGAAATCTGCATGCAATGTGTGTGAATTCAAATTATCCCCTCTAGTAGGCATTACCCTATCAGCACTGAATTTCACCTGCCACCCTTACTCCAATCCACACATCCAGAGAACTGTACTACAGCACTAAGCAAATATTCTTTCTCTCTCAATAAATTCAAGTTCTCATCATAAACTCATCTCTCAATAAAATCTGTGCGAAGAAGGCTAAGCAGTTAATGGAATAAGTTTCAAAGTTTTAAGAATTTTTTTTTTTTCACTGGCAAGTTGAAAATCAGGATGGATTGTCTTTTTCCTAAAGGATGGGTATTATTTCAAAGCAGACTCAGTTCAGGGAAGTCCTATGACCTTTACTTTGGAAGCAGGATGATCAACAGTCTTCTGTGAGAAAAGG
This sequence comes from Neopelma chrysocephalum, assembly GCF_003984885.1. Lineage (NCBI taxonomy): Eukaryota > Metazoa > Chordata > Aves > Passeriformes > Pipridae > Neopelma > Neopelma chrysocephalum. The sequence goes on along the minus strand of NW_020897689.1, from coordinate 2,472,184 downwards.
TTTCACATTACTTTCCTCCTAGAGTTAACAAACTTCATAGAGATAATAATTTTTCATGAAGAGAAAATATGACAGGATACTTGTACAATCACCATGGCAGTAGCTATTAGACTTGTATTTTTGGATATCATGATCTAGAAACCACCAGTTTGTCTTCTGTGCCTGTTCATTTTATCTCAGCCCAACAAAACACATGAGGTTATGACAGCAAAAAGGTAAAATTTTCTGTAAGTGAAAGCTGTATATTTAAGCAATAGCATTGCCAGACTTTGGGAGGTCTGGCAGTTGATGTCTCCAGGGGACATCGCAGACGCCTTAATGAAAAAAAGCAGGTCTGCAGAGGGACTAATATAGGCCACTGTAGGGTTGGAAGGATCTGGAAAAGATTCATGTGGTTTTAGTGAGCACTGTAGCTTTTTAGGGAAAGGAATCTGAGACAAATGGATAAAAATTCTGCTACTGATGCCAGGGATGATGTATTGGCTCAATGGCTGTTTACATAAATCACTTTGTTTGCGCACATAAGGTCTAGACAGGTGGAATATACATATACATTCCTTCAAATTAAACCAAAGTCAATTTTCTGACATATGAGTAAAAAAATATTAATTTAAATTTGCTTGCAGTCTCCACATGAGCTATTTGGTTATTTCTGTAGGGCACATAGGGCAGCTGACACACCAAGTTCTGTAGATGTCACTTTTCATAATGGAATAATTGAACCAAATATTGTAAAATCCTTACAGCTAATTAGTGTGAGAAGAATATATAGAAAGTCTGTTCCTAATCTTGTGAAGGTCATGAAACATTTCAGATAGTGCCAAGTAGTGCACAATTCAGCATTATAACAGAAATGTTTGGCAAGACTTCTTCTGATGCTACTTTTTATGTTCTTCTTCTCTTATTAATTTTAAAATATTGAAAACTTTTAACACCAAGAAAGTATCTGAAATCTCTCAGAAATACAGTTTTGATTCTTGTATGTGTTGAAAGTTCTGCCAAAAACTCTGCTTAAAAGTGCCTCTTCCAAGTAATATGGATTTGGTACCCTCAGGGACTATTCTGCCACTCTGAAAGGCTTCTAGAGTAGCTGTTCTTTTCTAGAAAGGTACAGAATCTAATTTTGAAATACTCAGACTTTAAATTTAATTTCCACAAAAGACTGGAAAAGGTTTATTACAGAGAGGTTATTTCAGTACACCACGGATATGTATACATTAAAATCTATCATAGAGCTTACATTGTCTTAAAAAAATTAGTTTGAATATTTTGCAGTTTTACGAGATTTCTTCTTATAGCAGATCAGATAGGGAAAAAATGGTAATCTCCAGAATAACTGTCCTCTTAAGCCTCTGACAGGAGAGGAGAGGGGAGGGGAGGGCAAGGGAGAGGAGGGGAGGAGAGGGGAGGAAATTGTGCTTCTGCCTGGTTCATCAGAACAAACACTTATGCTGATACTTTCAACTTCCTGAAGTTGGTTGAAATGCTTTCACCTTAAACATTTGATCAAATGCTTTGTCACACATGGCTAGGCTTCGCGAACGAAGATTTGGGAAGGGCTCTACCCACGTTTCTTGCAAGCGCGTTGGTGGCTAAATGCTTTGTAAAATACCTAGAAATGCCCACAAAGGAAGGCTTCAGGACAATTTATGTCTTTTGCAAAAGAGGAAACACATGTATGAAAGCACAGATATTGTTATCATTTATTTCTATATTCAGATATTAGAGCCAATTTGATAAGTTGTATTTAACTGTTAGCTAATTCATAATTTGTCTTCTATTTAAATATATACTTAAAAAAAAATAACCCTCTATAATGGTTAAATACTAAAGCTTTAAAAATCTGCACCTGTGCCTCTTGTATTACTCACTAGATTTACAGATGCATCCCTGCGCTATACTTTTGATCATACATCAATTTCTTAAAACAACTGCAAATTTTTCATACTCTTAAGCAAATAAATAAATTTATATTGTATTATTATTACAAAATATACAGTATCAGTTAGCAAGCTGTTATTTCTATGAATAATTAAAACCTACAGAAATAAACAAATAAATATTTATATATTAGATAAATAAATAAATTCAAATATGCATGTGAAAATGCTTTACTGTTTATTTGCCTTTAACTCACAAAATTCAATTACATTCAGTTCTGTCCCAGTAAAATTCTGCTCTTACCAATGAAATACTAAGTAAGACCTTTAGAAGTTAGAGAGCTTTCCAATAGACTTGTTCTTAAAAATGGATCTTTCCCTATTGTAGTGTCATACAACTAAGAATTTCAGTTATTTTTCCAGTTTTTTTGTATGCATTCCTTGAAAACAGCCCATCAAAAATTTATGCTAGCGTATACAGACATTTCCCTCAAAAACTTCAATTTATCCAGAATTTCACAATATTTAATAAATACCATTAAATATTTTCCATTTTCAGTAAATTTACAGATGTGTGAACAACAGTTGCATGGAATACTTTCCATCTTTACTTCTATCAGATATTTTAATGTTTGAGATGCTCTTATCTGAACTTATATATCTCAGGATTCCTTTAAACCCCTTATCTTAGAATACTGTAGATTTGGTAACTGTTCTTAGTGTAGTACCTATAGCACAACTTTTATTTTTGGAGACAATCGCATTTTCCTTGGATAGCACAAGCATTATCCCAGATTCCTCAGGTTGCTTTGAATTTAGATTTTTGCTGTTCAGAAAGATCTTTATATCACATAGGTATGCATAAAAATTTCCTTCACAGAAAGAGCAATAAGCAGTCTTTGGTCCCATTCTCCTTTTTCCTTTTCTAAACACTGGAATACAAATCCATACTGTTACTTGTGCTCTCCCATGTGGGGCATTCCCACCACTTCAGGTAGCATTCCTCCTACACAGTAGTATTTCTCCAGAGGGTGGAGAGCTTCAAACTTGCCTCTAGTCTAACAGCCTATTGCAAGGGACTGGCTCAAAGAGCCAAGAATATGAGCAAATGCTTTATTTAAAAAAACATAATGGAAAATTTGATGACTCCTTAGCACCAGCTAAGTACTTTTTAAAGACCATGCTACTCAAAGAGCTTATTTAACTTGACAAAACCTAAAGAGAGTAGCAGTCACAAACAAACTTCTCTTTTCCATATTTCTCAGTGGAAGCTGAAAGTATTGTATAACCTGTGCTGATAAATACCCTGTTCTCCCTTCATACACGATTGCACATGTTAGTATATACTACAGTGAATTTCAATATGAACTGTTTAAAAAGTATAGGATCAAAAAGTTAGGAAAAAGAACATAACAATGAAAACAAGATCAGGTCCTATACAGAACAGCAGGCAACGAAGGGAGGCATTCACTCTTGTGTTCCACCCCAGCTAATCTTTTAACTGTCTTCTCCACCCTTGTATGTAAAATTTTGAATGCATCTAGGGTTTTGCAAGCCTCATAGATGTCAAAAAAGAAGAATAACATGGATAATTAGAACAAATCCTCAGAAGTCCTTGACTGGTAGCTTAAGCTGTTTAAGTTCACAGCAGCTTCTCAGAGGTTGACTGAGAAACCTAATAGTGAACTTGAACACATATTCAGTGTCAGTTGAAAGCAGCAAATTATAATCTGGAAATGAATCCATTAAAATCAAAAGCCTGGAAAATTAAATTCAGGCCTCTTCAGGAAGAGCTGAGTAGGTCAGGTGGAACTATACACAAGGTATATATTGTGAAGATTTCTTCATCATACACATCTAACTAGCCAGGACGGTTATAGCATAAAGTTTATTTCCCAAACAGAGCCATTTTTTCATACTGTATTCTATTCATTCCTGATCTGAAGATTTATAAAATATATAAAATGCATATCTTCACAGATAGTTGCATGTGCCTGAATTTTACATTGATTGTGACTATAGACTGCTAAAAAAATCTCAAATTAGGAATTAAAACAAGGAATGAAAACAATACTATGGCCCACATTCATAAATAATACAATACATCTAATGTATAAAAAATATAGTAAGCTATTGAAACCACATCTAGTTTCTGGTTTTTATGTTAATAAAGTAACCAAATCAAAAAGCATGGATTTTTCCAACTAAAATTGCAGACTAGTCTGATTAAACCAAAATACCTTATATGCATTTATTGTGTTTGCAGCCAGATAGAAATGAGTTATGAATTTCACAGTGTGTTTGAATTCTATTTCTGTTACTGTTACATTAACTGTCTTATAGTTTCAAAATACCTTAATGATTATCACTTGACCCTACTTACTGTCCTTCACAGGCAATTTTACCCCATTCTATTATTTAAAATGCCTTTAATTAATATCAGAGGAAACTGAAATGCAGTATGTTTAGTTTTATTATGGTATACATTCAGTAGTTTTTTACTACATAAAATAATGACACAAATAGGCAGCTAGGCAGAAGCTTTCAATTTAGACAGGGAGGCTCCAAAAGCACAACTCTTACCAGGCATTTTTCATGTCCTTTATCAATAAGGCCTGTAGATCCATAAGACACCTTAAATACTATCATTTTACTGTAACTGATGCCTTTTACAGTAACGATGGCTTGGCTTTCAATATCTTCCATCTTTACAGCAAAATCTGTACATCCTCAGAAGTCTGTGTTTCACCATAATTCAACATATGAAAGTAATGCTTTTAATGTTGCTTGTAACACCCTAGCTCTTGTTAATAACTGTGCTTCAATTAATAAAATGAACTGCAAAAACAAAGTCCTAAGTTTATGTTACTTTTTCAACACTTTGTTATGGAAACATGGAATTAAATCCAGATCCAGATGTCCTCCCCTGTGTGTTACAGATTCATGCAAGCTTGCACATGAGGAAAGGCTTAGTTTAAAGCACATGAAAGTCAGAAGTTCATTATCTAAATGGGATATTATTAAAATTGGGATTAAAGTGGCCTCACCAGATGTTTGATCTTATGAAATGCTTAAAAGCAACACCAAGTTAGACTTGGCATCAACTGCTGACTCTCATTTTGATCAAGAACTGATAAACATTACTTTTTTAATATTTTCAGAATTTAAGTAAACTATGACCAGTGTTTTGGAAAGGCAGATCTCCTTTCACCTGATTTTGCTGCCACAAATTTTACCAACTTTCTGATATGTAAATAGTATGATACATGACTTTAAGAGATGCATTTTCAGATAATGTCCAAATAACTCTCAAGGTTTTTATCAGCCTGTTTTTTACTGACCCAAAATTCAAACACAATCTCAGTGACAAGGGATCTGACAAAGAACCTTTAAGCAATGCCATCTGTGATGAGAATCTGACATGTTCAGCTTTAGAAAGGTCAATGCTGAAGAACAACCTTCCTTGCCACATCCATCGCAACAAAATTCAGCAGTTTGGATGAAGAAAATACTTTCTTTTAGTCTGATCAATCATGCAATATCAGGGCAATGTCTTGAAATACTATTAATAATATTAATGTTTGCAAATATTGATTTTTCTTTGATACTATCACCTTCAAGTCTGCATAATACTCCAGTTTGGGAGACTGCTTCAAACCATTTGACATCATGGAAAGAATTAATTACAAAACTTATCAGAAAAAATACTTAAGGAAATAGCGTTTTCTTTAAATCACAGCTTTTATAATGTAAAAATATATCTTTTTCTAATTGAAAAATATAAGTATATATGAGTTTAAATTCTGGTTAACTAGTTATAAAGTTGTTAAGTCAAACAACCTCCAGACCATGAAACTACTTTAATTGTTTTATTCCTCCATGAGTTATTCGATCCTGTCTATCCTGTCTATGCCCTTCAGCAACTTTTCAGAGCTTCTGATCTGTGTGAACACTTTGACCTTCTCTATGCCTCTTCAAAATATGACAGCAAGGTAGAATTACTCACACTCTGCTTTGCTCAGAGTTCAACTTTTTCCATGGACATGTCGGAAAAATAGCTACAGTAATCAAGCAACATTTGAGCCTTGAAGGAAGCTCAGCATTACCTTTTACTTTCATAGGTAACTATGAAAAATGCAAGTAGAAACAGTATATGGAAGTGAGGATGGACGCAATGAATCTTGTGCTGACTTAAGGCATATTATTTAGAAAAAAAGCAGTAGAAGCAACACTACAGGAAGCTACAGTGATAGTTTGAGGTATGCTGCCACTGAAATCAGTATCAAGCACTGCTTGATCTCTGTGGTACACTAGTTCTATCTGATCAGTCAGAACTCTACAAAAGAGTGTAAATGTGGCCCAAACCTCTTTCATTACTTTCTACTGGTGAGATACTGTATAAAATAATGATTTACAAATTATGATAATTTTTCCTTTGGCAGGATGGAGCACTCAAGTAAAGTAAAATTAAATAATTTATTTAGTTCTTTAAATAGTTCATGATATCTTTTAACCACCAACATAACTTACAATTACAATAGATTAAACTTCTAGAAGTACTACTTGCTCTAATTCTTTCATCCATGCATAGTTGTTTCTCCTTTTCATTTTATTAGCACTGAAAGAACAATTTGGTAATATATTTAGCATGCTAACTAGATGGTCTCCTGCAACTATCTAGTGTAACAGCCTACAGGTAGAATCACAAATGTGAAATAGAACTGGACTATGAAGAAGATGCTCAGACCTCAAAAATACATTTGCAGTGGTTAGATGAGTCAAATATGATGAGAATGATTTAAAGCTTATCACATCTTTTAGCTGCTGTAGTGCAATCTAATGAACATAAACTGCTAAAGTCACTTCAAATTCCACTATTTGTTTTAATTTCATGAATGCTTCAAAATGAGTGCTCCAAACAATATGTGAAGTGTGACATAATATGGACAGGGTGATGCCATTCGTCATGTTAGTTTAGTATGTCTAAGTCTCATTGGAATGGTAGAGAGCAGGGAATCACCTAAGGCTGATATTAAGTTGAACTGTAAATTTGTTTTACATCATCATCTGTGCCATAGGCTTCTTTAAACAAAACCTAGCACATGAAAGCAAGGCAATTATTGGTAAAACATGTGGAAATGCCTCTTAGCTCTCTGGCTATCCCCCCTTGCTTGTGATATTTTCTAATATGTTATTTTTTCCACAGGAGTTCCCCTGCATAATGAGCAGCCACTCTTGCAGAGTCAGTGCAGAATCACAGACTCAGAAAAACTCCCGTCCCACCCCTTCCACATGGCAATGGTAGTAGCTGGCACATCCCTGTGCTGCACACAGATACAGGAGGGGGCATTTAGTGGCCATCAGCTGTCATTCATCTCCTCTGTGAATAAAGGAGCAAGATGTCATATTATTATCCTGCATGCTACTTTGAAATAGATGGTGTAGTAATTGTAAAAAAAAAGGTATGCCGCAGTTTGGTAATCCTTGTTTTGGACTAGAACAACAGCAGCAGACTGTTCTCCTATACCCAAGACCAATTCAGACTTGACTGCAGCCCATTGCTGGAAGTGGTGCAGCTCCATATTTGCCATGAAAAAGTCCAGCTAGGACATTTGCATTACAGTGATGTCCACTTTCCTCCCCCCCACCCTTTTATTGTGCAATGTAGTTACTGCAAGCAGTGCACACTCCTATTTTACCTAAGTGATTTCCAGAGAGCTGGGATGAACAGTGACTCTCACACATTTTTAGAGCATGAAATGTATTCAACTTTCCAATCCTGAGAGCTTGCACCAAACTCTCCTCAGCCCCAGCTAAGGGCAGGAAAGCCTGGCAGGAAAGACATGCAAAGCAAAGCAAAACCACTGCTGTCCTAGAAACCCTCTGGGGTCACAGGCAACCAGTGCAAGTCAAAGAACACCATTTAGAGTCTTCACCTGTGCTCAAAGACTGGCTTTCTGAGAAATCAGCCTTGCTTGAAGTGATGTTTGCATCATCCACCACTTAAGATGTGCCAAGCACTACTTGAGCACGGTTTTGACTCCAAATAAAAATCTTTACTACTTAGAAAAAAACACATACATCCTTCACTTAAAAAAGATAACATGTCAAGGCAGATCAGTGTCTGCACTAGTTCCAGCTACCTTGACAGTATCGTCTTTAGTACAGATGCAGACAAAAAAAGTCCAGAAACCCAACAGGACAGATGAGATTTGAATTTCAATTATAAGGTTCTCTCTTTTAATCTTGTGGTAAAAGTCACTTTAAAATAATGCAACGTTCTGCTCTTGCTTTTGAAGTATATTATGGAGCTATATGTTGTACATAGAATTAAAAAGCCCAACTCTGAAAACAGTCCAATGATGCCAGACTAGTATTATACAATACAGCCCAGGCAATACACACTTTGCTTTTGTTTAAAGCAAAAGCAAAGCAGAAATGATGCAGCTGAAGTGTCTAGAAAAACTGACAACTCTAAGATATAAGAATGTGCAGATCAGAGAAACTACACATCCCACACAGGCAAATATTGCTGGTACTTGTGAAGGAATATTTAAAAATAATAATAATTAAAACCAAAAAGAGTTCGTATCAGTTAAGAATTACATGCAATTCTAACCAATGAGAATGATATTGAATTTCATAACAAATTTGATTTGTAATTTTCTCTGCTGTTCCACATGTTACACCATTACTTCATGCTTTCAAGTATCTTTCTCGGCACATTTTATCACCTAACATTCACAGTTCACGCAGCTACTGTCATGAAACTTCTCAGATCTCTGGGATAAACTAGCTTGTAGCTGGTGATTTCCATGCCCAAACACACTGTACAAAAGATTTAAGCAAAGTGAGCCAACACACGTCATGTGGGAGATTTTTAATTGCCAGAACACCTCTGACATTCTCCTCTGGGAAATTCAGAAATGGGTGCACATGAAGGAAAAGTGGAAGAGAGAAAAGTGGAATATAAGTATGAGAAAACACAAAAGACAAGAATAGCATAATAATATGCATTCAAATTTGTATAAGATCTTCATAAACAAAAGTATATCTAAGCCAAAAATTTCAATGACTGTAAACAGGTACCAATACATGCCTACAGGAAACATTTTGCAGTATACTCATGATGTGTGCAAATCATTTTGATGCTTTTTTCCTCTCCTACACTGTGCAGGACATATAAGCCATATACAGTTTAAGGTGCCTGCCTTACCGTTAGTTATTTTTTTACATATTACTCATATTTGAAAATAATTCCCAAATCATTTTGTGAAATATTTTTCTCAATTTGAGGGAAAACATAAAACAAAACCAAACTCCCAAACAAAACCAAAGCCCTATCTATTTCTTACTCTAATGCAGTGAGAAACTCAAACTGACTATATTTTATAGTCAGATCTGTCTCAGACCAGAAAAGGACACCTATGCTACTGTTGTTGGTTACCATATAACCTGGTACATTTACCTAAATGTGTTTAAAGAGCACCCACAGCACATCACATTCTCAAGTCTCCATCACCTTCAAAACATATGACAGGTATTTGACTTCCACTATGAAAGATATGTCATTACAAATGACAACATCTTTTTTTAAGGAATGTTATGACAACTTATTTGGAAACATAAGTTTTGTATCTTGCAGAAGAGAAATACTGCTGTCAAGGGGTAAACTTGTGGGTATAGTGTGATGAGAGATTCTTCTGCTTAATTTCTTATGCCTGCATGTGGTGGTGCCATTTATAGCCGTTTGCCATCATAAGCACACTGGCCTAAAATGGAAATAGGAACCATTACAGAATGACATGCATAAGCTTTCTCAGATAAAAACATGCAGGCAGACATCAGCAGAACTAAGTTCATATGATCAACCTGAAGTATGCTCTAAAGCAGCTGTGTGATGATTATACTGTAAAGGGAGAAACCGCAGCTGTAAAAATCTTCAACAATTTCATGTCTTTGCCCTTTGATTATAAGGAAGTAGGAATATAGAGAGAGTAGATATCAACTTCATTGTGCTTCACCACAGCTTCTTTATGAATTAAATAAATTGCAATAGAGTTTAGAAGACTCAGACATTACTTTATGAACCAGCTATTTAGACATGGTTCTTAAAAAGCACGTATTTTATATTCTTTTATATGATTGTATATGTTGCTCCGATTTATTTGCCCACTTGTCTCTGAAAACCTGATTGATACACTTCCTAAAGCTCTCCCTGCTGTCATTCACCTGCCTTCTCTACATTCTTACACTTACATTCAAAGCTCTACCTCTGCCTTGTTCAACTTTCACAGTTCTGGATTATTCTTACTTACATCCCATTTGACCTCTCTACAAACTCCAAGAAAATGTTACCTTTCCTCCTCTTTCACTACCCACCTTGGGATTTGAAATCATGAAGTCTGAGTGCCATACTTGCTCAGTCACTTCACTCAGGCTTTACCCTAGCCTTCTTCCCTGCCTTTTCTAAGCCAACAGCTTCCACAGCAGATTATAGCCTTTCTGGCAATGGCCCACATGAGTCTACACAGTGCATTACAGGAGATAATGAGTTCATTCTGCCACCCTATGAGCTAGCCAAGATTAACCTGCTTTACACAGAGCTAAGCTTGAATTAAAAAAGCCCTCCTGAGATATAAAATACATCAGATCAAACCCAGCATTATGTCAGTATAGACACAAATACTCCTGACTCAGCTCAACTCCCATTGCACTTTCTCAGAGCCCTCATGAGAGACCCTAAATACACCCACGGAATATCTTAAGAGATGTTTCCTCATTTCACATATAAATGTGTGGAAATTATTCCTGGTTGAAGCAAATAAGACAAGTCTGAACTCCTGAGCACTCATTCTTCTTTACCCTTGGTATTTTCTCTGTAGTTTTGGGGGGTTTGGGGTTTAAAAAAAATCCTCTTCCCACTAAACTTCTACTGAAGGCACAAAAACACCTGAGCCAGCTCTGCGTAGGACCACATGGATATAGAGGAGCACTAGCTCAGGCTGTTCCTCACTCAGGCTCAGCTGACCTATTTCTGATGCTGCCACTTTTTTCTTTCCACACCTTGAATACATTTGCTATCATGTCATGGGTTACAGTGTCCAGTTCTGGACTTCCCAGTACAAAGTAAGCATAGACACATGGAAGCAAGTTTAGTAAAGGGTCTTGAAGATTATTAAGGGACTGGAGAACCTGCCATAAAAGAAGAAGCTGAGAGAGCAGGAACTGTACAGCCTGGAGAAAGGAAGGTTCAGGAAGGATCTCATCAGTGTGTATAAATAACTGATGAGTAGGAGTAAGAAGACAAAAGCAGACTCTTGTCAGTGGTTCCCAGGGACAGGAAAAGAGGCAATGGGTATAAATTGACATAAAGAAAATTTCTTTTTATACAGAAGAAAAATCTTTCTGTCTGTGAGGGTTGCAAGATTTTGCAAGATTTGCAAAATTTTGCAAGAGATTTTTTAAGAGATTGTCCAGAGAGGTCTTGGAGTCTCCATCCTTGAAAACATTAAAAATCCACTTGCACATGGCCCTGGATAATCTGCTTTAGCTGATCATTCTTTGAGCAAGGAAGTTATACTTGATCATCTCCAAGGATGCTTTCAAGACTTCAACAATTCTGTGATATCTAAGAACTTTGTGCGTTTGGTCCATTTCTTGCTTTTTAAACTGTTCATGACTCCCTCTTCTTTCTCCTTCTCCCATTCCTGGCCCTTTCTCTCTCTCTTTCTTGGAAGGTTCATTAATGACACCTAACTGCATAGTCAGCTCAAATCAGAAAGCAGCTCACCATCACCACATAGCTTTTGGACTTCTGACCAATGCCACATGCAAGAAAGCCAGAGTAGAATTAATTGTGCTGAGTGCACCCCCAGCATGATGTACATACAGACCAGACAACTGAAAAGAAAGTTGATTTCATTTCTGTTGTCCCAATTCCTGCTGCCCTTTGTCACCTTGGTCTAAAATGCCACTATTTTTTTGAACCAGGTAAGAAGTCATGTTCATTCTGACTAAACTCAAACCAGTTCTCTGACTTATTTACTATAATAGGCACGACCTGCCTTTTAACCAGGAATATCAAAGTAAAGAATGCCTTAAAATCCTGAGATTTTAATGGAAGATTTACCAAATTTTAGTTTCATTATATTTTCAGTTACTTTACTCGTAAAATCTGCCTATGCAGAATACAGGCCTCCTCTCCCCCATCCCTACAGACCTTGGGTAAACAACTGACCTAATCATCCTTTCATTAATCCTGGTAGCTTTGGTATAATTATTCCTTGCTTTAGTAGATGCAGTGGAGGGAAGAAGCTGGTGTTCCATGCTGCAAGAATTATATCAAAGTACTGAAGAAAAAATCATCAAAATTTCTATTGCTATTTTTTAAAAATACTGCATTTAATTACTGTCATAAGATGGTCAATCACAAGCTTCAAACCTGGTTATATAGGGCCATACATAAAAGCTGACATAAAGGGAAAACTTCAAAGAGCCCTGTTTGTCCAATTGAGATGGGCTAGATTCAATTAAAGATAAGAAAAAGGCAAAGTAGTAAATTATTCAATTGACTGCATGTCTGCTTTACTAGAGATTGCAGTATAATTTAGCTTTCTGTAATAAGATTTTACTATATCCAAATCCAAACAAATAAACTGAAACATCATCTTGCTTCATGAAAAATACAAACCACCAATGCTATCAAAAAGTATTTTTTCTGCATTCTGTTATATAAGCTGATACTGCCAAAAGTTACATAGTGCTTAAAATATGTAATTATACTGAATAACAGGGACAAAGCCCTGAGGAGTTTTAAAGCCACAGATAAAAGCCAACACAGTAGATGTAGCTCTGCAGCAGGGAGACTGGCACTAATGCTGCTTCATTTTACTACTAGAAACAGACTGACAAGACAAAATCCAGCTATGATAGAAGCAGACACAAGTCAATATGATTGAAGAGCTATCTGGAATAGAAAGCAGGGAAGGCCTGCTAGATAAGTTGCTCCTATTTTAGCTTGGTGCTTGCAGGGCCTATTAATGCCATGAGAGCAGCTTTCCACACTCCTCCATCAACAAAAACATCACAGTGGTGGTTATGTTAGGACAAGGAAGCAAGCTCACATGGATTTTCCATTAGACAGGTACTTCTTCTGGTATCCTGGCCTAGAAGTCAGTTTTCTCGGTTTTTCTGCTCATCCTCTTCTGACAAAAGGAAAGGAAATGAAAGCAGAATAATTTACTCTTGCCGAGGATTGAAAAAAAAGGCAAATACTAGATATCACGTCCCATATAAAAGGACAAAGTCTGAAAATAACACCCATGAAAATACATTTAAAGCCAAAAAACCACCTTGGCTTTCCGTGCCAAGCACCTTGGCAAAATCGTGCAGGTTTTGCTATAAAACAAGTGTAAGACTGATCTGGAAATTTCTACCACTTACCCATTGGACACGAGCCATATAAAAAAAATAATCCAATGACCAAGAGAAGAGAAGTAAAATGCAAATGCAAAACTAATCAATGAAGGTAAATGAAAAATGAAAACTATACTTGTCATTTGTTGGACCCAAAACAAAAAAATTACAATGAATGAAGAAATATGGTTGTTACAGTTTAAATAGACAGAAGTTCTGTGTAAAGGTGCTTTCATTATCCACATAAATCAAATACTTAAATGCTTTCAAGGAACATTTACAGCTTTAGTAAACTTATATGGAAAAACAATATGACATGGTGGTCTACTATATATTTTTCAGAATAAATAAACTGTATATACTAAAGTATCATGTATTCAAGGGAAAATGTGACTGGTTTTTCCAGAAATAATAAAAAGTCTCCACAAACCCAAAACAAACAACTTTTCTTACATAAACACTTCAACAGTGAAAAACAGAAAAATCCTGCTTAAAAAACAGAATACCCCTAAGTACCACCCATCAGCTGTGCAGGAGCAAAATAAACAAAACATTACATTACTACGTTACTGCTGCTCCTGAAGCAATGTCTTTCCTTACTCCAGCCAAGAATCCTTTTTTTTTTTCCTTTTTTGAAGCAACAAAGATGGGGATTTCTGTAGAAACTTATTTCATCATCAATGAAAATAAAACCTGTACTTTCAGATGAATCTCTTAGTTTTTTAAATGAAAGGAGGAAATATTTTGGAAAAAAAAAATCCTCCAATCCTGAGCTGAGGTCTTGTTTTGTTACTAAATCACAGTGTTTGACATGTTTTGCTTAAGGTTCTCTTGCTTACACAGGCACAAATCAGGAATAATTCTATGAAAGCTTATATGACTGATTTGGTACAAAAGTCATGCAAGCAAATGGAATACCCAGCACAAGTTGTTCTAAGGCAGTGGTGAAACACCTCTTAGCCTGTTTGAACTACATCTTCCACGAGGCACTGCAGCCTCACCTAAATGAAACCAATGTGATAGAGGAGATCTAATCTAGTAAGGGAGACAGAAAACAAATCTCAAAATACTGGAATTGCCTGGAAAGAAAATTTGTGATTCCAGCTAGTTCTAATGTGATGTATTCAGATATGGTGGCTGCCATTTCCATCAAATAGCCCCAAATAAACAAGATCATAGCCTGAAGAGGTGACATTCTCAGTCCACAGCAGAGAGACTGCTGCGTTCCAGATGCACATCTAGAGCATGCACAAGACAGAAAAGCATTCGTGCAAAACTGTAGAGAGAGTATCTATGGAGTAATAAATAGCAGCAGTCTGGGAAGTGACATCCTGAGCGGATTCAGAAGTTCTGTTTCCTGCATCTGTATGTGTAAACCTATTCTTAATAACTGATTAATTAGGAAGGCATCATACTTGAGATAACCTATCAGGTTCGCCAGATACAAAGACCAAATTTAAAAGTCACATTAAACTAAATCAAAGTTTAAAAGTAACAGAGACCAGAGAAAATCAGAATTTTGATATAGCAACAAACCATAAAAAAAAGGAGGGTTGCTGGACTGCACAGGACTTATGAAGTCACTTGCTTATCCCAAAAGCAGAGTAAAGTGCAGCTAGTCAATATAGGTCAGATTTTTTTTTCCGCAAAAATCCCCAGTGAAAGAGAACTCTCACTGTTTCCCGTTAGTCAGCATTCTTGCATTTCATTCATAAAGGTGAAAGGTTTTCTACATACCTAATCTAAAGCACTGGTCTTTGATTGGTTGCTCCCTCTAGTTTGTTTTTTGTTTGTTTGTTTGTTTTTAAGATGAGCTACTTATTACCTGTTTATACACATAGACGTCTTTTGTCTATAACAGTCTTTTGCATACTGAAAACATATTATCTTGAGTTTCACCATTTAGATGAAATCAATTAAATATGTCTTCATGGCTCAAAAGGGAATTTTCCGTACCTCTTGTAATTTTGCAACTCTCCTTTGGGCAGGTAATAATTTTCAGTTGTTTTCTAAAGTATGGAGGCAAAGAATGGACACATTACAAGTCTTCATCAGGTCTAGAGTAAAAGTATTAATTTACAAATACTGTATAGGGCAATCTGGTTAATACAACCAGAATAACATCCAAAGTTTATTTTTCAAAACCATTATTTTTTTAGCTGACAGTCTGTGGTCCACTCTGGTATTCAGATGCTGATCTTTAGAATAAATAACTTTTTCTTTATTCTCATTTTGTATTTGCGCATTTTACTCTTCCCACTAAGCATTTTACAGTTATTTATTATCAAATTTCAGCACAGTGATATAAAACATCTAAAAATTTCTGTGACAATCATCCTTCTTTTCTATTGTCTAAAAGCTACTAAACTCTCACATTTCATTCATAAAACATATTAAATATATATATATAGTCTGCTACAAAGTAATTTATGAAAATGTTGGAAAAAACAGGCCCAGCACTGTTGACCCTTCTTAATAGTCAGATATTGATAACTCAGCTTTAAGTGTCATTTCCAACTAGTTAAGCACCTTGTCTTAATTTCATCTAGATCATATTGTCCTAATTTATTTATGGACTTCTTTATGGGACAGTGTCAGAAACCTTGCCTGAAGTAAAAAATAATCCTATCTGTCCCCAGATCCGATTAACCCAGAAATCCCATCAAAGAAAGTAATTAGAGTACATTGATGTGATTGTTTTTGACAAAATCATTCTAGCTCTTTTTATTACTTTATCTTCTCTGTACGTACACATCAAATACTAATAACTCATGCCAGTAACTTTCCAGATGTTGAAATTACACTGATTCATCTGTAATTCTACAATAGTCTATTTTTCCTTTTTTAAAGTTAGGTACCATTTGCTAATGGTTCAGGGATTAAGCTGGCTAGGCTTTCTAAGTACTTAAGGGTAAATTTAATTGGATCCTGTCAACACGAATACATCACGTTACATTAATATTCTTTAAATTGTTCCTTCCCAATTCTGTTTGCACCTATTTGGCAATGTTTCTTGGTTAAAGACATTCCTAAGGAAGGGATTTCTTTTTCTTTTTCTTATTCTTTCCTGCTAAGCAATGGACCAGCACTATCGTTTTATCTTTCTAATGCATCATTCTAACACCTTCAGAATTTTTCCCTCAAAGCTGTCATGTTTATTTGTGTAGCCTGATGCATCCATATTTCTGAGTACATTTTCTGTCTTCCCTCCCCATTGTGATAGTTTTCAGCTCTGCTTTTTAACATGTTCTCTTTCAGTAACTGCTAGCTCTCCTTCACTCATATATCCTTTAGATTATCTTCCCAGGAGAACATTTCTACTAGGTCCCCAGGTTCATTAAAGTATGGTTTTTAGAATTCAGTTGCTCATGTTCTACTACTATAGTTGCTCCTTTCTGAACCCATAAATGTCGCCATTTCGCAGTCACTTTCACTCTAATTGGCTTCCAAATGGAGATTCTCATCTCTTAGTCATGTCCAAATCTAAAAAATGCTGATCATAATAATAACTTTCTTTATCTTTTAAAATAAAGTTTTTCTTACGTCAGACCTTCTCTACCCTTACATACCAATTTTGGAATTGAATATCTGATGCTCTCCAATTCAACCACACCAAATCATTGAGATGTTTCTAGCCATTCTACTCTTCTGACCAAGCTGCCTACAACAGATTCCAAGGATGGCTATGTCCCTTTTCTTTTCCCTTCATAACTTGTGAAGGTGTCCCTTCAAGAATTCTACTTCTCACTTTCTTGCCTGAACATCAGAAAACTAGAAATACATTTTTCAAATGAAATGTAACTTTACCAGTTTTCCTTAGCTTGTGTTTTCTAAACAGGTCATACTCTTCTAACCCATCAGTCCAGATTCGTGGCATCTCTGTAATCCACACTAAGTAATAGTTCTAGGTGTCCTTCATATATTTCTGTAGACAACTCTCATCGGTTGGCAGTTTTAACCTTCGGTCTTTCCTACTATCCTTCTACAATTTCCAACTTCCTGCCTCAGTTTTCAGATCTGTGAATAATTCAGCCTATCACTGATATCTTAACACACAAATAGGTCCTTGTCATTAACACATTTCAAAATAAAGTGAAAAGGGCTTCTCCTATGAGGAAAGGCTAAAAGAGTTGGGGTTGTTCAGCCTGGACAAGAGTACAGGGAGACCTTATTGCAGCCTTTCCATACTTAAAGGGAGCATTCATGAAAGCTGGAGAGAGACTTTTTGCCAAAGGTGGTAGTGGCAGGATGAGGCAACTGTTTTACAGTGGAAGAGAGTAGATTTAGACTGGATATCAGGAAGAAATTCTCTACTGTGAGATCAGTGAGGCACTTGAAGAGGTTGCCCAGAGAATGTGGATGCCCCATCCCTGGAAGTGTTCTAGATCAACTTAGATGGGGTTTTGAACAACCTGGCCTAGAGAAGGATATTCCTGCCTATAGATGGGTTGTACTAGATGATCTTTAAATGGTCCCTTCCAATTCAAACCTTTCTATGGTTCTCTGAAGTCTGGCTGTCCTCTCCCCATGGCTGGGCAAGCTGAAAATGGAGTGTATTATCTTCCAGAAATTTATCAAAAGGGTTTTATTAATTGTGTGCCTATATATACACATATGGCAATAGAAGTGAAATCAAAAAGAAGGGAAAACAAAGCTGTTTACAAAACCTATAAGCCCCCAAATAAATGCTGTTAACCATATTAATTCTTTTAATATTAGTACTTAAAACAACATAAAAACTATTCTGTTGCACATATGTTTTTTAGGACTTGAACTTTTTTTCACTGCTTTAGGCAGAAGTAATGCAATCCTAAGTGCCTTTTAAAGTACTAGGTATGATGTGAACACTTGTCAGTCATATGCCTTGATCTCACTATGACCAGAATTTTCATTAAATTATCTTCAGAACTGTGAGGAAATTCTGAATTGCAAAGACTATAATTAAAAAAGGGTTACTTTGCTAAGATAAATTAATTAACTTACACTAAAATAAGCACTTAATATGTGTATTCACAACACTGGACAGTACCTGCTACAACTAGTAGCATGGAGGTAACTGCAAAAGGGTTTTATCTGCAATAGGAAGTTCTACCACTGACAATCTAATGCTCAGCTGCAATTTTGAGGCAACTTGCATAACAACTTTATCATGTAAGAGAATTTATGTGAATAAAGGTCTTTTTTTTAATATTAGCAGACAAGCGAAGGAAGATTGCTTCCTCAGCGAGTATGCTTTGACGAAAACAGAGATGCATACATAAATTCCTCCATCCTCATAATTAGAAATATCCAAAGGGCCACTATAACAGCTTGATTCCTACCATCATAAGCTTGTCTTTGAAAGGAGATGAGCATTTTGCAATATATACTTCACACCCTTTCTCAAGGCAAACATATACATTGAGACACTGAACCTGTAAAAACTTTTAAAATAAAAAATACAATCATCATATCTATAATTTTATAAGCATAGCTAGTGTTAAAACACATCCACACGGAAATATTTACACAGTTATATATAATTTGAGATAAAGACAAATTGTATTTTTGAAATGGATATAAGAAAACTTATAAAGTCTCTACATATTTTGTATTATATATGTATTAGAAAAATGCAATAAAAATTTAGAAGAATCCATTTGAATTCTACAATCATTGCTCATATAAAGCTGATTTATTAGGTCAGATTAATACAAACTTAAAGACTGGGCATCTGAGACAAAAATTGATAATTCTTTTATCCTAAAATCAAATTAAATTAAAAAAGAATTCTAATAAATGATAAATTCCAATAAGATCAAATATTTTCATAATATTCAATTTTATGTTTCACATGTTTCACATACACTACTGCAAAATAAACAAACTGAAACCCTTTTTAACTATCAACTGGTAAAGTGATATTATTTGCATTTTAACTGTTTACTTTTAATTATGCTGCTATTGCATTCACATAAGAATTTCTCAGTACATAATTGTTTTATGCACAATTCTGATACAGTAGAACTTTTTCAGTCTTCTGCAGTATAACATAATATTTAAGAGAGGGTTTCTTTTACATTTTGCTGCAATTGCTTGGCAATTTAACAATCCCTCTACAGTACAAACATTTATGAAAATGTCAATCATCGTGGCCTACACGTGCTTAAAAATATGTAGAGTTTCCCCAGAAGGCGGTAAGCTCAGTTCCTTCTCCTGTTCTCGATACAATAATAGGCTGTTATCGTTGAAAGTTCTCCCATATTTATTATATCAAGAACAGGACAAGGGTCCACTAAAATGACCTTATCTCTAGCTCATTTGAGTTTATTTATTAACCTAATCATTAAAACCACCGTAAGATGTTAAGTCTTTTCCACCACAAGATAGATAGAATTATAAAAAAAAGTTACCAGAGACAGCAAAAAAAGCATTTAATTTACTCCACTACTTCCAAAGGTGCCTTAATCTGGTGTTGTTTCAGAGACGATGTCAAGTGTCTTCCTCACACTGCACTAACAGAGCAAAATAAAGTAACACTTTTTTCATAGTTCAGCTTATTTCAGTGAATCAGATAATGGCAGCTTATAATGTAGTACGTGCCAGTACAGATAAGAAACAGAAATTAAAGAAGAGGAAGAGAAGCTGTAAAGATCTAAATACTGAGAAATGACATCTCTTCACTAGCAGGCAACTTACGGAAGCGATAGTACAATAACCTTTGGAATTGTGCAAACATTCCTAACAAGCCAATAGGCCCAATTCAAATTTTATAGCTCTCTAAAAGTAAGGAGAACTCTAAAATCAGTGAAAGACCCACTAGCTTCTACAAGACCCAGATTTCTTCAGGACACTGTATCACCATCACTCCATTTTACCAATTTACTAAAAAAGTCAAAGCTGAAATAAAATTGTAGTGGTGAAAATAATGAAAAGAAGTTTTGAAAAGTGTAATGTGGTCTATGAAAAAGTGTCAGGAAGTTTCAAGGGAAATTCAAGACTTCAAGAATTTCAAGACTAAAAAAGAGAGGGGTCAGATGTTAGATTGAATCCACCTTACACTTTCTAACAAAGAAATATATTCATCCTTGATGTTAAAATAATAAGTTAGCTTTGATCTGCTTCTGCAGTAGCCTACATTACTTGGGCCAACAAAGTAAGATATTTTTCCAGTTTCAACCAGAAAGGAACAAAGTTTTTTTTCTTATTAGCAGAAAAAATGTTATAGAAATTCAGTAACAAGTTCACCTTACACATTGAAGAAAAACTTGTAAACTGAATTTCACTAAAGAAACTTCAGAGATCATTAAAACAATGGTTGAATGTGTTCCAGTTTATATGAACTTTGTCAAAAACTCTAAGAGACATTTTAGCTAAGGAACAGGTCTGTGAGACA
This sequence comes from Neopelma chrysocephalum, assembly GCF_003984885.1. Lineage (NCBI taxonomy): Eukaryota > Metazoa > Chordata > Aves > Passeriformes > Pipridae > Neopelma > Neopelma chrysocephalum. The sequence continues at coordinate 2,451,511 of NW_020897689.1, read as the reverse complement.
GAAAATCACTGAATCAAAGAGGTCAACAGGCTGGAGAAACGTGAAAAGAAATTCTTACTGTGATAAACTGTAGGCACTTTAACAAATTATATATTTTTAAATTTAATATAATTTACTGGAATCAGATTCTTTCTACCAGATTCTCCAACCAACAACAAATTTATCAGTAACTAAATGTCATTGTGCTGTGCATAGATTTTTACTAAAATCACATACTCTGCTATCCAGCAATGGGCTCCAAGAATCACAGCTACAATAACAGACAAAGGTTTGAACTTTACTAAGAACATCTAATCAAAGCAGAATTCTGAAAAGAGTTCAGTGAAATCTGGAGTCCTATAAGACAAAACAGAATGAATTACCCATTACAGGCATTTAAGACAAAAGGAGTGTTTTGGAAATGAATATGGGTCAAGTCACAATTCTTTTATCTAAAGTGGAGAATCAAAACTTTCTAGACCAACCACTCTAAACAATATTTTTTATTTCTCACACACATTTTTATTACTTAAAGGTTTTAAGTTTAAAACAAAATAAATCTGCTTTTCCTCATTATCATAGAGTCCTGAACACTTGGAGTCCATTCCAGGATACATGCAAGAATCTGAAGGTTGTAGAATGAAGATTGCAGAGGAAGGAAAGCACATAATGTTTCTAGAAACCAGTAATCCAGTAATTTATCCCCTGCAACCTTTTCTGTACCAGGAGACTCGATACTTACACAGGAAGCAGGTGATCATAAATTCTGAAAGATTTCTGCACCACTAACTCCTTTCTGAAAAGTGCAGTTGAAATTGGCAGTGTTAAATTTCATTTTATCATGTACTAACATGACAAAACAGCAGTGCTTAACTTTTTATTTCATTAGAACCTGCAATAGTTCACAAAACCAATACTAAAGGATTTACATGCACATAGTAGGTTCATGGTAGAAGTTTGCTCATGGAACTTTACCTTGGATTGACTGGATTTAAGGTACAAGTTTAATGAAGGAGACATATGCAGCTACCAATCTTGTCATTTCTTTGCTTCTTCTAGAATCCTTAAGCTTTGCATTTGCTTAATTCTCAGACTAATTTGCACCTTTCTTTTTCTGACAAGGCAAAGATATTATAATTGGTAATTCTAAATAGCTTTTGTCATACTTTCAACTAAATGAGCAGAAAGATGCCTTCAGACTATTAAGGGGAAAACATCTGCCCCTGATATAGAATTCACCACATTTCAACAGAAAATGTTACAGAAAAATGAACGGGGGGGGGTGTCATTCTTTTGTGGTTTATTGTGAGGTTTTTTTATCCTGTTTTACTTGGTTTTGAAAAAGTTAGCCTAAAATATGAAGTATTTATGTGTAAGGCTAATCACTAAATCTTAGATGCAAATAAAGAGGAGTCATCATCAAGTAACATATCAATATCTCCTAGCAAGCATCTAGAAGTTAATTACACTAATTTCACACACTAATGGCTTTGGACTGCACCTAAAAGACCCTACAGTCACTTTATGAAAGAAAGGGTGAATTTGAACAACAACACACAGTTCCTATTTACAGCTCTTGCTACTGTGAAGTTATATTTAAATTTTTACTCAGTAAGTAGCTAGTGACACGTTTTGCCTTATTTGTAAATTCCGTTGTATAAATCTTTGTCCTGGGTTTAGCTCAAAGAGATGAGCATTGGATCAGCTGAAGAGACAATCAGTTCTCATTCTCTGAATGAAAAAATGCCCATTGTGGGCTTCTCCAACAAAGTCAGTTTAATTATAGATCCAGGCGCAACATATCAAAACCATATTTAAAAAGACCTATAACTAGACCCAAAACTGACTTTTTTCCTGACATATTAAGATATTCACTTGTATCATTTGTTGTTACAACTGTGCTAATTCACTGTCAGATCGAAAAATATGCTATCATCCAAACACTGCTACTCTGCAGGGTTTCCATGTTGCTTTCATTGAAGTGAAGGGGTTCTCTGCCTATAACTTCAATACTGTTGTGTATTGTAGCCCTCTAAGGCAATCTGTACCCTTCCAATCTGCATTTCACTCACAATCTGCAGACTTGCTAACCATCTTCTTTTTATGTGTGGTGAATTCTATGGGGTGCAGTATGAATTCTGAATAAAAATTAGATTCAGTTGTGGATATGCAATAGTCATAGTGGATGCTAAATTCTCCCTATTTTCTTATATCCACAGTGCAAACAAGTTCACTTGACCATTTACTTAACTGCTATGATAATTGCCAAGCCAGTTCTCAGTCTCCCAGGTCATTGCTAGCTCCCACTGGGTCATTGCCAGAGCAACGCAGAGGCCACATAGGGAGACTAGACCAATGAATCAACATAAGTGAATGAAGAGTCACTCATGTGAATGTTCATACACTTCTGCCTCTGGATATTTAATGAAATATAATCTTACAATTCTTCTGGAACTGCTGAATTGAGAAAAATGATTTCCCGTTCAACCTGTAGATATCTAGTGTTCTTATGAGAGAGGATAATTTGTAAGTCATTAGATTATACAGGATTGTCAGTTCCCTTAAGTCTATCTTTTTAAAAAAGACTGAGACCTGAGAATTTACCATGAAACCATTTTTTTTTTATTTAGTAGCCTAAGATAAATAATATTCTCTACAGAAAATTGTCACTTCTGTAAACTATGCATACATTCAGCAATTTTCAATCAGTATTCTGAAAAGCCAAAAGTTAATTATTACAGTAGACCCATAAGAGATTGCAAAACAAGTGTCTTCAACTGCTTTACAATAAAAATTAAAAAAAAATCCAAGAAATTTTATTAATGGCAATTTTACCTATGCCGTATATCTTTCTTTTTTTCAATGATGGATTAGGGTCAAAGTCAAGAAGAGAATCCAGCTCTTCTGGCTCCAGTGCTCTGCTGTGCCGCCTTGGCACTAAATTCCCTCTTTTCAGAACAAATAATGAAATACAGTGCCTACCTAATTAATTACATTAAAAGTGTAATTTAAGCATGAGAAGACTTTATCTTCTTAGTTGAAAAAACAAATGTCCATCTTCCAGCTCTCATTAATTAAGTCTACTCTACTACAGCAACATCATGTTTTGAATTCTGACTTTGCTTAATTACAACTGTGGCTAAATCTCCATTGCCTGTGTTTAGCATAACACATTGAAATGTATGATCTACAGGAATTCAAAGTCTTAAACCTTATAAAATCCATTCTCACCTCATTTAAAAGAACTGCAGTACACTCTCCTCATTGCCTTAAGTACTTGCAAGATTAGAAATTGTAAATTCTTGTTACAGAAGAAAAAATATAATGTACCCATATTAAACCGCACAACATGGATCTGTGGAGATTGAGTCTTAGTTTTCAAATAGTCTTAGTTTTCAAATACAGTGTTAAAACCAGTTGTATGTACACCACAGTCCCACAATTCCCACATCAATTTGTCTTCCTACAATCACTGCTTCTTAGTGTTAACACTGTTTTTCTCTCCTCTTTTATAGTGTAAAAGCACCTACACTAAAAGTGAGAATTGATTTATTAGCACTCCTTTTAGGTAGATCTAATGCACAAAGATGCACCTGGAGCATCGCTCTGCTCCTGTGAAAGAGCAAAGTAACTCTGCAGCCTCTCTGTCTTTTTCCAAACTTAAACCCACCTACATGAGCAGTGATGTTAGAGATACTGCTCCTATCTGGGACAGATGCTACACCCAAGAAACAGCTACTGAATACAGACAACATCTTTTCTGTGAAGGAGACAGACCACTCCAATTGGCTTCAAATATTACTGATGCATGCCAGAATGAGAAGTACTAGTTCACTGTTGTAGCACCACTAATTTCCTTACATATAACTGGGTAGGAAGAGTTGACAGTAGTAAGCATCTAATTGCAGGCGCTGGAAAAGGATCTTCTTATGTGACAGGAGAAAGGTAAAAGTAGGGCACAAAAGCAAACGAGAAAATGACATGTCTGGCACAAGTCCACACCCCTACTTTTCCCATTAGTACAATGTTTCTTTCCATTACAGATTTATTACTGCAAATCAGTGAAGGGCACAATTCTAACAGAGACAAAATATGACAAATATATTTTTTTCTTATTTGCTTCTTTTGTGAGGTCTAAACTTCACTTCCAAACTCTACGTGATTCATACTTAATTGAACCACATTCTATATGCAAACTATATGCAAAATAATGCTCCAGTAGCCAGCACTTTATGTTCTGCTGAGAAGAAACAGATCCCTTTATCCAAGCATCCAGTTTCCCATTGTCAAAATTCTAAATTCTTTAATATTTACTCAGATATTAAAGAAATGTGATAGTCTATTGCCACATAATAATAAATAAATAAATTCCTGTAAATAACGTCAGTATCCAAATATTGTTCTTTTTCTTATTTAAGTGCAGCCAAAAAGTTTAGATTTCCTGTGAGTTCAGTGGATTGGTTAGAATCATAGAAACACAGAATCATAGGTTGGAAGGGACCTAAAAGATCATCTAGTTCCAACCACTCTGCTATGGGCAGGATACCTACCACTAAACCAGGTTGCTTAAAGTCTTATCCAACCTGGCCTTGAACACTTCTAGAGATAAGGCATCCACAGCTTCTCTGGCAACATGTTCCAGTGCTTCATCATCTTCTGAGTAAAGAACTTCTTCCTAACATCTAATCCTAATACTGCCCTCTTTCATTTTAAAACCTTGTCCTGTCACTATCTGTCCATATTAGAAGTCACTCTTCCTCCTTTTTGTTAGACTCTTTAAGTTATTGGAAGACCAAAGTGAGGTCCCCCCACAGCTTTCTCTTCTTCTCCACACTGAATAACCCCGTCTCTCTCAGCCTGTCTTCATAGGGGAGGTGCTTCATCCCTTTGATCATCATTGTGGTCCTAAGCCCTGTTGTCTTCTGTTTCCTCAACTATGCAAATAGTAAAATGAAAACCCTATAAGCTCTTCCCTGTTCAACTTCTTGAAAATCCACGATATAGTTTTTCAGTGTTTATCCAATAAGCACATATTTTAAATTGTTCATTCTTGATAAAAATATCAAAAGAAGGCCCTGTATCACAGCTTGGTTCAGCTCTGCTCTTCTCACTGAAAGTTAGTCTGTTTGATAGAATTATATATTCTTTATATGCTATTAAGTTCCCTCTGTTTAAGCTGTCTCAATGCAAATTCTAATCTGACACTATTCCAGGTGAGCAGAATCCTCAGATTCAGCTACCTCAACCCTGGAATAGCCCTTCAAGCCTGCTAAATACCATAATTAATTGAATAAATTTCTCCTACAAAACACATGGCTATAACAGAGATGGTGGTTTATCATTAAGTTTTAAAGAACTAAATGTAAGCGACAGAAAGAACTCACCTTCAGCAATGGAATTTCTAAAACAAACAAAACTGTTGTTCTTCTGAAAATGAGTGAAAAATGTGAAAGAAAAAAAAAGAAAAAAAGTGAGGTAGAGGGGCAAAGTAAGCTCCTCAAGGAAACAACAGCTTCCCGAGTGCAATTTTACTTGTGAAACTTCTAATGAACTTTATGCTTATCCAGAAGCTAGTTCATTTTCCCCCTTCATATTCCATTTCTGGGCAAAAGCAGCCTTCTTTGTCCACAGAGCATGCTCCTTTTAAAATGTTCTTACTTCTGATGTTTCAGTGGCAGTTTTTTTTGCCCTAATGCTCCTATCATTTGTTACTGGATTTTTGGCCATAGAGCTGTTCAGAGTAAATGGCTCTGCCTAGAGAACATCCACGCTGTTCCGAAAAGGAATCAATGTCAATTGCACTGCTTTTCTCTCTCATATCTTCCCACAGTAGGCAGTAGTTTTCTTGTAGAAAAGTTAACTCTTACAGTGTTAGCAATAATCATATTCAAAATAAGACTGAAAGACAGACACAGACACACAGAAATAAACATCCCAAAACACCAAGGACTCCAAGCCCAGGTGGAGCTTTAGCCATCATCTGATCATAGAATGCAGCCCAGCAAAACATGCTTTGTGAAACAGTGAGCATAGTCAATTTTAAGGGATGATTCAATCCCAAAAAGTGTTTTTGTGAAAACAGCACCTCATAGTTCAGCGTTTACTGAATTTCAGTTGTGTTTACCAGTTTACAAGTAACGAGATTATAACGAAGAGTGCCACTCCACCCTCTAGCCCCTTTCCATCTGTCACCATGGGATCCAGAAAGCTTGTTTCTCTCTCATGTTTTCCCCAGTAATCTTGATCCAGCTTGCACATAGCCAAGGGAAACTATGGCAAGAATAATTTGTTTGGACTACTGCCCTCATCAGTAAAGACATTAATAACTATTTTTATTTAAAATAATTATTTGATTGATAATATTTATTAATCCCATAAATATATTAAAACATATCTGCAAACTATTCCAAATTCCTCAAATTCTGGGCAGATACAAACTCCATGTGCATGTTTGAAAAAAAATGTCTTTACGCACTTTTTGACGGTAGTAACATCAGATAGGCAGCACAAGTAGCTGCTGCCAGAGGTGACTGAGTATTTGAGAATGCTCTTGTAATTACTGTGAAGCACTAAGTCCTGCAGAGACTGACCATTTTCAATTACTAGAAACTCATCTTGAATAAAGGGTAGTTGTATTTTAATTAGGAAAGACATAGCTTAAGCAACGTTAAAAAACAGATGCATATTTTTGGGCATAAAATTGAATAACATTTTGTCACCTGCTCTTGATACAAACAGAGCATCACCAGTAAGGGCTGGGATCACATCGCCAAACTATGGATAGTAGACCATCCAGGACAATGCTACCAGGACGGATGCTGCCACAGTCTGTGAGAGGTTGGCAGAAGGGAGACAGGTAGAAAACATGGAGATGTAATGCAGTCAAGCAGCTGCACCACACTTAGACTGTGTTCCCCAACTAAAGAGGAAGGCTACAACCACCTTCACATCCTGAGTAAATCCAGGCTATATGAGGATACAAATGACTACAACCCAACTTGTTTTTTTTAATGTCTGTTTGTATTAGTGGTTTAATTACTTTTCCATATTTTTAAAAACTATACAAGAACAATAGAAATCCTACCTCTTCATCACAAATCACAATCTCATTTATAATATTTACAGGTAAACTATCATCTGTGTTAGCAAAAAATTAAGTTTTGGCAGCTAATCATTCTGACTGCACAAAAAGAACCTCTACCTTTCATAATATTTTAGGTAGTCAGAGGTTAAATTCTTGATTACCTAATCAAACACCTGCATTTTGCAGCACTTGGCTGTGTAATTAAAGGTGCAGCACTAAGCCGGAGTGCTCAAGGTCAACAACCAAAACATCAATCATGTAAGTAATAAGCCCTGGCTGACTTTCCTAAAACTATTCTTCAGCTGCAAAGTGTTTTTAAATAGATCAAGAAGATGGCTAGGTTATGGAATAGTTGTATTTCTCACTGTCAGACCTTTTCAGAAGTTTTAATTAGAATATAAGCTTCAGACACCTCAGCATAGCATGCCTATTAAGACTCGAATAGGTATAATCACAAGTGGTGTTCAATAATGAGCATGTTGTAAAATGATTTTGCCTTGGTATTCCTCCCAAGCTAAACAGTTCCCATAATACTCTAAATATTATCTTCATTAACTGTATCTTAATAATGTTCAGAACTGTGCACTGTAGATGTAGTTTATCATGTTTCATTAGGCTGTAATTCAAGCATATATTTAACTACTAAGAATGTAATTGATGTTATCTAACTCAATGGGTCTATTTAAAAAACTGAGAATTTCTTGGGGAAAGCTTGAAGGTTAGTACCAGCACAGAGACTGCAGAAGCAGTTGTGCTCTAAGGCTGGTACAGGTCACTGGAAGGATTAAAGATTTGCTTGTGGAAGGACCTTGTGGTACCTGGAGGTAAAGAAACAGTTTCACACCTGCATCTCATTGAGGGGTGGATACAACTAGTCTTAAGCAAGGCTCCAGTCCCACTCATGTAGGAGGCATTTTACCTGAGTAACTGAGCTAGAATGAACCATTGAACCAGAGGACCTTTAAAGATCTCTTTCAACCCAAACTATTCTATGATTCTATGAGTCAATAATTTGGTCCAAATCTTTCTGAGGTTTGCAGTTCAGCACAATACAGAAAAGCAATCCAAAAGTTTCCAGATGTTTGACTATGCTCTCTCTCTAGTCAAATATCCAAAATAAGGTCAGAGGACTTACACTTCTCATTTTATCTGTTTTAAAATGGAGAGAATAACATCAGCCATGTGCATTGATAATAGAAATATTGAGAATATAAATATCTTCCTTTTTTCATAATTCTCAAGTACTCAGGTATATAAGTTGGAAGGAAAGGTCATGTATGATAGTTTAGTGCAAAAATGTTCTCAATATTTTTGCATGGCAATATCACAAAGGAATAATTAAACTCATTTTGAGATATTTGAATTCAGTTCTAGCCACTTTTAAGGAACATAAAATTCTCTTCCAGACTCCAGTATTCCAGGAAGCAAATACCTCTGTCCTTTTTATTCAATTTCTAAAAGGTTCTTTATTTGACTATGCAACATGTAAAAAAAACCCAAAAACCCACAAAAACCTAGAGCATAATAAAAGCAAGAATTACTCAAAAGCACCTGCAATGGTTGACTTTTTCACAGAGTGCTGGGTGAAAAGTAAACGGTAGAAAGAAAGAAGAGTGGATAAAGTGTTTCAAAGAGAAAGAAATTAATATTGTTGTATATGTGTGCAATGTGAACCTGTTCTACAGTTACGGTTGCTCTGAAGAGGAAAAAAAGAGTTTTTCCTTTTTAAGGATTAAGAAAAAATCTTATCTAATTAGTATAAATACCAGCCCTTCCAAGAGAGAAAAAATACAAATAAACAAAGTATTTGCAACAGAGTGGCTTTTTCATAAGCTATCATATGCATAATATCTTTAAATGGAAATCTGCTGAGTCTGCACTCTCCTTCCAGTATAGCTTCCTGATGGAACTGTGTAAATGCTTCTGTAAAAAAAGGTGCTATGTTTTGTAAAGTATCTTTATGCAAACTACAAAACTAAAGGGTTAAGCTTATGAAAGAACCACAGCTTGTGATTATGTAAACTCTTTGTCATATCAACATTTGATCATCATCTGTAGAGGCCATATATATCTGCCTATAGAGCTGTTTAATGAATCCCATACAAAAGTACGTAGCCTTTTAGTTTCAAAGTAATGAGGAGAAGTTGGTGTTTGCATTACAAGAGAGACTGAGAACTGCCTTAATTCCTCATACAGTAGTACATACATCAGTTATGTTTCAAGCGATACCATCCTGAATTTGCAAATCATTTCAGATCTAAGAGCCCTATATCAATCTTTTTAATCTGCAGCATTTATTTTAGGGTAACATTTCTCCTTTGCAAATGGTGTTTCAAACAACTGCTCACAGTATAGCTAAATTTCTCAGAAAATGATACCTACTCTATTTTATTATCATGGTTCTAGTGTCTGAGCACACATCATACAGAGCAGTTTCAAAGACTAGACTAGAGGTCATTCAGACAGACAAAACCCATTACCTGTCAAACATGACTTGCTTCCCTTTATTGTCTAATTTCAGTCAAGTGCATAAACCACATGTGTTTTGAACTTCATATTCTCAGAAACCTATACGCTCAGAAATGGAGTAAAGATTTCCAAATATCAGCAAAGAATTTAAAGGAAAAATATTTTCTATTTAGCAGTACTTTTCTATCCTTTTTAGGTAAGAAAATGATCAATACATTTTCATAGTTTCTAGTGCACTGATGCAACAACCCATTAGAAACTGTAACACGCAGCAAGAGAATACAGAGATACATTTTCACATATTGCACTGATATATATTTGGAAAATACTGATTTTTCTCCTTGTGCCCTGAACAGAAGTGAAATTTGCATGTCTGCATTTGTTTAACAAGAGTAACTTCAACTTGCACAGTGTTTTGACATTCCCATATATCTCTGTCTGTGTTACCACCATTTGACTGATAGTTGCATAGCTCTAGAAATAGTGATTGCTTTTCAGCTGTATCAGCACAACGAACAAAGAACCAAAACCAATGCGTACTCTAAAAAAATAGTAATTTTAAAAATCCTTGCATCATAATACAATAACAGCTACCCATCCTAAGTAAGGGGGTTTTGAAGACTACGACCCAGCAGAAGATAACACTCAATGGTTGAGGCTGATTTGATGTCTAAAATACTATCACACAATAATATATCATGCCACACTAATCTCTGTCTGTCTTCTGGCTACACTGCAATCAAAGCAGTCTAATCACATTACCTTTGAGAACCTGAATAAAAAAGCTGGAGTTTGTTTGTCATACTGCTAATAAACTAATGAACACTGCTGTGTTCATGCCCTGAAGAGTCTGACTTCTAGTAAGACAGAGATGGAGAAAAAGAGTAAGGAATAATTATTATTATTATATAAGAATTATTTATGTTTTAAAGAAAAAAATTAACCAGGCCAATAATACTGTATGAATATGTTGTAAATGGACAATATATGGAGCCAGTTACAAGTTTCCCCACAAATACACAGTTCTAGTTACTTTCAGATACAGATCTTCAAAGGTATTTGGTAAAGGAGTACAGAGTGACCTTGAGGACAGGCCCTGAGTTCTGTTATTATTGCACTAACTGAGAAAAGAGAATCCTGTCTTTACAGAGGTGTTATTTCACAAAAAAATTCTTGCGTGCATGCCCCTGTGTGACAGTTGTGGTTTTTTTTAAAGACTTTGTCTAAAGAGCCTAGCATACTAAAAATTGTAATAAAATTTTCTGTGTAATTTATTTGTTTCAGTACAAAACTGGAGGATATTTCAGGATATTTCACTTTGAAGCAGGAAAGCAGCAAGTCACATTTATGAAACTGTGGTCCATCTCAGAATTACGTGTATTTGAATCAGCAGTCACTTACAAACAGAAAAGTTTTTCAAATAGTAAATCTTAGAGTAATAGCTTTAGCTAGCTGGTACTGGGGGATTAAACTTCTTCAGTAGTTCATCAGCCACAGTTTAGCCCAGTCAAGATAAATTAAGGTCACAGGTTTGGGTACAGCTGCCTCTAGCTGATGAGTTCTGGGATAAGCAGTGCAGGTTGTTTGTTGCTGTCACAGACCAAGAAAATGTGCAGAACCACGTTTCCCTTCAGTTTATATGGATGAACTTTTTCTTCACTTCTTCCCCATAAACCTTTTTGCAGAAGTATGTCTATTCTAAATTTTTAAGTATATAGTGGTATTCTAATGAATTATTGAAATAGCTTTTGCCAGACCTACCTGTGAAGTGCTTACTTTTCTTAAACATTTCTCTGCTACGTTTTGGTATCTGCTTCACCTGCTGTGCCTGCAGTCATGCAGGGTATGTTCTGTGGTTGCTTCATCCCACATTCTCATTTGAGATGTTATCAAAACTTCATCAGCCGGGACATGGTTTTGCAAATGGAGAACAGAATAAGGTAGCTAATGGGACAGTAACCAGGGAGGGACATGGACAATGCGAAATGGAAATACAATGGAAGGAGTAATAAAGATTGAGAGTTAAAGTTGGGGAGGGTAAGGGAAAGAAAAGGCAGAAGGTTTGGGGACACAGGAGAGTTATAAAAGCATTCTGGGAGGAGAATTTTAGGTAAAGTTATGTAGAAAATGGAGTAAGGTAAACAGATTATGGCAGAAAGTGAAGAACAAAAAAAGGGAAGAAAGAAAAGAAAACAAACAAACAAACAAAAACAAACAGGAAGCCATTGTGAGCTTTTTTCAATATTTTAGAACACATTCACCTTAGTAATTTCTAGATATAGCAGTGAAAAAATAGCCAGGCCTATTTAAATTATAAGGGATTTTTAAATCTCAGGATGAGAAAGCAAAATCACCTTTTCTTTGAACTTTTAACTCTGCCTTCATTTTCTTACAGGAAAATACATTAGCTAACTTAATTTGATGCAGTCCATTTCACCAAAGGAAAGTAGGGCCATGGGAAATCTCCCTCGAATATCTTATCTTCTTAGATCCAAAAATTTGCTTCATTCACAAGAAATAATATTCAAGACACTTCTCAAAACTCACCATTCATATAGAACTATGTGATACTAACTGGAAATTCAAACAATAGGTAAAACCAAGACTAGTCAATGAAAACTGTAATGGAATTTGAGAATTACTTGCAACACTTTTACTTCTTTAAAATCTCAGCGTGTTTCTGTTGAAAATAATAAAATCAAGCAAAATATTAAAACCTGGTTCCTAATGGCATGTTTCATTAGGTAGACATTTATTCCTTTTTGACTCACAGTCATGGAAAGCAGTTATTGAGTTATTTAACTATTTAACACTCTGTGAAATATTAGAACCAGACCACTGAATAGCATACAACTCCTTGATATATCTTCCTGGTAAGGTGTTCAAGTTAGTTAAAAAAAAAAGGAGACAAATATAGCAAACCCAAGAATATGGCAAAACGGCCTATTTTTGGCTACCTACTCATAAAAAAGCTGACTACTAATCATATTCTGAACAATCTAAAATAAACATGCATAGATAATTCTGGAAGATTCAAACAGCCAGAGAAGTGCAATCCTACAGGATTAAATAAAATTCTGCAGCTGCCGTCACTTATATTTAGCTAGTACAAGCATTTCAAGATTCAGGCATAGAAATGAAATGTGCAGAAACACTTTGAATATAAAAGCTCAATACACAAACAGAGTGTGGAGTGAAAACATACCATTTGTAAAAAGACAATTCTATTATCTTAATAGGATTCATATGCATTTTAAATTTTAGTGAACATACAAGAAAAGCAAAATAACTGAGTATCTCAGAGAGCTTGCCAAAATCAACACTCAAACAGCCATCCAGAAGATAAATTTTAAATAAATAATCACTCAGGTTTTACAAATCAGCATTTACATTCACTTACACAAAAATATAGTGGGCATCAGCATCAGTCAAGAGTTTAGCTTACCACAGACCATATGAGAGGATGTCCCCATAGACTGTGTATCTTGTACTCGCATGGCATCTGCAGTACATAGCAACACTTTATCTGATGTAATAACACCTCCTGCTCTTAGCCTTTCTAAGTTATAAAACAAATGATTAAGTGATTTCACCATAAGCAGCCTAATGGAACACTGACAAAGTGGGATGAATACAGGGAGTTATCGTTCCACATGCCAGGCACCTTGTTAGTCAATATATTAAGAGCTACAGCCTAAGTTTTTATACCTTCAACAAATACAAAGACAGCAGAAATGAACGCAGCAATTTGTGCTCTGAGCTGCAGTTTTTCAGACTAAAGAACCTTCCAATGGGATAGGTGCTTCCTGTAGGCACCGTCTCCCGTTGCATCGTTGGATTAGTTAATAGAAATGCTGCTGATATACACTGGAAGGAAAAGTGGGAATACATGAAGAGAAAGATCCTTTCCAACAAAGTCCTTGTCTCAACCATACACCAAAGAATGATGGAATCATTAAAATTTATTGCAATAAACCAAATACCAGGCTTCTTTTTTCCATATAAGCCTTGCCATTAAATATTACTTTTATTATTCTCTAGTATTAGAATACGTATCTAAACACAGAGAGAATATTAATATCATAAAATTAAGGAAGAATGACATGTATTTATCTCTTTAACTTTCATCAGAAGGAAACTACCTATCACCAGTCTCATTGACCCAAAAAAACATAGACACAAAAAAGAAACTCAGTCACTATTTCATGGGAATCTTCATCACAGGAGAGAATAAGTGTAGAAGAAAACATACTCTAGAAATTTTTCTGTTTTATCAAATAAGTGTTTTCCAACATGTGCTCTTCCCTGAAAAAAAGAGTCCATCCGGCTCTTACCTTGTCCTGTCCTATGGTAAAAGCACTGAGCAGGAAATGCTCTCAGTGAAGTCATAAAATTAATATAATAATGTCTTCAGAGTACCACAGCTTCTAAAAGATTCCTTATACCGTCTGCATCCAAAATGATATCTCTACTGACAAAGCTAGAGCAAAACAGGACCACATTAGAGATTAGTTTTAGAAATTTCTGCAGTGATGTCATGTTCTCACACAACAGGGTTTAATCACTGACATTAGTCTCTTGTGTAATTACACTCTCAAATTTAGTATACTATGTCTGCTTTTAACATTCTTCACTGATGTATGAAAACCACTTGACCAAACTGAGTTCATCAAATGCTTGAAATTATTTTTCAGAGTGATAAGAGATGGATTATCCAGAAAATCAGAAAGTCCAATTTTGTACTGCTTTTCATTAAATGTTTTTATCCTTAGAGGCCTTGACTTTCTAATCATATCTCTTAACACATAAAATGCATCTCTAGGTAATCTAACTGTGTTTAAACAGGGGAAATCCTTTCAGAGTTTTCTCAACATCTGTAAAAGTTGTGTCCACTTTTGGCCTCAGATAAAGATAGTCTTAGAACATAGTAGACTTTTTCACCCCCAAGATTGCCTTTGATTAACATTCTGAAAATTAGAATTATTTTCTTTCTAATAAATGTCTACCTAACAGACTATTTCCAATTGTCTGTTTAGAGCAAAAGAAACATGACTGCACTGGTTATAAAAGAGATCCTCTGAGGTTATACATCTGAATTTCCTCAAACCTGCCTATTAAATTGACTGCTGAGGAGATTATGAAGTTTAAGGACTCATCATTTGAGAAGCTCCAATAATCTCAACTCAGTTATAGGTCCTGAGCATCCTGCACAAAAATTATATAATCTCTAAACCTTTGTAGGTAAGTGGGCAGCCCTCACAGCAGGGCTTTTGAAGAACTCACTTTCAATTCAGATACTAACGTTCCACCTGAATTTCCATTCATATGTCAGAATGCTTTTTTGGGTATTTTCTTAAAAGGGATAATGGAGAAGAAGGTGTTTTCATGTTTGAAAGCACAGTATGCTACATACATACTGAAGATTTTCTAGTATCACCAAAGCATGTGATGGCTCAGTAGTTTTTTCCTGCCTGAAAACTGCCACTCATGTCCCAGTCGGCTTCATGCAGTACAGTCATTCCATAACTAATCATCAGTAATGAAAAAGTAACACATCTTCTTTCAGTAGAACAACTGCTAACTAAGTTGATATGTAAAAGGATCAAAAAAAATTTTTAAATAGCATGCCTTAATTTAAGTCATGCCAAATGAAACATATCCAGGCAACAAATGTGATTGTAATGAAATAGGAGGGCCACGCTTCCCATTCCAGCACTGATATACATCTCTCACCTTCATTCTCAGTGTGAACATAGGTCTTTACATTTTTTTGTCTAAACTCAGAAGTTATTACATTAAAAGAGGTCAATTTCAGACTTAGGTTTTTGGCATTGTTTTTAATTTTGAAGAGAATTCTCTAGTCTTTTTTTCCTTTTTATAAGCCCTCTTCCCTATAATTCCTATTTCCATCTGTGACTGTTTGTAACTCTTGTAACTCTTGGTTAAAGAGTAGGAAGAACAGAAAAAAAAAAGAAAGAGTAAGTAACAAAGACAGAAAAGAAAGAACTGAGCAAACCTGTGCCAGAAAAAAATTAATTATTCAGATTTTTCCAACAATCAGTTATGGTTATCAAGCTTCTACTAATCTCTGCCAATAGGTGACATTTGTTTGACAGGTCCAGTGAAGAATGATGCAATCAGGAGAATTCTTTTTTTAACTGGTAGCCCAAGGAAAGGTGGATTTGACAGACTCAGGGAAAGAAGTTTGATATCAAGGTAATTAATGCTGATCCCAGGAAACGTTGTTTCTCCCCACAAGGACTTGTTTATAACAACTGTGTTCAAACCCCCCCTGACTTGTGGGGGAGGGAAGGGTGAATTTTCTAAGCATAGCTGTGGGATTGACTACACATATAGCCACATATTGACTACAAACAACTCTCCATGATAATTGTAAACTAAGAGAAAAATCATAGAATAATAGAATGTTAAGGGTTGGAAGGAACCTTAAAAATCATCTGTCCCTGCCAAAGGCAGAGACACCTCCCATTAGACCAGGCTGCTCAAGGCCTTATCCAACCTGGCCTTGAACACTGCCAGTGTTGGGGCTTCCACAACCTCCCTTGGCAACCTGTTCCAGTGTCTAACTATCCTCACAGTAAAGAATTTCTTTCTAATGTCTAGCCTAAATTTCTCCTCTTTCAGTTTTTACCCATTACTCCTTGTCCTATCAGTACGGATATATCAACACAAAACGATCAGTGGAAGAGTTCCCACACTCGGTTCAGTACTGTTGGACGGTGGGATTAACCAATCCATTCCATTTCACTCAGTAATAATCAAGGCCTCAGCTGTTCTGTTATGAAACAATGGGGAGGTACAGCGTGGTGAGCACAGGAAAGCATGTCAGCAGAAAGCAGTGAGACACATTAACACAGGAAATGATTTTAGTGAAAACAGACTCCAACTCTTCTGCTCGTATTTTTACCTGGTCACTAGAATTTCCACACAGTCTGGCTTTGAGCTGTAATGCCCTTGTACTGCATAGGCAGTAAGCTGAATTCCAACCTATGCCAGCAGGATATAATGCCACCAGTGGAATTGCACAAGCTAGCTCAAATACTGGAGGCAGTATAGTTGCACTATAGAAGTGCCACAGCTAATTAGACCAACCACTGCATCATGTTGTGGGAACATTCCCTGGGAGAATTCCTGAGATTTGACACTAGATTTCTCTTAGATTTTAATTTCCAAGATGGTGTATCTTTTGTTGAACCTAGACTGCTTTATGGCCTTTGAAACACTTTAAATGCTGGGCTTTCCCATCTGAACTGACTCAGAATACCCAAACCAATCAATTTGGGTTTGTGGAGCCCTGGCTACTATCACAGCCTCTTGGTTTCTTACTGAGTAAGTTTCAGGCTATTTTGTGAAGCAGTTCATTGTTATCAGCAAACACAATTGTCAGCTTCTGTTCCAGGCAGATGCCCGAATTACAGCATACTCCAATAAGGAACCCTGAATGACATGGAACTGTTGAAGCTTAGTCTTAAAAAAACTTTGTAATGCCAGCTTATTTCACTTGCAGTGATTTCCCACATCTTCCTACTCTATGTTTTACCAAGAAATTTGGTAAACTCTTTACTGTTTGAAACCCTCAGCAGTTTTATAACAGTCACAGAAACAGTACCTGCTATTCCTGAACCAGAACAGCCAGTTATTACTCATATTCTTGACCTGGAGGCTTCCTCTATATTCTCCTCTAAATATTTCACCTTCAAAAACTATGCTTTCACACTTTGATTTACAAGTGGTACTCTGGTACTCTGAGGAGCCCTTTACACTGCGGGGTGGATGGATTTACCAGTTCATATTCCACTAATGTCTATCCTGACATTAGGAACTTCTTTGATAAGTTTTCAATAGATTTGAAAACAGATTTGAATCTTAAGTCCCCTGAATTATATAAAGAGATAAGCCTCTCTTACCATGTATACTTTCCTCCTCTACATTCAATTTTTTTTTCTTCATCTAGATACTGTCCTCAAATATCAAATACTTGGTTAGGACATCAGCATTACCACCTTTATGCCCAAGCCTGCTCTAAATTTATAATCAGTCATAACAGTTCGGGTTTTTTTCTGACCACTTAGCTACCTGATGCTCAAGAACCCTGAATCATAAAATCTATTGTTGGGATACACAATTTCTATTGAATAGAAATGATGAAAAATAAGATTAAAATGTTCTAGAATGTAATCACAACTACAAGTTTATGTAATTATTTCTCTAAGGAAAGTCTGGACTTCTACCATGAGACCTTAAGACACTGGTATGCTTATATATTTTTCTGAGACTGTAAGGACTGCCATGTGTGTTGGACTTTAAAGAATTTTGGCATGCAAGCAGGTTAAAACTAGAGAAATGGCTGTCGATGCTTATGAAGAAAAAAATCACACTGCATTAACTATTGCAAGCTTGCCTTTCTCACTTAACCTGTGCTGTGACTGTGCAATATTAGTTCAGCAATATTACTTACCAAAATGAGAGGCTCCTGCAAAACTTTCCATATCCTAAAACTAATGGAAAACTATCCATTTCCACATAGCCTTAGTTACTACAGAAGAAATGCTTACCTCACTGATTTACTGTCTGCTTTTTAAATAACCCTCTTCTCTTTGGATCTAGTTTCTGAATGACAGGCTACAGTTTATCACAAACTGCTTGCCAGACACTTCTTCCAAGATTTCAACATGCATTAGGACACAGTAGCAGGATAACAAACAGACCTGGAAAGCCTGTGTTGATCAAGTTATGCTGAAACTTCCACACCTTTCTTTATTTTTACATTCTCTTTACTTTTTCGTACACTGTCACCAACCCAAGTGACATCCAGTCAATTCCCAGTATGGTGCTCTGCCAAAGCTTTTCCATACACAGTCTTTCCATGTCTGAGCACTGTCTTTGCTTCAGACACATAGCAATGTTTATATGTCACATGTAACAATCAGAAATGAAAACCAGATATTAAACTTATTATTTCCTTACTTTGAATTGTGAACATGAACAGTAATTTGAATGAATGTTCAGCTTTAATATACTATACAGCTGCTGCTGCAATGACTCTTTTCAAAAATCAGAGAAACAATACATATACAAATATTTCCAGAAACTGAAAAATGTTAAATAGCAATAAAGCTGCAAGTAACGTGCAACTTCAGCAGGCAAAGTTATACTGCTGTTAAATATCTTTTGATAGTATTACATAGGGCCATGATTCAAAGTTTTTAAACACAAGACGTACTTATTTCTATGGAAACTGAAAGTTTGCTTTCATTTAGAGTTGTACACCAAGCAAGTCCTACAAAATCCATATAACCTATTTCAGAAGGAAAAGTGCCCAATTCTCAAACAGTCACTTATCACATCATACCAGAAGTGCTTTCATATGTCCAGCCTACACAACCCACCAGCTAAACTCCACAATGAATGAAAGGAAAAGAAATAGCTTCCAGCATTTTCTTGGACACTAAATAGCCTGTCTCCCAGGGGATGAATAAGGACCCTGGATTCATAAGACTGACCCTCAAAAAAGTACACAATCACCAAACCTGTGAGCTGTATGTGCACACAAACACACAATTACAGAAAAACCAGCACAATCAAGAACACACCAATGACTGAATGGCTTGTTCTCAGGCACCATGACCACTGCTCTTAAGTCTCCCTTCTGAGAAAAAAAAAACTGATCATCAATCAGTTAAAGGTATGCAACACTCCCATTATGCATTAATTAGATAAATACTTCTGCTTGACTGTATTTTGAAGGAATATTTAGAAGTGACCCCCTCAATGAAATACCTTTTCGTCTTCTCTAAATTTCAGTAAGATAATTTTCAGATGAAATCACAAAACTATCTGCATGTGCAAGGGAATGAAAATCAGGAAAGCTTTAGAAATTTCTGGCAAAAAGAAAGAAACAAAGCCACCATAAGAAAAATAATCAATAACAGAATCAAGCTGTCTGTTGGTCTTGCAAGTTCATAGATTTGGTCATCAATTCAAGAGCTCAACCCCTCCTAAGTTTTACCCCTGATTGCTGTCAGATAATCATCTAGCAGAAGGAATAAGAAGTGCCTCATGAATAACAAAGATTCAACCTGGCTACTTTAAACAAGGAAAGCCGCCACAGCACCAATCATCTCCCCGGAGCCCCATTAGTCTCTACACTGTCAATATGGTCTCAAACTGTGACATTTTCTGGAGAAGTTGAGGATGCCCCATCTCTGGAGTGTTCAAGGCCAGGTTGGATGGGGCCTTTAGCAGCCTGATCTAGTGGAAGGTGTACCTGCCCATGGTAAGGGGGTTGGAACTAGATGATCTTTAAGGTCCCTTCCAAGCCAAATCATTCCATGAATACTCCTCAAGTATTTTTTAGTCTTACTAATCCTTACTTAAATCTAACTTTCATAAACATTTCTTCAAAACTTATGCTTTTCAAGTTAGTCTGCAGTTGATCCTTTCTAATTTTAACAACAGCACACTGAATAACGTAGACTAATTTCAGGGCAAGGTTCATGCTCATTGTAATGACAGAAGTATACCCATACCAGCAGCAGTTTCTGAAGCAACACACACAAGAAGGTGGGCAGCTGCAGAGGTCCAGGGTGCAGGGGAACTATACAGCAGTGCAGGGAATATTGGGATACTAATACAGGAATACTAAATTTTGCTTGTCTGCATGCAACTTCTTTTACAGCTGTGCCAACCACCAAACCCATACTATGTAATATCTTTTCCCTGAGGGCCATCCCTCTCTGCAGTCTCTACAAAAGCTTAGACATGCCATGAGAATCCTCTCATGCTTCTTTTTCTGTTCTATTCATATCAATATTCAACAGATGGAAAATACCAAAAGCTGATTAAGGTAAGCAGTCATTGAAGGATATTCAGTCCACTGCACTAATCAGCAAGAATTAAAGGGTCATTTTTTGAGTAATATTTACAATAGAAACTTCTCTTTCCATATCCCAATTGTGCTGTCTTTTTGAAAGGCAGGCCAGCTAATATGAAAAGTATTTCTTAAATGATGTTTGATTTAATTGCACAAAGTGCATTTCACACTCTTAAATTATGGATTACAGTCTTCTACTTCAGCTGAGCTATGAGATCATACAGTGCATTAAATGTTAATTAGGATATTTTCTTTCAGTTTCTCCTGAAATTTAGGGACATGGGAATGAATTCTGCGGAACAACTTGGGGCAAAACTCTCTTCCCTTTTATCTAGGATGTAAATGACAGGTGTAGCAGCAGTGCACTTGAACAGCATTTTTCTCAGTAAAAACTTTATAAAATTGAAACTGACTTACCAAAAAAGTTCTCTGATTCAGAAAACGTGTCAGGAAAACATTAGAAATAATATACTAAACTGGTTAACAGACTTTTAATTGTTTTGGAGAACTTTTCTTGCCATTATTATAGTATTTTCAAAAAATATTTTTTTTTTCACTAAGCACAAAATGAATTTCCTGTGGCATAGTTGAAGTCACGTTATCTTAAAGGAACACTTCATTAAAGACAACTGCAAACTAAAGGTGTAAAAGCCTCATAATGTTTCTTTAAAATACCATTCCTCCTTGCTTCAGACACTTCTGTTTTAAATAACAGAAGACAACATAAGAAAAAATGTGAAGAATATTCTAATTTAATACCACATTATACACCTAGACCATTGACAAATCAGTTTAACTATTGTATGATAAATTTTTAAGCCTACTGATTAGAGGTTCTACACCTCACTTTTAAACATAGCTAAACCATTCAACAGTAAATCTAACACAGTGATTTAAGTATTTTGAATATGAGTTTCAAATCTTTAAAAGAACAGCAAAGATACAGACATTGAAATCCTTTCTTAACTAGGTTCACTGGGAAATGGAGGTATTTTAACAGGGCAAAATGGCACAAGGGGATGTTATTAAAATAGTCAGTTTTACTTAAAGCAATGCTGAAACGTCACAGCCAAATCCACACACTACATTGCTGATAGAATTTATTTTTACATGTCTACCAGGTATCATCCGGTTATCCTGAAAGCCAGAGCTGGAAAAATAGGACATATCTCATAAATCACTGTAACTGTTAATTTGTAATCAAAGGTGATGAATGGTCCTAAATTACTTTGGGCCATGGTAGTAGAAAGATGGCCATCACCTTGGATGATTAATGCAAAGGACCAACACTCACAAATTGATACTGTAAAAAAAATATGCAAAATAAAATATATTACTTACATGCTATTACTTGAAAACCAAAAAGAATCCATTCCCAATTTTCAATACCTTCTTTAGAATTAGAAATTATCTAACTAATGTTGATGAGATCAGTCTAATGAGATTTTATAATGGATATCTATCTGTATTGCTGCAATGGTATTTCAGGGAATTTATTTAATACACAGTCAATTGGGTTTTGATGGTTTCTACAAAGATGCTTTAAAGTTTGAAGTAATGATTTTTGTAAGATTTTTAAAGTGAAACTAAGTATAAGTATAAGCTTACACATTTGATTGTTTGGGAATAAATATAATCCGTGTAATAACAACACCCAGATGTTCCACCTGTCAAAAATCATACAATGAAAGGACTATGTAAACTCCAGATTTCAGCTATAATTCATCACCTAACAGCCTTATGTAGAGCACCACTCCTAGATGCAGAACCAGTTCCCCCAAGAATAATGAATATTCCTATAAATGAAGAAAAATAAAGCTGATGAAGACAATAAAAAAGAGTACTTGTTGATTATTCACAGAAAATGAGGACTTTATGATTTCCCATAGTCAGAAATCTGTGAAGTTTTTTCCTGCTAATCCATCGATGCTTTTTCACTGTAGTATTTTATTACTCTGGTAAGTTTGCCTGAAAAAAATGATAATTTCTTTTTTTTTTTTTTGTCATTAGCTGCCTGCCTTTGAATTATATTGTGTACCTTTACAGTGACTTTGTAAGGTCCTCACATTCTTGTATTCTCTTGACTATAACTAAGCTCTGTATTTACTAATTCATCTTTATTTGCAGCTGGCAGATGCAAAGATGTTAGCTACACTCAGGAGACTTTGACATGTGACTTTGTGAAACATAGAGGAGATACAATTTTCCCTTTAGCAAATTATTCTATACTGCATTTTCAAGAAATGTGAGTCCCAAGGCAAAATGAGATTATTAGACTAACTTACTCACTTTCAAAATAAGGACTCAATAATTACCACACAGATTTTTATTTATAATAACCTTAGTTTAGTTGATGTAACTTCTGTTTAAAACAAAAGCAGACTGCAAGGGAACAGTGCAAGCTCAGACACCTCATTCTGAGTCCTGCCTTGGACTTACAAGCTGACAGAGATGTGAAGAAGATCTTTCTGGTTGGACGACTCTGCAAAGAGGAATGGAGTGAAGGTTTGACTCCTTTGCAAGCCCCTGATGAGGGGTAGTACTGGTAGCATTTCACTGAGTTCAAGACTCACATGGACTAATTATACAGTATGTCAAGCAGGAAACATTCCTTCTGCGGGTTCAGATTTCATGCAGAATTGGTAGGAAGGCCAATTACATATTGCCATGTCAAAACTGAGAGGAGGTGGTCAGTCAAGCAAAAAATATACCTGAACTCCAACCCCCTGACACAGACATGCTCCCCACTGAACCTGTCAAACAGCTCATTTGTAATCTTTACTTAGTGCTGTTATACAAGGATGGGTCAGAGGATGAGCTATTGTATTCCTAAAAAGCATGCAAAAATACACCAGGTCCAGGGGCAAAACTATTTTAAATATTTCACTTTATTGAAATGAACAAGATATTTAGTCAGTAGTAATATGAAATAATCTCTCTTCCTTAGAAAGAAAATTATGAATTCTTCTGAAATAGATGGCTTTTGAGTCATGCACATTCATGTAATGGTACTCTGCCCTAAGTACATGCACAGGAATAATTCTTTATAGACTGAACTTTTAAAAATCAGGCTAACTAATAAAATTTGTCTCCAAAGTCTGAGATGCCAAACCAAACAGTGCACACTTGATACATTACCTCTTCCCCCAATATTCCAAATTTCCTTCATACTCACAGCAGATAATACTGCTAGAAATAGCAATAACTTCTGTCTATTCTGCTTAAACTTTTTACCCGCAGTTTTGGCCTCAAAAGTTTTGAGTTGAATATGTGTAACCAAGTGCAATGCATAAACAATGCATAAACAGAATAAAGGTCAGTTAACACCATCAGAAACAATTCACAACTACCAAATACTCTTTAACAAACAGATACAATCATATAACTACACCAAAACACGTAGCAATTTTAGGCATAATTATTTCTGGGCTTAATAATTCAGTGTACGATATTCTCAAACTCTTGTCAAAATTTCTATGGAAGTGTATTGTTAAAAATGGAAGAACAAAATTGTTTGAACATAAATAAAAACCAACAGAGGAAAAACAGACTATCAAGTCACAGAAATATTATTATTATATTTTCCATCCACAATAATTGACAAAATGCGGGTATTCAATCTGGACAATGATAAATAGCAGAGCCTTAAGAAGAGCAAGAGCAAAAAAATCCCTCCGCTAGCTGCTGACAACCCTCAAGCACATTGGTATAAGCCAACTGATGTCACCTTACTGCTCTCCTCAGTTACTCACTAGGAGCCTGTTGACACACTTTTTTTCTTCAGCATAGCTAAATAATTCATCAGGGCACAGCGCTCTGTGAGCAGGCCAGACTGCAGGCATCAGGCCAAGACCAAGGTCGCCATGGAGACCTACATGCAGCTTCATCCCCCGCTCCCTCCTTGCAGAGAGAGCTTATGAGGAACGGCATCAGCTGAGCAGCAATGCTCATTTCAGCAGTGAACAATAGGTATAACAAAATTAAAAAAAAAAAAAGGCAAAATAAGCATATAAAAGCATCTGCTGTAACTGCGTTGAAAGACTTAAATGACAAATGAGTCATTAAGCAGTTCCTATTTGGACTGCTGCAACTATTATTTCACATGAAAGAAGTATTAATGCCTCATTATTAGTAAGAGCTATTGATGCTCTTCAAACAACTAGACTATCCTATACATTGCAGATGGCAAATTATTAAAGACACATTCTCCTTGGAACTCCTTTTTGTTACTAAAATAGAGTTATAGGGATAAAATGAAATCCTAACAAAAAAATAAGATTTACTGCCTAGATTTCTTTTACCCTCTTGTGTACAGTTACTACAGAATACTAATTTTCAGAGTTCTCTCATCATTCTTTAAAAAGACAGGCATATTTATTATCTAACACAAAAAATAGCAGTCAAAAATGTAAAAAAATACATCAAAGAGGAAAAATGCTTTTGAACTGTGTTTATTGAAGGTTTGTTTTATTTCTTGCTAAATGTTTTTCACTAACAGGAAATCAGCATTTTTGTATGCTTTATGAATGAAAAAATGAAAATCTATTCTGAAATATTTATAGTAGATCAGCTTAACTTCATAACCAGTATTATTTCCTTTTTTTTTTTCCTGCAGTGTACTGCTGTTCCTTGGCTATCTTGTTCTCCAGGCAGCTGTTATTAAACATCATCATATTTTATTACCCAAAACCACCTGTAAATCAAGGGCCTGGTCATATTTTTATTAGATATATAAAGCACAAACCTTAAAATAAACTATATTTTGCAATCTCATAGTGTAAAGTTCTTGATTTTTTTTTCCTCATTTCTAAGCACATTTATTCCAGAAATCATATAAAACCACTCCCTCTAGCACATTCCCACATCCTCAAGCTTACACATTTATTGGAAAAAGTGATTCTGTGGAATGCTGACATCACACTAATACAACATAGTACTATATATATATATATATATATACTTATATATGTAGCCTTTGCAAACCACAGTGAACTTTCTATAGGTGATAACGGGAAATTTTACAGTATGAGACCACAAGTGCCTAAGTGAGAGGACCACATGACTTCTGTGTGGTAACTGAAAACAGAAGAAGAGTATCTCTGACTGCTTGCTCTGGAAGATTTTATAGAGCCTCCCATTGCCTCCAATACACATCCCTGTTTGGGTTGCAGAACCCTTTATCTCGTATGGACCAATCCCTTTAATTTTTTTCTCTATAACTGCCAATCCTATCTTCTGCTTAGGCTCAATGATTTCTAGCAATGTGCTTGTCTATCATTTCTTAAAGATTTTTGGTTTACTAAAAGCTACTCAAAGTATAGGAGGGCTGAGTGGACATAATAGAAGTTTTCTGATTTTTGATACTCCCACAGAGATCCTCCATGTTCAAATTAAAGTTCATAAACAGAAGATCCACAATATTTTGCAGCAGTGTCCCCTATGGCAATTGCATGTATGCAAACCACACAGAATTTGAGACTAAATTCTACCGAGGTAAAGCTGATAGATAAAAATTGGAACTTAGTGTAGTTCTTAAAAAAAATCTGAGGAGATAAAAGTCAGGCAACCCCTGATGTAAGAACCACAGGCCTAGTTTAAATCTCAGTCCACTCAAGAAAACCCACTTTATCAACATATTTCTTTTGTTTTTGTTGTCTAATTATTAAGGAGGCAAAAGAGTTAAAAAATAGCTTTTTATGTTATAGAGAAGAGTTTTTTCTTTTTTAGAATAATATTTTGGCATGAAACAGTTCGGAAATCCAGGTACTATCATGTGACTGACTCTTACCATCACATATTTTCTTGACAAGAAGGCATGTGGGACATCTTTCCATTACTTCATTACACCAAAAACAAGAGTTCCCTCTAGAAAGAGAATACTAAATCACAAAAAAAATCTCTGCTGATGCTCTGATACGCTTCAGACAGAAAATTAGAACAAGTAGAGTCCCTTGGCTCAATTATGAAATGGTAAAAAAACCTTAAGGTTAAAGCCTTGCTGCTCAGGTAGGGATAGCACGGTCTGCTGCTTGGAAGACCAAAGGCCACTACAGGAGGAAGGCAAAGCTCTGAGAGGAGTTTTCGTTCTTGATGATCTAACTGCAGCATTCTAAGCCAGCTGGCCATTACATTTATTTTCCATTGGATTTGACAGGTCTGGTCTGCTTCCAAGGCTACACACAGAACAGCCTGAGTATCGTGGATCTGAAGACCTCATTATGAACACGTGAAAAATCCAGATATGGATTGTGAGTGTCGGACAGCTGAAGAAAAGTGCTGATGATTTTGATGCTCACACTGATTTAAAAGGACTAGAAGAGAGTTAATTTTGATCCAACCTTCATGTAATGCCAGAGCCAGGCCTTTTATCCTCTCCTGAACATACACAGCTTGGAAAAAAAGTTGTTATTCATCTGCCTTAAATTTATCTATTGTTTCATGAATATTGCACTTACACTCCTGTAAATCCTTGCAGTTGCTGATGTTAATAAATCTCTTTTTTATGAACTGTTGCTTGTAAAAAGAAAAAAAACAAATATATATAGCCTAATTTTCTTTATTTCTAAAATGTGCAAAGAAAAGGCATAAATGAGAGTCTGTTGACACATTTTTCCTTTAGAACACAGCATAAATGGACATGGGGAAAAATATAAAAAAGAACAATTACCATGAAAACTTGATATAAAATATTGTTACAGATGTATTCAGTGGCTGCTGAGGGTATACATTGTAGAAATAAAGGGAATAAAGAAAAACCACATTTCCTGACATACAGCTTCCTTTTCTATTATTATTGTGATCATGTGGGAGATAAAAGACATAGGAAATGGGTTCTTTTGGAGTTGGTTTTCAGCTACTGGCCTACTCTTTAAATTTTCTCTGCACAGGAGTCCTACAGTGGACATAAATGTTATTTACAGAACTTAAGATTCTTTTGATACAGAAAAGGGTAGAAAAATAGTTATTCACAAGAGACGCAGTAAATTTCACCTTGTCCCAAAGCAATTGCCTCTTTCTTCTTTATACTTTTAGGGGAAAGGAAAGATGGGGTAAAATGTACAAGACCTTGTCCTCTGTCACAGGAGAGGGAGGCCGATTTTTCCTTTTTTTTATGGTTGCTTGGCTCTCTTTCCATCTCCAGGTTCCTTTAGTATCTCTTAAGCACTCTGATGTTAGTTATTTGACCCACATTTCTTGTAGAGAGTGTGGCTTACATGCTAGCGTACACAGGATTTTAAAGCTCATTAATAGGAGAATGTGTGACACAGAGGTCTGACACCGCTTTTCCAAAGATATTAATCACAATGTCTGATTCTGTCTCTTGCAGCAAGGTTTGGGCAGATTAACTGATGCCATTTTCCTATGACATACCTATGACAGACTAACAAAAGAATCTGAGAAAAATCCCATTTGACAAAGAGTGCATACTTTTCTCAGACATCTGCTGAAGTTTCACAAGGCTAGGATGGTACAAATGCACTAGTATCAAGCATGGCGTATTGTAGCTTGTTTTTAATCACACAGATCACATTACCAAACATCCCACCTATATTTGAATTGCTATATACGAGGAAGCCTTCCAGGGAAAGAACTTTTGGAGCCATACCATGATTCCTTAATGACTTCACCACCAAACCATAGGTAACTGCTATGGCATGTGATAGATCCATAGAAACCACTGGGACGGTAGGTGTTTACTGAGTGGGATATTTAAACAAAGAGTAAGCATGTCTACAACATAAAGGCAGTACAGACTGGAGACTCAAAAAGAACTATAGGACTGTGGCAGAGTGGTTTAAAAAGTCTGTCTGGAGTGATGACTAAAATTTTCCAGCATATATACACAAGGTTTCAATAAATGTCCTATAAAATGCTCCGGAAAGTGCAGAGATAATACTTTTACCAGCATTATTATTGTTATGAGAATTTGTTTGATGATGTTTGTCAAGTATTTTGAACAATTATACATTTATGCACAGTAAAAAAAAGATAGCCATATCTAGCTGCTGGCAACTATGAAAGAATGTAAGGCTCTTCCTCCAGACCACCACCAAAACTTTCCTTTACCTTGGCACCCTGCATTTCTTTCTATGCATTTGGGAATTGTGGACACATAAATGTTTTGGTTCCACCATTTTAATTGCTGCTCTGGTTTCAGTTGGAATAGTGTTAATTTTTTGCATAGTAGCTTGTATCTATGTTACAGATTTGTGATTATAACAGCACTGATAACACGGGGACGTTTCAGTTATGGCCGAGTAGTGCTTACATAGCATCAAGGCCTTTCCTGCTTCTTGCACTGCTCCACCAGCTAGCAGGCTGGCACAAAAAGTTGGCAAGGGACACAGATAGGACAGCTGACATCAACTGACCAAAGGGATATTCCATACCATGTAGTGTCATGTGCAGCATATAAAGCTGGGAGAAGAAGGCATGGGGGGACATTCAGAGTTACGGCATTTGTCTTCCAAGCCACTGTTATGGGAGATGGAGCCCAGCTTTTCTGGGGATGGCTGAACCATGGGAAGTGGTGACTTAATTCCTTTTTAGCTCTCCTTATGTGCACAGCTTTTGCTTTACCTATTAAACTGTCTTTACCCCAACCCATGATTTTTCTCTTTTGCCCTTCTAATTCTCTCTCCTATCATACTGCAGGGAAAGTGAGCCACTGGCTGTGTGGGGATCAGCTGCTTATGTGGGTTAAGCCATGACAACTGCTTAACAAAACGCTAGGCTGACTAGCAAAATGAAATAAAGTAAAATGGACTTTAAAGTGAGGAAGGGATCTCCCCTAGGTCTCTGGCCAAAAGGAGTAAAGTCATGTAGGTCTGGTCTACTCATGCACATACTAATTCTCTGTCTTTGGATACGGGGATTTTGGGGTCAGGCATAGCAAGGTATGATTGCTATTGGGAGCCCAATCAAATATCTGTACCCAGCAGGCACCAGCAGATAGAATCAATAGCAGTTTCAGGATAACTGTGTTTCAGACACTGTAGTACAGATATGCCTTGCATATCACGAACATCATGACAGATCTATATGTCACTATAGTGCCAAGAGCATCTCATACACTTTAAAAGAAACACTTCATTTGGTCCTTGGCTAAAGAAAGCAGGAGTAACACTACTAATGCCAATGGAGTGGCAATGGTGCAATCTATCTCACACTCTCCTCCACAGGGAGAGGAACTGTAAGTAATTTGTCCCAGAAGCAGTTCAAGCAAAGAGGGTGGATCAAAGTAACAACATTTACACCTTGTTCTGCTTGTGGATCATTCAGACTAAATTTAAGAGAGAATAATTTCAAGTTCATGCAGAAACTACGTTCTCATTTTGTATCATGATAAAATGTAAGAAAAATATTTCTAGTGATCTGGTATGTATTTACTTGGTGGATATAGGTAAGTTAAACATATTGATTATCATTTGCCACATTTTTCTGTAGGTTGCTTAAACTTAGGTATTACCTTGAAAATTGTCAACAACTTATTCAAAGGATTCTGACAGGTTTCTCCCAGTTCAAACAGCTGTGTTGCCTTACTTGATATTTTGTTTAGCTTTAACATTTTCTAAATAAAGTTAAATAAGTCTTAATGACTTGAAACTACTTTGCCAAGTACACATGAAACATTTCTGGAAAATTATAAGCCATATTATCACCCTTCAAAAAATACTTCCCCAAATTACATTTATCTGATAGCCTACAGTGTTCAACCTACAGCAGTGATTTTAGTAAGAACTAATCCCATGAGCAAAGAGCACGTAGCAAAAGCAATATGAAACACTCTAGCTAGTGACAGGGGATTCACAGCTTCAGACATAACCCCTCAGACTTGAACTGAAAGCTTTGTGAGAGAAGTGCTCCAGGTGAAAGCACAGGCACACACAGGTTAGAGTAAAACTCCTGTAAATTTCAGTCAGGACACAATTTCACGGTAGGAATTTTATTGTCACAAGCCTTGCTGTATTTTCAATATCCTTTCTTCTACTTAAAATAAACAAATGATGTTAAAAAGCAGAGAGGAAGCACCATATATTATATGGTAATAACTATATTTACATAAAGAACAAGGGAGGATCTGAAGAACTGCAGTTCAGTAACTCTGATTTCACTTTTAGAACAGAAATTGAAAATGCTTTCTATGGCCTCATTTACAGACTTTAAAACTGCATGCAGCACAGACCATGTTTATGGTCTATGTTTTAAAATTTTTCATGCAGCATGAAAAACCAAAAAAAACCCCAACAATACCGTAGGTATTGCTGATATGACAGATGACAAATGGGACACAAAGAAGATTTTATTTATTTCAATTTCAAATCAGTTAATGCTGCATCACACAGCAGTTTCACCTACAAGGTCAGACATTAAAGAAGTTGCTCATAGAGATTAAAAACCAGCATACAAAACAAGAACGGAGGGTGTCAGATCAAGAGAAAACATTTGACTTGTGTAGGATTAATAAGCACAGTAGGTATCAATAGCTTGATTTTGCTTACACAGTTTATACTGAAGACAGTATTTCACAGGCTACTAGAGCAGTCTAATAATATCAATGATAAAAGCCACTGGGCTTTCTCCTCTTAAAAATGCTGACTGGTCCAGCCTCCCTAAACACAGTTCTCAATTGCATGCTTTCCCAGATCAAGGCTAAAGTCCTTTTCTGTGTACCAGGCTGAGGTTTATAAAGAGAAAGGGAAAGGAATAAAGCAGAGGAAGACTCATTTTTCCCTATCTAAGCACTACTCTGAATATGGTCTTAAAGGCTAATAATGCTACATCATTGTTACTACAGGAGTTCAGAGGGCTGCTAGCACATAAGTTGATCATCCCAGCTCCATTCCCAAAAATATAGTACAGATCAATTCTCAGTGGCATTCTTCTTTGACAGTCTCAGGAAGTACCAAACAGTGAGGAGCCTTGGAAAGCTCTCTTGACTTACCTCACCTTCATCACAGGAGACTCTGAGTACTGGTTTCGTCTTTTCCCTGAATCTTATACCAGAAATTAATCATATTACCAGTGTACAACTGTCCACATTCCTCAAAGGAGCCTTGGGTTTTCTCACCAAACTGGGACATTTTGTGACAAAATTTTATCCACTGTGATATGAACACACTGTGAGATGAACCCAGAGATATGGACCAGACTGCAAGGCAACAGCATAACATTTGCATCACCCACAATCTACAACCTTAATGGAAGTTGTAATATGGTCCTGCGAACATAGGAACTGCAGGGCAATGTTTCACAAGAGCCAACTGTGTAGGCCACGATCAGAGGTAACAATGTTTCTGCTTCAGATGACTGTAATCTTTCACCTGGAGATTCGGGTTCTCCTTTTGTCCTTAAAGAGACCCTTTGTGGGGCTACACCTCAAAAGCTGAATCTAACCCTAATAATACAAGCAACGAGCAATACCTGAAGGGATTCCCTCCTCTGTTCTTTCAAAACAAAGCGCCTCACTATCTACTGCACTTCTGACATAATACAGCATGTTTCTGTTTATCTCTTACTTTGAAATTCATGACTTGTTATCTCGTTTCTACCCCAGAAATGTTTTCTGAATTGTAGGACAGAAATTAACAAGCTGATTTTAAATGCCCCCCATTATAAATATATATGATTAAAATAATGTTGAATGCCCTATTTGCATTTTTGAACAAGTAGAATCTCTATTGCCAGCTTGTAAGGCCATCCTCTGTTTCTAACTCCTGATTCATGCATGAAATTCAATCAATATAGTAATTCTGGTTTAAGTTTATATTGCTGGCAGTCAACTGTCTATAGTGTCACCCCCCCTTCATCCAGTATTCAATCACTGGCATTTTTCACATGAAAATATTATCTAAGCAGTCAGCTACTAAGCAGTCCTATCTTGTTAAATTTCACATATCTCAATCAAAGTGAAACAAAATAAAAGAAAAAAAATGGAAGAAAAAGCACCTGATTACCTAGGAAGAGGGAGGATTTATACTCATCTAAAAATTCATTTATATTATTTAAATACTATTATCTAAATTAAACTCCTTAGTTCATAAATTAATGTTAGTTTATGACTAAAAGTACATGTCACTATTGATATTGGTATTTTTAAATACTGTTTTTGAAGGTCTTATCCTGAACCTCTATGAACTGGTCCTACCTCACTACAATGCTGTCTCTCATAGATGCTACAAAATATCAAGTCAAGAGTACAAAATCACAAACTTAGTTCAAAAGCAGTAAAATCTGTGTTTTGTTTCTCCTGCTGGAGAAATTGCAGTATCTATAGAAATAAAAGCTAAATTTCAGGAGAACTACTCAGTCCCTGATGCTACAAACAATTAGCACCTAAGTCTTAGAATCAAACAGGCTTCTCCTGCCATAGTAATGTACAAGGTCAGCCAGTTATGCACTGTTAAACAGTTTAATAGTGTTATGCAAATTGCGTAATGCTAGTAGTCATCATATAATGAAAAACAGTGTTTGTCAGCAGTTAGAAGTACTTTGACCTTTTGAAGTGGCAAGCTTTAACAGCAGCCAAAAATAGCAGCAAATACAATTTTCAAGACAATCAAAACTGAAAAGAGGTATGAAGTGAGCACTGTGGCTGGTGTTACGACAGCTTTCATGTTAAACTGCTGGAAAGTTTTCTGAAGACTTGGCTTACTCTACATAATGAAAATATTCAGTTTCATCTTTAATTGTGAATTTCTCACTCATTTCAGAAAGAAAAAGAAAGAAAAAGAAAAAAAATGTGAACCCAAGAGCTCAAAAAGAGGACAATCAAAAAATATTTTTAAAGCCTTTTTTTATGATTTCCAAACCAGTCTGGTTGATACCACAGGCTTTATTCACAGTTTTCAGCATTGAATTTAATGTTGTTAGAAAAAGAGTCTTTCAGGCATGGTGACTGAAAAGTGTAAATGAGAAAAAACAATGAAGCAGAGAACTGTATTGATGCAATATAGCCCACATTTTCAGTCTAATACAATAGCTATAGACTTCTTAAGGTAGACAGACTAATGCAGAAGAATAAACATTACAGTCAATGGTTGTCAGTAGAGCCATCAGCCCTAGTGAATGAGGAAAATTACTACTAGACTGAGGGTATAGAACAAGGAAGGAATCCAGTCCATTACTGCCGATAAGTGAACTTATACTATGTAAGCCCCTTCATTAAATAGTTAGATCCCATCTCAAAATAATGAGAGTTTTTCTCCATTACATGACCCACTACTATTCTTTTTGGAAAAGGTCTCAAGAATATCAAGCCTCTAATGATTTTAAGCTTTTTTCTAAATACAAGAGTCAGCTTATACATAGACAGTGTATCTCTACTTCTTTTTGTACTCATTTTATCCCTTATTTCCATATTTATTCCTTATTTCCACAACAATATTTACCTTATGTATTTAATAAATATAATAAATATATATTATAATATATTTATATAAATTCCCAGCCTAGAGAAGAGAAGGCTCCAGGGACCTTCTAGCAGCCTTCCAGTACCTAAAGGGGCCTACAAGGAATCTGGAGAGGGACTTCTGACAAAAGTATGTCGTGATAGGACACAGAGTTTAAATAGAAGGAGGGCAGGTTTAGAGCAGATATTAGGAAGAAATTTTTCACTGGGTCAGCAGTTAGACACTGGCACAGGCTGTCAAGGGAAGGCATGAATGATCCATTCCTGAAACTTTCCAAGGCTAAGTTGGATGGCTTTGAGCAACCTGGTCTAGTGGAAGGTGTCCCTGTTCATGGCAGGGGGGTTGGAAACAGATGATCTTTAAAGTCCATACCAACTCAAACCATTCTGTGATTCTATTATGTACATACTCTTCATTTGCTCAGTTAAAATGTTTAGCAATTCAATGCTTTTCAAACAGTTTGGAGTAAAGTCTTGGATGCAATGAAATTAAGGGTACAATCTGACCAATTCCATGAAGTTAAAATCTTCAGTGAAGACCATTAGACACAGATATTTTATTGGGCTAATAAGTAAATAAGAAAACAAATAACAGGTACATAAAAGAAAATAGATTAAATATGGGTGGATTCCCTTTCTTCTTACTGTCTCTAGTTTCTTCTTATCATTGAAACATAGGCAGTGTATGAGCTCCAAACAAAGCAAGCATGGAGCAAAAGCATACTTCTAATCTCCATTTCTATATAACTCAGGAGGCTGTTAACTTCTTTCAAAAACTCTGTGAATTTTTTGTTCCAAATGAAAAAAAGGAATAATGTTTTTTTTATTAGATACTTCACCAAACACCATTACATAATTTTCAACTACGGATTTAGTTATTTTATTTCTAAAAACAAACTAATACTTATAAAGTCCTTGGATTGTAGGACACTTAAAATTCCCTATCGCATTTGCTATCTATCAGGATAATCTAACAGTCATGGTGAAGTTCTCTACTGTATTATTAGAGTTGGGACATGAGAAAAGCTATAGTTGCTTAAGGCTCCCCTGTCCTTCGTCACTCGTAACTTTTACAAAACATCACAGAATATTGTTCTAACATTTTAAAAGCCTAGTTTTGCCTTAAGAATCATTTCTTCTGCTGCTGAGAATTTAGATAAGGGAATGTTCATAAAGCCGTTAAAAAAAAACAAACTTCATGAAATGAAATCTTTATTTGTAGCAAAGTTAGAGAAAGAACATATTTCTATAGAATCCAAATCTTTTGGTCCAATTTAAATTGACGTCACCTTCTCTAATATCTCAGTGGAAAAGGCATCTAAGCAATTAATCTATGAAGAACAATGACTCTATCTATATCTGACTGCTGGGACAAAAAGTGAATTCTCTTGGCAGTCAGGAAAACTGATGGAATTATTCAGAAAGGATCTAAAATACTGTTTTTTCTCTAAATGAGCCTGTCAGTGCAAAACAATAGAGTACAGCTATATACTACAAAGGAAGCTCTTCTGGATCAAAAGATTGTAGATACAACACTCTTTCTTCCCAAATGCAGACCTAAAAATCAACAGCAGATCTAGTCTGTCTGTAATTACATGACAACAGAAAGCTCATTTAAATAGTACATCAGGTAGCACACTCAGGTATTTCAAATTTTGAACTTATAATTTAAGTAAATAAGCAAACATATAAATACAAGCTGGCCAATTACACTCTTAATCTGACACATTTAGTATCACAGTTTTGACGACCTAAAGCAAGCAGTATAAATAAATCAGTGAAATTACATACCTGCCTATGATAAGATTTAAGTTCTTGTATTAACACAGAAATGTAAATTTCTGTTGGATTAATCTACATTTTGCTTTACATAACAAAAGTACTTGAAAACACAGATAATTATTCTTGAGGGCCTAGGGCTCTTATCCAAAGAAATTATTAAAATGTCATTTTCATTTTTATCTTCTTGGGGATTGCCTATCAGACAAAAGACACTTAGTGAGCTTATTCTTCTAAAATATATTTTCTAATTACTTACTTTTTAAAAATATGCTTAACATTTTGTTCTTTCCCCTCAAGGGTGACAGATAGCTGTTTAGAGGTTTGTAAGTTTAGGAAGGAAAGACAGCCTTTAAAATCCTTTGTGCTAAGGGGCCATATAACAGTTAGAAGCACTGGGTTTATAAAACCTGACATAAGTATTCACCCCATGTTAGGCAACATGTTTTACACAGATTTAAATAGGCCCAGGCCTGGTCTTGTTATGGTTGAAGGCAAAACTGCCTTGTTACCACTAGAGAAATGTTGTGTTCTTTAAATCTCTAACTAAATACTCAGAATACATGAGATCTAAAGATGTAAGATAGTATTAGCCTCTTGCATTAGGGGATAATAATAATAATAATAATAATAATGGCCCATCTTCGCGAGCGAAGATTTGGGGAAAGGTCTTTTACCTTTCCAGCCTGCGCAATGGATTTTTTAGGTGAGACACAGCCTGCGCTGAACTGAGCCCACCCTTTAATCCTAAGGTTCATCTGCCGGGGCCAAGCGAGCTTGGACAATGGCAGTGAGGTCCTCAGGACGTAGGTTTGTTTAGAGTGTCCTTCTCATAGATGGATGGCCACACAGGGCTAACGACCTCCATCAGGCCAGGAGACCGGGATTTGAACCCGTGGTCGCAGCAGTGAAAGTCCTGCACGCTAACCACTAGGCCACCAGGGGTCTCAGGGGATAAATATATTTATTATATATATTTAATGATGTGCAGGGCACCAGAGTGACAGGGTAAAAATTGTAGTGCCTGTTAGACACCAGATCAGCTATTATTGGGTCAGAATCACCTTGTGGGGCTTTGTGTGCAGGGGGCAGGAAAGGCTAGGCTAGTCCTGCAAGCACATGATCTGCAGGCCCATGGCAGGAAGGCACATGTAAGGCCTGCAGCCAACACGGCTGCGTCCATGAAGAGCACACGGCAGGGAAAGCCATGTGGCTGGGCTGTCAATCAATAAGGTCTGCCTTGGTGGTCTGCCCACAACGTGCCCCCTGAAGCCTCTGTGGCACCCCTCACTTTGGCTAAGAGGACAATGAGTGGCAGCGAGCCAAAAGTCCCACATAGGAGGGTGGCCACAATAGCCAGAGTCTATAAACAGACATGCATGAGGCCTCTGTCTTGCCTTAGGCCTCTGCCCTTCTGACTTGTCAAGATGTGACCTTCATAGTGGTAATTATATCTCTCTCTCTCTTCTCTTTCCCTCTTTATTCTTTCTTCTCTTAATTTCTCTTTCCTTCCTCTTGTGGGCAATTTAAACACCTAATTTCCCTATTTCACTTAAGTTATGGGTATTTCATCTAAGTTGTATGGAGTTTGTGTTTGCTGGATGTAACAAAGGTTCCCTTACTATAGCAATGCTTGCTACTTTCAGTAATCTGTTGTAATGCTTTTCCTTGGTTTGCACGTTATCTCTGTAAAACTCTTTTTACCAAAATGCCTATTTGCTCACCAAATTAAAAGAAATCTCTTAGAGAAAAGTGTGTAGTCTTTTCTCTGGATGTGAACTCAAGGTACCAAAGAATCAAAGGCTTTGCAAGGGTTTGTGTGAGCAAAATCTCTTGAAGCCTGAAATTCAAGTGTACAACCAGTAAAAGCGTGGAGCTTCTGGACCAGGCTGTAATAGTGCCATAAGAAAGGAGTTCTGCTCCAACTACTTTTGTCAGGAGTACAGACGTCTGGTGTGATCTGAGATAATCTACATTATCCAGGGGATGGGGGAGATATCATCGGACCTTTAGGAGGCCCATGGTTTTCTGGAACAATATCGAGAGATCAAGCAGGTCAGACCACAGGGCCTAAACAGCACCAGGTTACTAGAAAAGGGTAATGAATCCTACCATTCTAGAGTGAAGGGATTCAACCCCAAATTATGACATCTGAATACCAGTGTCTACCTGGGGGAGTCCCATAGACATAAGTCTCAACACTCTCCACCACCACTTAAAATTAGGAACAGGATTTAGTTACCTAAACAGAAATATCTGCTGTCACATGAGATGACTTAGGACACACAGACTGGTTTCCTGTTGCTAGCCTAAAAAGATGAAGCTTTCTTTGGTCTCATGTTATTTCTGCCAGACTTGTGCACATCTCTGCCAAGGGCACCTTAAAAGGTGCTGGATATCTATCTACATGTAAGCAACTGAATCACGCTACTAGTCAATACCATCAGTAGAGTTCAGAAAAATGATTCCAGTCGCTTTTATACATACATTAACTGGTTGGTTGGTTGAATTGGTACATATTAACAGGTTGGTTGGTCCTCTGTTTCACTGACTTCAGGGATCCGACTGATATTAATATATTAGAAACATATAAAGAACATCTAACACTTAAATTTAAGTACTGTTCTAACTGAATCCCTTTCCCCATCTAACCCTGCATCTTGCACACTTGCTGGACAATATACCTCATGCAACCCATCTCATATCTCATCAGCAAACAAATTCAACCTTTCCACATAAAATATCTTCAGATCCTTGTTTTGAAAGTATTACATCATTTGCAAAGCATGGACATTGTGATCGCTCATATTTGCCAGTGTCATAGGCATCTTTAAGTCTGTGTTTGTGACCATACTAACAATGTAATGTCTGAAATACCAAAATAACATTTTTAACAGAGTGTAATATCTAGATATCTATTACACTTCTACTAGTATCCAATTTTATTAATAGGTAGTGATATTTAAATACAAAAAGACATAATACTTAGAGAAAATAATCTTAAACTAGCCAAGTCCTCCTGAGACAGTGTCATCAATCTACATGCATCTAAAAATATTTCAAAATCAGGCAGTGTTAGTCCATTTCAACTGCACTAAGGATTTCAATTGGAGTGAAAATTTAAATCAATTCTTCATTTGTCTCTGTCCTTTCTGTATTTTTCATTCTGTAAAGCCAAAGAAACACACCGAATTACCAATCTATGCTCATACACAGCTCATGTCATCTTGGATTCTAGGACAGACACATCTTACAGTCAGAAATTGCCTAACCTGAGCCAACTTCTAACTGCTGCCAGTAGCCAAAGGAAAAATCTATCAAAGAGAATTCTTCCATTGTAGTACCCTACTGTACTTTTATCATGTTTTGGTTTTTGTGTTTTGGTTTTTTTTTAATTCCAAATTTGGAAGTCCCACCACTGTGGATTTTAAAACTTGACTTGACAAAACTCCAGCTATATTTCCTATATTGCTTTACTTAGCAATCCTGCACTGGCAGAGAAATAGGTTCTTGATAAGTCTTCCCCATCTCTAATCTGTCTGATTCTGTGGTTCAATAATGACTGATGCTGTTCCTTGGCTGCAGGTAATGGTCTGTAGGAAGACAAACTGAGGGACAAAAAAAAGAAAGAAAAAAAAAACAAGATGAAAAGAAGATATAAGAAAAAAGCAAATAAAAGAAAATAAGGGAGGAAAGAGGAAAGAAGGAAGGTAATATGGTGAACACATGGTACAGGAACCTTGAAGAACAAGATTCAGTTTCCACTTCAATTAAGTTTTTAACATCCAGGGGCATGTGAGCAGCGTATCTGAGTGTTAATGGTGTCTAATAAAAACATTAAATACCTGGAGCAGTGAATCTTTTATTGTATTTCACAAAAATCCACAAATATTCAAATAAAAAAGGAGAAGCAATTTACTTATTGAAGAGTACATTCATTCAAAAATAGAACAGTTTTTAATTTTGCATTGTGTAATATTTACAATCTGATCCAAAATCTATTTATTTGTTAAGACTTTTATATTTATTTAAAAACATTTTGAGGCAGACTGTTTTCATATTTGAGTGATGCCTTAAGCCCCTAATGCTTTTTTATTTTTCTATTTTTCTACCTTATAAGTTTTATAGGTAATAGAAATAGATTTTAGAAACCCTTTCTCCCTCCCTCCTGTAGCACCCCTTAGTTTATACATTCCTTAAGCCTCTCACCCCATTCCATACCCCCATATGAACCCTATTCCCATATCCAGTAGATGATGTTTAGTCTTTTAGTCAAGGTAAGCCTGTCTTGTTTGGAGAACGCTTGTATCTTGGCCTAAACCGCAGGACAGAGTCAAAGAACTGGGTCACCCTGCTCTCTGTACCCCGAAGAAGATGAAGGATGATGAAGAGGGGGTCCCAAAAGCCCCCCGACCCAATTCCAGGAGGCGGGCCAGGGGGTGGACCAGGCCAAAAGTTAGAGGATGGACACACTTGGGATTGGCCAGATATTGTTATAAATGTAACATCCCGGGCACAGCCCGGTGCGCGTCGTGTAACATCTATTTGCCTTGGCATAATTAAACCCTTTCTTATCTCACCCCAGCTAACGGCTCCTAGATTCATTTTGTAGCACCAGCTGAGCGGGCATCAGAGTAACAAAAATTATCTTATTCAACTTTCATTCTGAGAGAGAATGTGATACTCTCTGTCTTCAGTCATCTAATGACATCCTTCACCTAATCCTAACAATGTTGTCTACCAAGTTTTAGTACTTATATTTTAAAAGACCAAAACAAAACTAAAAAAAAAAACCCTCAGAACTAGTGGTCAAGTGTTATAGACATGTTTTTCACCTTTTCTGCTCTGGTACTTGTCTTTTGAACATATTCACTTCTGGAACGATTACACAGAGGATTAAATTGAAATGCTGTATCTATATTTTATGATATTCCTCTACTACATTGTATGAAAAAATGTGAAATAGTCCCAAGATAAGTGAATGATGAAGATATATTCCTGGCTCCTTTACATCTCTTCTATTGCTCTTGACATGTATTGGAAAAGGCCAAAAATACTCTTCAATTAGTTCAATGTACATTTGTGCAAGCTAGGTTACAAAGATGGATAAGCTACGTGATCAAAATGAAGACTCGTGATGGAACTGGACACACAACCTGGATCTCCAGACTCCAGCACAATACCTCAGTAATCTATATCACATCCATTTTACTACATATTTAAAAACATGTGATAGAGAAAAATATAACAAAGAGCTTTCCAAAGCTGACATTTCACATCCTAGTAATGAAGGACAGAAATATCAGAGTCTAGCAGTTCATGATCAATAAGGAAAACCAAAAAATGGAACACTCTCCTGGGTTGGGGTTTTTTTTATTATTTTATTTTTCTAAATACATAGAAGTAATAAGAGGGGAAAAAAAGCCTCACTTGCCAAGACCAAAATCGTGCTGTACAGTTAGCAATATAATTCTATTACTTCTGGTAACAATAATAATTGTATTGTGTGAAAGATCATTTGTTTCACTTGAAACATAAACCATGATGTAGATAAATACAATCTGTCAATTTCTCTGCAAAGACAGTGGGTCAAAGCAATTTCCTAGAAGAGCATCACACAACCAATGTCTGAGGTAAAAAAGAAAAATGAGATAGGATCATCACCTTCAGTTTGAGATGCCGTACAAAAAGAAAGCAATTTCCTCTTTTGTACACTTCATAAATATCTACCAATACATTTAAATGAAGTATCTCCCTCCTCATTGAAAGGGAGACTTGTTTTTCCATTTTACCATCTATGTTTTAAAGATATTGATAATTTTCTGTCTGCCTTTCAGCTCGTAATTTTCTGAAAAGGCTTTCACTTGCCAACCTGTATTTCACACCTGTAAGTGGATTTGTGATTACATGCCAGCAAAAATGAACTGCACCAATGAAATAAAACAACTTTTTGTCTACAAGATGATGAGAAAAAAATATTAAAGACCAGATTTTCTGAGGTTGGCATTTCTTTTCAAATTATCTATACAACTTTGAAAACAGTTCAACTATCTCATGAAAGGGAAAAACACATAGCACAACATCTTCATATTACCAACATGTCACATGAGTGAAAAAATCTGTAAATTGATACAGAATTGTCTTACAGCAGTTACTTTGTTCCTCATAACAGTGGCATGGTATGAAGAAGACTGGTGAGTGAATACAATCAGAAGCTCAAAGAAGAGGGGATCAGTCCCAGAGGGACATTCTTTTACAGAATCACAGAATGGATTGCAAGGTATACAGGGGGTCATCTAGTACAACCACCCTGCTCAAGCAGAGTCATCCTAGAGCACATTACACAGGATTGCATGTAGATGGTTTTTTATCTCCAGTGAGGGAGACCCCACAACCTCTCTGGGTGATCTGTGCCACTCACAGTTATCTGCACAGTGAAGTTCTTCCTCATATTCAGGTGGAACTTCCTGTGCATCAGTTTCTGTTCATTGCATCTTGTCCCATTGCTTGGTACCACCAAGAAGAGCCTGGCTCCAGCCTCTTGACACCCTCCCTTCAGATATTTATAGGCATTGATTGATGAGGTCCCCTCTCAGTCATCTCTTCTCAAGGCCAAACAGGCCCAACTCTCTGTCCTTCCTCCTAAGAGAGATGCTCTAGTCCCTTAATCATCCTTTTTGCACTCCGCTGGATCGGCTCCAGTAGCTCCATGTCTCTCTTGCACTGAAGGGCCCAGAACTGGACACAGCACTCTAGATATGCCTTACTAGGGCTGAGTAGAGCAACGGGATCACCTCCCCCAACCTCCTGGCAATGCTCTTCCTAATGCACCCCAGGATACCATTGGCCTTTTTGGCCACAAGAGCACTGCTGGCTCATGGACACTTTGTTGTCCACCAGGACCTCCAGGTCCTCCTCCACAGAGCTGCTTTCCAGCAGGTCAGCCCCCAGCCTGTACTGGTGCTTGGGGTTTTTCTTCCCCAGGTGCAGGAGAACCCTGCACTTGCCTTCGCTGAATTTCAAACAGTTTCACTCTGTCCATCTCCCCACCCTGTTGAGGTTCTTTTGAAGGGCTGTACAGCCCTCTAGGGTATTGGCCACTCCTCCCAGCTTTGTGTTATCAGCAAACTTGTTGAGGGGGCATCTGCCCCTTCATCCAAATATTGATGAATAAGTTAAACAATACTAGGCTCAGTATTGA
This sequence comes from Neopelma chrysocephalum, assembly GCF_003984885.1. Lineage (NCBI taxonomy): Eukaryota > Metazoa > Chordata > Aves > Passeriformes > Pipridae > Neopelma > Neopelma chrysocephalum. The sequence goes on along the minus strand of NW_020897689.1, from coordinate 2,408,694 downwards.
ACCTTGGGGGACACCATTAGTGACAGGTCTCCAACTAAACCCCGTGCTATTGATTTCAACTCTCTGGAGTTTGCTCAGCCAGTTCTCAATCGTCCAGTCCATACTTCTGAGTTTGCCTGTAAGAATGTTGTGAGAGACAGCGTTGAAAGCCTTGCTGAAGTCAAGGTAGACAATATCCACTGCTCTCCCCTCATCTGTCCAGGTAGTTTCATTGAAGAAGGCAATCAAGTTGGTCAAGCATGATTTACCTTTAGAGAATCCATGCTGACTACTCCCGATCACCTTGCTGTCATTCTTGAGGATAGAGGTGGCCTCTTTTCCAAAGCTCTGAACCAACCAGTTGAGAGGCAAAGCTACCAAGAGGTAGCAGCAGAGTCAGAAATCTACTTCCACCCTGGCCATACAGTGCAGATGTTCTTTTAAGATGCATTCATAAGGAATTTTCTCCAGTCTTCCTTACAAAGACATCTTCTATGAATACTCCATAGCCCAACCATCCCATTCCACATGGCAATTCTACACACGGGTCAATTGTGATACAATTCATAATGAATTAATACAGAAAGCAAAATATTTTTTCATCCACAGTCACAAAACAATTGTTGAATCATATGCTTTATACATGTTTCTTCCACAGTGTAATAAAAACTGCTATTGTTCTACAGAGAGAAAGCATCAAGTGACTTTAATGTTCTTCAGAGCAATTGCAGCTTATTGCTTTAGCTGCACATCCCCTAGCACAGCAGTTTTAACTCCAGAATGTTAAACCCCTTTCCCAATAACTGTGTTCAAGCCTCAGCATTTGAGATTGGATTGCCTAATGTTAAGCACCGAAATCAAGGAGGCATAGGTTTCCTCGTACCCCGAAGCCCCAATCTTGAAATTAACAGGGGATTTTAAACATGGCAAAAACACCTGAACAAGCCCCTAAATCAACCATGTGCTGTAATACCTCAAAAGGTTTGCTAGAAACATTATGATCACAGCTAAGTGCAGATAACTCCTCAGCTGGTACAAACCAGATGTTAATAAGCAGAGAAACATTGTACCAACAGTTTTGGTTAATAAGTAAAACTACAGAAATATTTTTTTCTTTATCTGTAATTTATGTCAATTTTAATTCACCACAGAAATAAATTGTTACCACTTAATTGCTCTTACTGTACAGCAAAGATGCTTATAATGAATGATGATAAGCAGGAACATGAATGAACAGTTGCCAGGCAACCCATAAATAAAGGTTCCAAATAGCATGACCTCTCTTTAAAGGATAAAGCTCTAATCATAATTATTTTTCAAATCCATTTCAGTGCCAACTAAAATCATGTTTGTAGCACTGATCCTGGTCTTCCTCATACAAAATGAAACCAAATCTGTCATTTGACATATCGCAAATAACAAATTAAACAGACTCAACCTGCTTCTTCAGATTACAGTTAACAGTGTAGTTTGAAGATGGCAAACAGGTTAGACAATACACTGGAATCTGAAACAGAGAGCTGAGAAGATTTAAGCAATTTAAATAGGGTAATTTTTTTTAAGTTATTTTGTTTCTTTAAGGATCTTCAAGTATCAACACAAAGTCCTCCAGTTTTTAACACAACAAAATGATCATTCAGGAAAGTAGAAGGCTGAGACAGACTAAAATACTAAAACCAGATGCAGTTTGAAATGCCCTAAAATCTATATAATACCACATTCTATCTTTATAAACTCTTACAACACAGTCTTGCTGAGTGCATAAGCAGAGCTGAGGTGCCTAGAGCAAGCACTGACCTTTTAGATGGATTCAAATAAAACTGACAAAGAGTAGCATAAATCTTAAACCAGTTAAAAAACACAGTATATCCACTCTGAAGAAACAATGAATGGTAAGGCAGGAATTTTACATTATGTCTTCCAAATAATGGAATAGGGAGATCTTGGGCTTGTTCAATGTTTACTGGTGGGCTAAGAAATTGTGTATTTATTTTAGTAAGCTTCATGTCAGAAAACATTATGAATACATGCTTTTGTGGGTTTATTTTGCACTACATAAGATGATTACATAAATCTCTTTAACCATTTTATTTCTTTTCTTCAGTAGACTTGAGATTCACCAATAGCTGTGATGCTTAAATATTAAATTGTCAAAAATTTGCAAGAGGAAAACAAGATGAACTACAATTATAAACAAATACATCTTGCACCTAAGGTCTAGCATACTATGTCAACTATGAACCCATAAGAAGGGGAACTATCTTTTTAACCTGTCTTTGAACAAAATACAGGCAACAGAATCCATGAACTTCTCTGCAACATTAGTAGTACAAAATAATCTCATGCTTTACAGTAGAAAATGCACTCGACCAACTAGTAGTCTACGCATGTATTTCTTCATATCAAATGAGATCCAGTTCATTAGATTATAGGCATTCACCTTCTTTGATAGAAAAACATTCTGTTGCCTATCCATCAAACATATAACTTTTCAATTATCTTCCTTATCTAGATATACCTGCTCATCAGAGGCCTGTACAGGAGGCTTTCTTCATATCTGTATTTCATCAATAAGCAAATAGGAAATATACCACATTATATATTTTTCTTGACTAATAGTTCACTCGTTAAGCACCTTCACCACCTGATCCAGTAACTCCTTTCCATCCTTCTAATAATTTCCGTTTGAACTTCTTGTTCTAACAAAAGTCCAGTTCATTCGGTTGATAACTCATGCAAGAGTGAGATTCAGAATTTAAATAATTAAGAATCATGCATACTGACTGCAACTAAAAACAAAGCAGAAGATCCTGTAAATTCCTTTTGGGACACATGGCACTACTGATACAAAAACCACCTTAATTGCTTCTCCATAGTTTTCAGCTTGCATTTTAACAAATTCTAAAAAAAACCCGTGTTGTGCTTACAAACTTCACAATGAAGCTCATTATTTGAAAAGTGTGCAAAGGTGACATTGGAGGATTTTTTCCCCTCCCAAATGTTTATTCCTCTTAAATTGCCAGCTGGAGAATGAAACCAGTCTGCTTTTATGTTTAAAAGACTAAAAGCTTATGGAATAAAAGGTCATGCATTACTATTCAGCAAGAGCTGGAGGCTAATTGTAAAATTTATTAACAATGAAAACAATGGTGTTCTCAGCCACTTAATACCATGGAGGAAACTGACAGTATTTTTCTGTAGTTTGGATTCCACTGTATTTTGTTCCACAATATGCAATTTAACTATACCACTTCTGAAAATGGAAGATGACTCTATTGTTTTAAAGAGCTGCTTACACTAAAATAAGTGTCATTTAAAGATCTCCCCTAGGGATTCAAGTCTATACATTTAGCATTAGAAGGAGGAAAATAGAGCATAACTGCCAGCCTGAGGAGAGCGATGATGAAGCATGCTTTCTCTCTAGTGTTTCCCACATCACAGATTCAGTCAATGAAACTAGGATACAATTCTAAAAACACTTCTTTTCTCGACAGGGTTTAGGTAGATACTCAGCTGAGTAAGAGTAAGCAGTATTAGGTTCTGGAGATTAGTTGTGTTCTAGATTCATGCTGATCCTGTCTTCTAACCAAGGTATTCTTGTTTCAATAACCATTTTTCCCTTAACAAAACAGTTTTCATTTTTCTGTATTGAATATTTAATGGTTATTTAAATATACACATACTTATTATTGAAGTATATAGAATGAAATTAGAAGAGAAATTTATAGAATACCAGCTGAAACAGTTATATATATACACATATACTAGATGGATGACACTTGTGAAGGACTGTCTACAGACACTCCCAGTAACATGCAAAGGAGTTATCTTCGAGCAATACAAAATATTATTACTATAGTGAGGAGCCCAGTAGGGAGAAAATAGTTGGTTGCTCTATCGGTAACAAATTATCTTCTATGTGTTTGATTCAGCTGTACATTTAAAATGTTCTTTTAATAACTGTTATTCCATTCACTATCTCAGTGATAGACATCTTGGCTTGCTATTGTACAGAAACGGTTGAAAGTAGCAGAAAAAACTCTATATTGATGACATAGTCTTCCACTGATACACTTACTCAAGGAAGTTATTGTTTTGGACTGAGAAAAGCACTGAGAAGAGGGAGTTAACAGTGTAGTTCCTAGTTTTTCTCATCATGTCAGAAACAAAGTCTCACAGAAATGCCACTGGTAATCAATGAACTTTGAAAACTAATGCTAAAATCTTCCTACACATAAGACTATGTGATTCCTAAACTTCATCATGATTTCTTAACCTATTAGTTATAGCCATATCTCATGCAGCTTTACCACAAAGCTCTCACTGATACAAAGTGCAAGTTTGCCCCTCCTGTGTCCCATACTCCATGATCTGAATCCTACTCAGCTGTGTCTATTACATGAAATACACACACACAAATACATTTCAGGATTGACAACTCAGTTATCATTGGAAGCTTGAGGAATTCATCTATACAGTTGTTCGGCTAAAAGAAATTTTACAAAGGGACAACCAAATTACAAGGAACAACAACATACACACAAGCTTGTAAACTTTAGCTTTGTGTTTTACTTTTGAAAGGTAACATTATTATTTAATATCTCTGAGCTACAGTAGTATCTCCTGAGAATTGTCTGGCTAACAGCATTGAAACAAATAAACCAAAAAATTCAACTCTACTACAGAGATTTTGCTTATCAATCAGGAATGTGGATTAAACAAAACAGAACAACAAGAGGAAATAAATGATTTCCACATTTTCAAATGTTCAACAGGTATTATCTGTACTTTATTTAAAGACAAGAAAGAATGAAAAAAAAAACCTGCTTTACAGCCATTCTAAGCATTCTTTTCAGTGACACTTCATTCAACTATCTGTACCCCACTTCTTTCCTGAAGCCTACTTTGCATACTTATTGTCATAAGAATCTTTGTTATATTTTCACACTTTACTATGAAGTACAACTGCTTTATGTACTTGTGCTGACACACAGAATTGTACAGCATAATACATACTTGCTGTTGCCAAGTCCTTTGCCTCAAATTTCCCATGCTTTTAGCCTTTGCTATTCCCAGCAAGAAAGAAAATTGAATTTTCAGCACTATCTAAACAATGTGGTAATGGCTGTTCTGGGACAAATCTCAGGTTCATTTAGCCCAGGACCATGTCACTGACAGTGGTCAAAAGGAGTGGCCTAGGTAGAAGCCCCATATTAGGACAACTCTCAAATACTAGAGTAATTCCCTGGAACACTCTTCTGGCTCGCAGCAATGTGTGGCTCAAAGACTTAAATATGAAGAGACTGAAAACGTTGGCATGTGACAACACAGTCTGTCTCAGAAGGGCTAGGAAGAAGAACGGGAGATGGTATATTTCAAAAAGGAGAAATATGTGCCCTCATCACACATACGTCCTACTTCATTCCATCCAACAGTGTTTCTTGCTCCTGATATTGCCTTTGCCCTCAAAATGTGCTGTTCTCCATATGGAAGAGGTGGCAAAAATGAAAGTGTTTCCCTTCTTTCCTCATAAAATCTCCTCCTGACTGGAGCTGGCCTCCTGTTCATATTCCACTTGACTAAACCAACCTTTTTCTCCTCCCACACTAGCTCCATCTGCCGCCCGTCTCTCCAGCAGAGCCAGATGCCAGCAAAGCAGACTGCTGTGGGAGGAGAAAGTTCTGTTGCTGGAATTTCATCCCTATACTCTGCAGGGGGCCAGCCTGTGAAGCCTGGAGAGGATATAGAGAACAACTTCCTCTCTTCCACACTGCCTTCCCCTGCTTGTCAGTAAAGAAGGCAGCTGAGGACATGAGCGAAAGGAAGATAAAACTCCAATGTGTGCTCTGAAATGTGCGGTTTTAATATTTATATAGCAAAAAGATCACAATTCTACTCCAGACTTAAACATGGTACACACCACATAAACATGTGAGAAGATGTGAGTCCTGCCCTAGAAAGCTTACAATCAAACAGAAGCGGAGATGCATTTTTGTGATGAGGAACAAACAAGTGACTAGAGTGCAGATGACAGAGAAAAAAAGACTCAGATTTATAATCAGGAGAGATCTCAGTGATAGAGCAAAAAGACAATATTTTCTGGAGATATGGAAGTCAAAGAGAGAAGCTGTGGATGAGTGTTAAGCTGAGACAACTGTATGAGGCAAAGGAAACTGGCTGTAGACAACGAAAGACTAGGATGAAAGCAGACATGGAGAAAGAAAAAGTGACTTTTTTATAAATTTGAGGTGATCTTGCATGCGGCAGAGGGAAAAAGACATACAGTTAAGAACGTTAGACAAAAAGGGAGACAGTCTAGGAATGGAGAGGCATCTGCACGAGACGGGAGCAAGAATGAGTGTCACTGAGTGAGAACAAGAGCTCATATAAAACAAGCAAGTGTGTGAGACAGAGGAAGAGACATAGACTTCATTTCTCTGAAAGAAAGAATTATGGGAACTCAGAAGATGAAAGAAACTAGACACAAAAAAGGCTGGTGTATGAGTGCAACAGAAAGTTTTGAGTGGGGTGGCAGGACAGAGAAAAGTGAAGGAACACAGCATTTTAACAGAAAGCCAGAATTATTTACTAGAAGTTGAAAGAGCACATATCAATTGCAGAGACATAACAAGAAAAATTAAGAAGCTGAATAGACAGGGAAAAGCAGAAAGAAATAGACATATCACACTGAAATAGAATAAGGGCTCACAGCAGAACAAACGGAGTGACAGGACAGAGAAAAAATACATGCAAAGATGATAAGTGTCAGTAAAGGAATATTAGTTAATAGAAAGTATTATGTAAAATATCCCAGCGGGAAGACTGAGAGCATAGACAAAGATGACTCAAAATGGATGTTCACTGAATTGTCACTGTAAACTCTTAGGGTTTGCCCCATCTAGGTATCCCCACATTTTATTTTCACTTGGAAAAATACTGTTTCCTTGTCCTCCACATCTTCTAACTTCTCTGCTGTAGTTGCACCTTTATGCCATTTGTTTCACTATTTCTAGTAGCAACTGTTTTTGTTACGTTTAAATGGGAAAAAGATCTTATTTTTTCACATACTCTACCACAAAGAAAAGTGCCAAAAATCTTAAATTTCCTTCCTCCTGTCCCTGTAATGCTCTTTCATTCATTCTTCTCTGGAAAAAAAAAAAAGGCTAGGGAAACTCAGCAATACAGCGGTATCTTAAGTCCAAGAAATTCACAGAGCTTTCCCTGAGCTGCGTGCACATACTGAGCCTCAGGTTTCCTCCGTGCCCGGGTGAGGGTTTCCCGTCCCCCGTGGGCGAGGTCAGCGGGAGGCACGGGCTGCGCTCCAGCGCCCGGCATCGCGCTGCCGGGATAACGGGATCTCCGGCTGAAACGCATCCATCAAGCGGGGGAACTCGGGGAGGGGAGCTAGCTACCGGCTGCTGGAAGGAAAGCCTACACAAACGTATGCCCTGGCTGCTGGAAGACATGGCTGGCTGGCTATTTGATTTGCTTTTATTTAAGGGATATAAAAAAATAGAAGGGAGGAAAGGGAGAAGGGAAAGCACACACGCTCGCACACGCATCCGGCTGATCTTACCTCCACATTGAAATATTGCTCCGCTTTGCACACTGTAGCACATAAAATCCAAATGAAGGTTTGCAAGAAAAACACCCTGGACTGAGACACGAAATCCAACCGGCTTCCAATGCTGGATGCGAGTACGATCATAGTGGACTGTGCTTCAGCGGGTGGAAAATCTTTCTTTCTCTCTCTTTGCCTTAAATACACAAACAAACCAACCCCCCCCCCCGTTTCGGTGAAGAGCCCGTAGCGCAGGTTCACCCACAGCCGGGGAGGAGGAGGAGGAGCAGACACTTCACAGCACAGGCGGCGGCGGCAGGGTCAGCTCTCGCTCATCCTCACCGCCAGCCCCGTAAGGAGGGAATGTGGCGTCCGAGTGCAGCCGCAGCTCCTGCACGACTCCTCTCTGCCCAGCAGCAGCAACCACCTCCCCCTGTCCTCCCTTCGCTCCCGCCTCCTCCACCTCCTCCTCCTTCTTCTCCTCCTCCTCTCTTGCCTCCTCCCCCTCAGCCTCCGCCTCCTCCCGGGGAAGGCCGGCCCGGCCCGGCCCGGCTCGGTTCGGCCCGGCTCGGTTCGGCCCGGCTCCGCTCCCTCCCCTGCCTCTCCTCGCCCGCCGCTCCCCTCCACTCCAGAATGTTCAGCCGAAACCTACAGGGCCCCGCCCCGTGGGCGGCTCAAAGGCGACGGCCCCACCAGGCGGCCCCGCCGAGCCGCTGCAGCGCGGCCGCGGTGGCCGGGCCTCGGCGTGGTTCATGTGGGAGCGGCTGCGGGAGAGCGGCCGCCCGGGATCACCGCGCGGCCTTTCCCCACAGGCACGTCCCCCGGCAGCCGCACAAAGTGTCGGAGCCTCCCCGCCCTCCTCACGGGGAGGCGCCCGGGCGAAGCGAATGCCCCGAGCCTCTCGCGGCTCCCACCGGGTGCGGGCGCGGGAGCGGCCGCGCGGTGCGTTTCCCGCGGTGCCGCGCTGCCCTGAGCGCTCCGTGGGCTGGTTGGAAATCTATGTAGCGCGTCCAAATATGTGCTCATACACGTGAGGGAAAACAATGTGTGAAATACTATAGCACAGACAAACTTCAGGCTGGATATTGTCACGTTCAAAATGCCTTGTGGTTACGGCAGATAAACTACTCTTGCAATGATCTTATGGTGATAGGCCATTTTATGCAGCCCCTTGGTATGTCATCCAGTGAAAGGAAGGTGAGATGATCCATAAAATCAGTGGAACAAGATACTGCAGTAATGTATTTTGGGGAAAAAAAGGGGGGGGAAATGTAAAAACCAACCCCAAGTTTGCAGATTAAAAAAAAAAAAAAAAAGGCATTTAAAAAAAATTGTTTGGTTTTTTTTTTCATTTGTTCAGTTATCAAAAATGATGCAAAGATGCTTAATCATGATGTGGCAAAACCTGGAAGGAAATTCACCTGGAATTTCACCTGACAGATGAAATTTCCTTACTCTGATAGTTGACGTCAATGGCCGGAATTAAAAGACATGCAGACTAGATGTATGCAGTTCTGACAACACCTAGTAGCAGGATGTAGGAATGTGTTGCATTCTCCAGCATTTGATATCTTAAGAGTAAGGCAGTTAGTTATCTGAAGAAGTCATGATCTGCCTAACCAAAAGGAACAGTGTTTAAGCAAAATTCCTTATGTAATATACTTTTTTTCCATGTTAACTGCTTGATCTAAAGGCATTTTCTGTTCTTCAGATTGTTAGTGATGTGAGTTATGAAATTATGAAATATAGAGCTGTCAGCGAGCTAAAATGACCTGTTTGCATTTTGGTGGCCAATATCAAAAGTCAAATTAAAGAAATTAATAATTAAGCACAAATTAAAGAAATGTCTTGGAACAATCAGAACGAAACTTAATATTGACAAATGCAAATTACATTTGGGAAGAAAAATCAAACATAAAATCAAAAGAATACCAGTAAAACAACAGCACTTCAGAAAAGAATCTGGGGGCTGTAATGGACTATAAAGTAAATATGAGTCAGCAACGTTCTACTGTTAAAGAAAAAAGACAAAACAGCCTCATTTGTGGAGTGTATTAATAGGTGTGCAGTACATCTGACAGGACTAATTATTTTTCTACTAGGGATTGACAAAGCCAGCTGTGTTTGGACCTTTCAAACGGAGGACAGTCCAGAGGAAAATAACAAAATATTAAAATATAAAGTAAGAGGTATGTGTAAAAGTTGAAAGAATTCCATTTAGTCTGAGAAGATAGAAGGTAAATGGTCTCTTTATATGGTAAGTGTTCTTGTGAAATAGACAGAAATATTTTATTCTTTCTGGGAAAAAAAAAGGAAAAAATGAATCATCTAAATTGTTCATAAAGTTCACATTCAATATTAGATAAAACTTTCTAAAACATTAAGGTTTATGTATTGGAATATGTATATTTATATGTACCAGAAAAATAATGTTCCAAATTTAGCATTTGGAACAAGATACCTAGTGGAAGTGTGGAATCTTCCATATATAGGTTTGATAGCCAAGATCATTGTAGTTAACCTTTGTCTGTTCTTAGGGCAGTGGATTGTATTATGAAATCTAGTAAACTTTTGCTTCTAGCAAAAGTAATTCAGTAATTTTTTCCCTTTTATTACTCTGTGAATTAATCACTGTAACTGGTATAAAAAAAACACTAACTCATTAATTTTATACTGTCCCTTTTTCTTTTCCAAAGGGACCTCCTTCTTGTTTGTGCCCTTAGTGAGCATTAGCTCTATTTTTCCTGGTCTATTTTGTAGAGTCTGCCATCAATGTAATACCCAGAAATTGAAACGGAAATGGAAATAAATAAGTTACTGTAACTGGAATTTCATTTGTCTGCCCTGCCAGGACTGCTGTGGCTATTTATTATGAAAAGCACAGGGCCATAAATACAGCTACCTCCTTCCTTTACACTGTATACATTTGAAGAAGAAAGAAGAAAAGCAATGGTGTGAATAGAAAGGTGGACAAGGAAGGCACCTGAATATTTCTTAAGAGTGTTTCAGGAACAGAGAAAGAGATCACAGAGCTAAAGAAAGAGGTTGATAAGGAAAGAGAGTAGCAATGTGTGAATATGAGTGCCAATGGAAGAGACAAGGCGTATGAAGGACAGAGAAGATTTTGAAGCAAAAAATATCATTCAGGAATGCTTGTGTGAGTAAAAAAATGCCAACAATCATGGGAAAGGGCTTTGAATATTTATGAGTAAGCTGTGGACAGAAACATACAAGAGTAGGGTCAGAGCCTTATGGGACATGTAGGAAGGTAGAAGAAAATAGAAAAGAATTTAAATCTCAATACAGAGCACTGTTTGTACTTATGTGTGTATGGGATTATAATAGAGATTAAAGAAAAGACAGAACAAGCAGCAAAGATGAAAGGGTAAGTAAACAAGTAAAGAAGGAAGGAAGCAGAAAAATGAAATTGGAAAGAAATTGGAACTGTTTGTTGAAGTGCTTAAATGATTCAAGTCATATACTTTATAAGGCTTTTGCAGAATTTTATCTTTATCAAATACCAATATGATTTTTATATTCTTGCCTATGGCAGTTACCAGCAGTATTTAACAAGCAGTGAGCAGGTTTTTAGGGAAGAAAAATTCAAAAACTGAAGTTGAAAGTCTCAATTGTAAAACTTCTAGCCTTTTAAAAAAGGCATGAAGAGATCTCTCTCCTGTACTCCCAAGCAGCATGTTTACCATCTGAGTTTCTTAGACTTTAGAATATATCTTTTATGGATGACTATAGTCACAGGTTTGCAACGGATGAATACCAGAATCAGACATAGACATGATACATTCCCATGTCCAGCTTTGAACATGGGGCAAACATCTTCCACTGTTTTCTATATCAATTATGAATAGAAATTCATATGATAAATAAAAAAAAATCAAAATATTACATGTTTTCCTTTCTGCATTTTGTGTTGCTTATCTGCTGATAGTATCAGCTAGAATTTTGAAGGAAGCTTCATTACAAGATATAGCAAACAGCAGAGATTGAAGGTAGATATCAAATATCTCCATTATATTCAGTTTTGGGTTGAAAAACACCTTACCTTTTACTCATGGAATGAGACTTTCATAGATGTATCCATATGAATTTTTTTTGACTGTTTGAAAGATCCTATAGGATAGAAGGCAAAGAACAAGTTTAACAGTGTAGGAGGGGTTATTACATTGGATATATACTCCTGTCAGGATCACGCTCATTATTGCCTGTGTTCAGGTATCTATTTACCCCAGGTTCACTGTAGGTATAAGGTTATCCTGTCAGGAAACACAATTGACTTATACTGTCAGTGCACTTTACTGTGTTGTCTTACAGCTGCAACAATGGCTTTATGAAGAACGTAAGTAAAGATAACAAGAAATGACAGTGTACAACCTCACACATAGTGGTTGAAGGATCACAAGGAAAATGCCTAGAGTCATAAAAATCAGTAATATTTCAGAATATTTTGGGTCATGTTTGGCTGCCATTTTTGATGAAGAGCCAGTGAAGTCAGAGAGGAAGAAAGTGTAATTTTTTTTTTTTTTTTAAAGGAAGTTCTAAATTAAATTTCTAATTCATAGAGCCATAATATCATAGAATAATTTAGGTTCAATGAGACTTTAAGTCATCATGTCCAACTCTCTTCACGAAGCAGAGACAACTCAGGTTCGGTTACTCTGTTACTTGTTCAATAAGTTACGAATCAAGTTAGTCTAACCCAAGCATCATTTCCTAGTCTGCAAGATAATTTCTCTGTCCCAGGGAGTTATTTTGAGGGTAAAATCTCTTCCATGAGGCATTTGTCAGGCTTTTGGTTATTTTTGTTTCTGTGGTGACAACACCCATTTCATCAAGTACAGCAGGTATCTCCTACTCTCATGGAGGCAGGAGAAGTGGTCAGGAGAAATAGGTACAGAACATATAATTCTATAGCTGAAGGCTGAGATAAATACATTTAAAGTAAAAGAACATAGAGTAAGAAAGAGAAATGGCCCCTGGAAGAAAAACATCAAGAACTATACAATAATAACAAAAAAATTTTTTTTTTGCTTGATAGTAACACTTTTAGGAATATGAGTTATTATTGGGTTAGTGAAGAAGAGATTAAAAAAGATGCAGTGAAGCAGTCAAGTCCTTGCTTATTTAATCTGTGTAACTGTTCACACAAAACTATATTTTCTCTACTTTATGACAATTTCCATGCTACTTGTTTCTCTCCCACTCTTGGTGCATTCTCTCCATGCTTTCTGATTTCTGGCTTTCTTGCAGGGCAAGAAAGGTCCATTTAAATATCAAGTCCATCAGCAACTTCCCAACATATATATCTCAAACTAGAGGATTCTTTACAGCCAAAGGCTTATGAGGAGTCCCGCTGTCCTTTGGACTGTCTGGTGATTATTCACTGAGTTTACAGTAGTGTCAGAACAGCAGTCCGGTGATTGTTGTAAAAGCTTAACCACTTGTGTTGAATATTATCTTCTTCATTTTTACAAGGTACCCTGCATTTAAGATTGATATTAGCAGCTAGGAGAAAACACAATACCTGAAACAGAAAAAATAACACGGAGTAGTGTTAGGTGATTCTGACAGATTTGAGGAGGAAGACATGAGGAGTTCTGAGAGATTACACTGGCTCAAAAAGTAACCAAGTGCTCTTAAAAATGTTAAAGGGTTTGGTCAAGAATGATACAAAGAGGTGTCTGTCATAAATACTAGCTTATAAAGGTTTGTAAAGATCTAGTTACTACGTGGTTTTTATAACGAAAATGCAAAGAACTTCGTAGCTCTATATCAATTATAATCTTAAATGAAAGGTAATTATCCTCAGCTTTGTGTTGCTCAAACCTGGCTAGAAATTCCACATCAAGATGGTCAAAATAGGCCTTTTTTAAATTTTCTATTAATTAACCTCTCCAAATTAATGGTACTTAGAACCTGTGTCACTTTTTCATTATCCACAAAAATTAATTTTATATTGTCTCTTTTCAGCTTTCAACACACCATCCAAGTACATTTTCTTTCCATATGTTTACAGCACAAATGAACATTGGAAGTGTTACCTGGGGGAAGATAAGTCTTGGCAATTGGAGTTTGGGAGAAATAGCATTGTGTTGGGCAAGAGTAAAACCAAGACTGGAATTTCATAGATGATTGGATGCATCTGGGAAAATGAGTAGCATTAAAACGGCTAGGAATGTTAGCATGTAAATATAATTGGTGAGTTTCAGAGTTAATTACCAGTGTCACTAAGGAAATCACTGCACCTCTTAAAGTTATTTTTCTGCAGTCTCAGGAAACAATTATTATACTTGACATATACATTCAAGGATATCTTTACTATGACAGCATAATTTCTTTACTTTTTTATTTCTGCATGAATTAAAGTTTAGGTTCTAAAAAGCAGTTTTGTTTCTTTGGTAGCCCAAGAACTGAAGTTACTCCTCTCAAAACCATTGGACACATATGACTTCTTAAGATCATTTTACTATATACCATGCATATATGAGATTTTTGATCAAGAAGGGCTGAGAGAAGGGTTTAGAGAAGAAAAAATGCACACTGCTTGTAAAGAGAGAGCAGTGTTAACAACAGAAAATACGTTTTAAAAGGGCATGCTTGAAAACAGATCTGAAGAGGGCAGCCTGCAAGAAAGAAGAGGTTTCTTAAGGTTAAGCTTTTATATTACTCCACTGTGCAATATAAATGCACCCAAAGTGTCAGATAACTATCCAATAGAAATAGTTATTCAATTGAGAGAGGGAATATCACACACAGAGGTGTTTCAGTTTCTTTGTGTCTGTATTCCTCTAACTACAGCCTGTTTGTTTTCCCCTTTTATTGGCAACCTTCCATGTTAGGATTATTTTAACATCCTTTTGCTATATTTGATTAATTTTTTGTGATTTGGGAAGTAGTGGTAAGGTCAAAGAGGACTATAAAACAATGCACATTCTTATGAGACTAAGATTAAGGTTCCATTAGCAATTTCAACTTTTTATCTTGAATGCCGATGGCCTAATAAACAACATTTAATAGTTTTAAAAATGTAGCTTTTAAATGTAAGAATATTAGAGTGTGGGTGAGTTTTTATAGTCCCACATATCCCAAGGTGAAAAAGGCTGGAAAGGTGAAGGGAAGAAAAGATTCAGAAAATCAATTCAGAATAGGGCTATGCTATCTGAAAATGCATTGCACACTCACACGATCTGGTCACACCGTATAGATGGTTTTTCATATCTTTGGGAAATGTCACTTTGGACCTGACTCAGTTTTCCTCTGCCCAGACTCCTCTAACTAAAGAATGTTCAGTTCCTCTGTTTTTAACATGGTTTACTTCCCAATTAGAGCAATGTGAACACTCTCTTCTTACTCTTACAGGTGGTTTTTAATTTATATTGTTCTGGAAGGAGAGGATAGGGAATGATTTTAAAGTAATTGAGCTTAAAACAAATTTTACCCTGTTAGCTTTTTTCATCAGTCAAATTTCATGTCCACTCTGGCTATTCTTTGCTATTCCAGTGTAGTCATGACCTTAGCAACAGAAATTTAAATAATTAGCATAAAATATGTGGCAAAAGATGAAAGTGCTGGTGTAGTTGTGATTGTTGGGAAGATTGTTGTTATAATCTGATGGTCTACCACAATATAAAACATTTCTGGTGGGGATGACCTCATGCAAAGAGGTACATTTCAAACCTGTCTGTTAGGTATTGTATATATGATGATATTGGGGACCCCTGGTGGTCTAGTGGTTAGGATGCGGTGCTCTTACCACCGCAGCCCGGGTTTGATTCCCGGTCAGGGATACTCCCCCGGGCAGATGGAGCTCGTCAGCCCTGTATGCCCATCCATCTAAGAGAAGGTCACTCTAAACAAACCTACGTCCTGAGGACCTCACTGCCATTGTCCAAGCTCGCTTGGCCCCGGCAGATGAACCTTAGGATTAAAGGGTGGGCTCGGTTCAGCGCACGCTGTGTCTCACCTAAAAAATCCATTGCGCAGGCTCGAAAGGTAAAAGACCTTTCCCAAAATCTTCGTTCGCAAAGACTGGCCATACTATATGATGATATTGTAGCTGTGTGTGATGCAGTTATCATCACTCTGTATAAGAAGAAAGGTATTAAATCAGATTGCTCAAATTACCGTGGTACTACTCTGCTCTCCATTGCTGGCAAAATCCTTGCAAGAATACTCCCGAACAGACTAATACCCGCTATAGCAGAAGAAATTCTACCTGAAAGTCAGTGTGGTTTCAGAGCCAACAGGAGTACCACAGACATAGTATTTTTTCTCAGACAACTGCAAGAGAAGTGTAGGGAACAGAACAAAGGTCTCTATGTAACCTTTGTCGACCTCACCAAGGCTTTCGATACTGTGAGCAGAAAAGGTCTATGGCAAATTTTGGAACATTTAGGTTGTCCCCCCAAGTTCCTTAAAATGATCATCTCACTTCATGAGGATCAGCACGGCCAAGTCAGATATGGCAACACACTTTCTGAGCCCTTTCTAATAAAGAAGGGCATGAAACAAGGGTGCGTTCTCGCTCCTACCCTATTCACAGTCTTTTTCAGCATGATGCTCCAAAGGGCCATGGCAGACCTCAATGATCAGGACGGTATCTACATTCGATACCGTACTGATGGAAGCCTTTTCAACCTAAGGCGACTGAAGGCCCACACCAAGACCTTAAACCATCTTGTCCGAGAGCTGCTTTATGCTGATGACGCCGCCCTTGTCGCCCACACAGAAGCAGCTCTGCAGCATTTAACATCCTGCTTTGCAGATGCTGCTGAGCTCTTTGGGCTGGAAGTCAGCTTAAAGAAGACAGAAGTTCTCCATCAACCTGCACCTCAGGAAGTCCCCCATCATCCCCACATCACCATTGGCCAATCAGAACTCAAATCAGTCCAGCAGTTTAATTACCTAGGCAGCCTCATCTCCTCAGACAGTAAGATTGACGGGGAGATAGACAATAGGTTAGCAAAGGCATATAGTGCTTTTGGAAAGCTTCATAAAAGAGTATGGCGTAATAAACACTTGAAGAAAAGTACCAAGATTAGTGTTTACAGAGCCATAGTGCTGTCTACTCTCTTATATGGTTCCGAATCATGGGTCATCTACCACCACCACCTGCGTCTCCTAGAGCACTTCCATCAACACTGCCTCCCTACAATCCTAAACATCCACTGGTCAGATTATGTGACCAAAACATCTGTTCTAGAACAAGCAGCAGTCACAAGTATTGAGGCCATGTTGCTGAGAACACAGCTGTGATGGGCAGGGCACGTCTCAAGGATGAAAGACCACCGCCTCCCTAAGATCCTGCTTTATGGTGAACTTGCCACCGGCTACCGCAAGAGAGGAGCCCCGAAGAAAAGATACAAGGACTCCCTGAAACAACATCTCAGCCTTGGCCATATTGACCACCATAACTGGTCTACTCTGGCCTCCAATCGGGAGGCCTGGAGACACACCATCTATAACACAGCTGTCTCCTTTGAGAACGCATGCAGGATCACTCTTGAGGAGAAAAGACAACGCAGAAAGAACCGTGCCTTGCGGAATATACCATCCAAGGAGTCTTTCTGCTGTGCCTTTTGCAATCAGATATGTCTATCTCGTATTGGCCTCATTAGCCATCAGCATGCCTGTAATAAATGTGGATAGAGCCTTCCTTAATCTTTGTTCGCAAAGCCTAGCCATGAGTAGCTGTGTGTAGAGCTACTAAAATACATTTAAATGCATTGTATTTCTAGTGCACACAGGTAAAGCACAAATATGGGAAGATCAGGAAAGCTGGAACTAGATGATCTTTAAGGTCCCTTCCAACCCAGGACATTCTATGATCCTAGAAAATGGTGAGGCACAACTGAAGGTTATTAACTTTGAAAAGTCTCTTTATACATGGCTATACATGGTGACAGTGACACTGGCAAGAAAGTTAGAAAAGCAGTCCAGTTTTATATCTGTATTCTGGGAGGAGCATATATAAAGTAGTTAGATTATGGTGTAGAGTTTTATGAAGTCTTACTGGTTCAGTTTGATGTGACCTGTACAGCTCAGGCGTAGAAAAGTCACACAAAAACTACTGAAGATTTTTGCAACACACCCCACCTGCCCACACCCCCTTTCACCCCAATTCTGCTCTATGCAGTGTGAGAGCACAAACACAGCCCTGGTCTTTGTAATATTTTATATTATCTTTCTCCAAGACAGCCACTATTTATATATATATGTATATAAAATCTTCCTTAATCTAAGACATACAAGTTTTTATATCTTTCCTCTGCCTGGAATTTTCTGGTCTTCACAATTTTATTTTCTTCTAACTTCTGCGTTGAGAGACACTCCATAAAACCAAAAGAACTGGCTATACAGTATTTCTGCATCATTAAGGAATCTTCCAGTAAAAATCCTATGCATATGTTCTTGCTCATGCATAACTGAAGAAGAATTATGCTTAAACTTTTAGCTTGAGAGAGGCTTCTAAATAGTACTCATACTTTCAGGTTTAAATTTCAAGGGAACCTAACAGATTTGAACACCTAGTTCTCATTAATTTTTTATGGGAACTGGACAAACCTATCCCACAGGCATATTGGCAAACACTAGGCTTACATTTCATCTATTTCATTGCTCTGTCTTGGAAAGCATGAAATAAAAATGAAACAAAGTAAAAATAGGAGAGTTAGAAAGAGACTTATATATATAATTGTTTTTAATTACAAATATCCAGAGAGCTGCCAGAAAGTAGAGTAAGAGGTGGAGTTCTGGGACAGAAACTTCTTATTTTCCCAAACCCATAGAGGTACTCTTCAAACATATGATGTTCATCCATGGTTAGTGTTGAAAAAAATGAGTGTGAAATGTATGCATGGTATGCTAGTGAGAACATATCTATATATCTGTATATCCATATCTATCTATCTGTCTATCTATCTATCTGTCTATCTATATGTACATATGGACTAACTGAGACAATGGAGATTAGATTTAAGTAAAAGAAATGTTATGATTAATTCTTTGAGCCAAGTTCCATTTTACCAACTCTACCTTGTCTGGAACATCAAATCTGTAAGTTTACAATTTTTTATTAACCAAATAAGGGAACTAGTCTAGTCTTTAATTATCATTAAAACTTTGAGACTGGAGCTCAAATTTAGTTGGAATTTTTCTATTTTTATGCTGTTTGTGCTTCATTTTTTTTTATCTAGGTGACGTTAACCTACATACAGTTGTAGTGTGTAACTGTCTATCTACAAGATAGATGGAGAGAGACTTCCTTACAAGGGCATGTAGTGATAGAACAAGGGGGGATGGTTTTAAATTGAAAGAGAGTAGGTTTAGATTAGATATTAGGAAGAAATTCTTTACTGTGAGGGTAGTGAGGCACTGGAACAGGTTGCCCAGAGAAGCTGTTGGTGCCCCATCCCTAGAAGTGTTCGAGACGAGGTTGTGAATGGGGCTTTGAATAACCTGGTCTAGTGGAAGGTTCCCTGTCCATGGCATGGGGGTGGAACTAAAGGATCTTTAAGGGCCCTTCCAACACAAACCATTCTATACTTCTATGAACTCTAAGCTTTGTAGTTGTTTTTCTTCCTTATATAATGTAGTTCTGAGAAAAGCTTATCATTGGAACATTCAAAAACTAGAATTTAAGGGTTAAAAATCTAAATATCCACAAACCACATAAATGATTAATGGTCTAAAGAAAATAGATGAGGAATTAAAATACATCTGTACATACATGATAATATAGAAAATATTCAGGGACCATGAGTAATTATCAGATGACTTAATTATCTTTGCAGACTCATAAGAAACTTGGAAAGTTCCAGTAAGTGTTTTGCAAATAACTGATGAATTAAAAATCATTTGCTTAAAAGTTCAGTTCCAAAAAATGTGTAAAGCAGATAGAATAATTTCCAACATTCAGGTGAGGATTCAGCTTGACGTGCTGTAAAGTGATATTTTAATTGTTTTCAATGGGACTAACTTTTACTGCCAAAGGACTTGTTTCATAAAATCTGTATTTTGCCCAAATAATTTCCTGTAGCATGGTACAACCAAATACTTTGATAGTGCATCAGAGACCAAATTAATGTCTATGTGGTAAGAGAAGCACTAATAACCTTAAAAATTAATATTGTTTTATTTTTTATAATATAAATTTCAGGTAAGTGCAAAGTCTACGGAACTTAGGTCTTCAGTCTAACGAGATTACTTCAGTATTCAAAAGTGATTGTGCTATACAGTTCCTTGGATTTTTATTAACTTTTTTCCTTTTAAATCATAATGATATAGTTAACATGGTTTGCCAAGACATGCCACATATGCTTAACTTTTTTCTTTAAAATATTATCACTGGACACTTACTTTTCCAACCCACAGGAATTTCAAGTTGTTTGACAGTACTTCATACAATGACATTTGGCATCATGGTATCAAACTGGCACCTAAGGATCTCCATTTTCCTACCGACCCATAGGATCAAAACAGTTCACAATTTGTGTTTTCAAGATCTGATGGTTCAGTTCCAAATTTTACGTAACATTGCATTGTAGGTTTTAGCTGAATGCTTTGTTCCCCACCAAAGCATTTTGTTACCATGACAAAACAAATATTTCTATTTGACTTGGTACATTCACCAATCAGTTTAATATATTTTTTTCATGTAGGGTAGCAGGGATTTAAGTCTGAAAATGTGGCATTATGCATGACTAGGTGATTAAAAAAATATTTTTTCTTAATGTAAAGTTTTTAGAAATCCAGCTCCCTAACAGTATACTGTCATGTTAATTTTACACAGTTTAGATTAAATTACCAGAAGTTGAAAAAAAGATGACAAAGTTCAGTGTTCGATAGTTTTGTGTCAAACTGAAAAGATGGTGTATGTCTGTCCCAGTTGACCCATTCAGGGAAACAGCTTCTCTGAAGGTCTATTCCATATTTTCATTAATAACTTAAATGAAATAAAGGGCGTAGCCATGCAATTGACAAATGACGCAATATTTGTAGAATTTGCAAGTATTCTGGAGATCCTCATAGCTCAGAGAAAAGTTCCCAAATCTGATTAAATTTAATGATGACATATACAAGTACCATGGTTGGTGATGATGGTATGTGGGCAGTTATAAAAGGAGGAAGAGCAACGCAAGAAAGAATACAGAAAAGTACAGATGTGCCATAATCTGAATTAAGATTTATAAGATGTTGCCAAGAAACGTAAATGTCGTTCTGGGAATGGTTCATGGAAAATTGACAGCTCTGAGTGATATTTTTACTTCTTTCCTCAGTCTTGGCAAGGCTTCAGCTAGAAATTAGGTTTGGGCACCATTCTCTCAGAGAAAACAATCAGAAAAGAGCAACAAAGTGATCAGAGATTTAAAGACACATGAGAAAAGTTTTTGTCTTGAAATGAAAATCGGATTTGTATACTCTAGAAAGGATGATGCAGAGGACATGGTAATGATCTCTATGAAAATGTGCAGGTATTATAAAAAAAATACATTTATCCACCATCACTGGGGGATAAGTTTGACTTTAAAACCAAGATAATTATGTTAGACAGATTTTTTTTCTTTGCTGTAATAATATGTAAACATTGGAAGAGGCTACTCTAGAAAGGCCATGAAAGTTAAAAAGTAAGAATGATTCCAGTTACTCCTGCCTGAAAGCAGAGTAGATTGACCAAATGGCTGACCTTTTTAATGAATTACTAGTAAACAATGCAATCAACCTTAGAAAAATAGCAAATTGATATTTGGTCTGGATTTAAATATGTATAGAAGCTCTTGTTGTGGGGTTTTTTTCTGTGGGAAGAATTTTTACTACTTCCAGCCCTTCAGAATGAAAATAGGACAGAGAAATACTTGCATTTCTGCAGTATGTGAAGTTTTGTGGGGGTTTGTGAAGTGCATTAGTGTGCTGACTAATGGAACTACTCCTTGAAACGCTAGTTTTCTCTCCTTTCATTTTTGCTGACAGATTATACATTTTTCTGTAGCTCTTGGAACTAAAAGCTTTTCATTTAATGATTAAAAATGTACTTGCTTGGAATAGTATGAGCTTGCCGTTCTGAGAACATGATGACAATAATACGACTGTGATGTAATTACAGCATGTACAGCTTTGGGAAGTGATCTCATTTTCTGAAAACCATAGGTCCATGTAACAATTACAGTACAGTCTCTAAACTTGCCTTTACAGATGGGAAAAGGGAAAAGTTTTTAGGCTATGCAGATGCCAATAATCAGACTGTAGGTATCTTTTAGGGCATCCTGCTGCCCTTTTCAAAACATGAACTTGAGGGTTCTGAATTGTAAAAAATACTGACCACAAGAGCTTATTTTCTAGATAATTTTCTCTGTATTGGTAGGTGAATAAAATAAGTAGGGAAGATAAAATGTTTCTGGTACATGAACGTAAGTAACCTCTTCCAGCATTTTTGTTTTGTTTTGTTTTTTTATTCCCCAGGAATATACTCCACTTGCCATTTGGAGAGGGAAAAACGCAAGAGCAGAAGCACTTCTGAACCTTGGTCCACATTATTGAAGACCACTCTTATGAAAGCAACTGTAAAGGGATCATTTAAAGTCAAGCAGTGATACTGCTCACCATGTCATTCTTCTGCTTGCTCTTTGCTGTATTAAACTGTGGGTCTTATTTAACTTAAATATCTAGAGCCAGGAAGACCATTGACTTAGTTTTGATAACAAAGACAGGGAAAAAGAAACAGCCCCTGTGAGCATGTAGGGCCTTCTAAATAGTCTATATAACTAGAAACCTTTCACATAAGTAGAGCAATAGATAGTATGGCATAAAAAAGAAAAGAACGACACAGTGCTGTGTAGAACAACAAGCGAAGTGAGGCACACAAAGGCATGACCTTGTGTTGAGTAACCTATTCCTCATGCAAGTGATTTTCATTAAAATAAGCTGATGAATATAGGGAAGAATTTCTGTAAATATTATTTTATTTTTAATTAATTCACTTCAGCATTGTATTTTCTGGTTGTGTTTGTCTATGAATATTCTAGTGAACCAGAATTACAGTGCAGGACTGTACTTGTGTAGTTAGTTAGCTATTTTTAATGCTGCTTAATGTTTAGGGAAGATGAGTCTTGTACATGTAACCAAAACTAGTCATGGCAATTCAAATACATTACAATTGAAAACCTCATCAACTGCAGATAAATGGAAAACAAACAAAAAGTATTGTAGGAACCAGATCTCCCCTTTTAAAATGAGTGAGGATGCTAATGTCATTCTTCAGTACCACCTTTCCTCCTTTGAGTTATTCTCTGGAATTAAACTGAAGCAGCTCAAGAGTCTGTATTTCTGTAATCCCCCAGTCAAAGTCTTTTACTTATAATTTCCTTGAAATGAGAGGGAAGATAATTTTTTCCCATGTTTCTGTTCTCTTCTTACCATATTCATTCATTTTACTCAAAGAATTTGCAATTGTTCACACTTCAAACTGCTCCGAGTGGGGAACAACCCTCAGGCAAGTGCATGTGAAAGGTAAGAATCTTTGAGTCTCCTTTCCATTTACACAATCTCCTCAGAAGTCCTATCCTAAAATCATGTATACCACTTCACCAAGTTGGTGAAAATGAATTTGCTCTGTGATTTTTGTGACATAAAGATAAAAGAAATGAAACTAACTGGTTACTCTTCATCTGTCATACCTGTGCCACCAACAACTAAGATGAAGATAAATGACGAATTCTTTAATGAACAGTTCTTTAATGAGGTAGTCAGTACACAAAATGTTGTGTGTTTTTCTTGTTTGGTTGGTTGTTTCAGCTGTGTTACTATACTTTTTCATTGCTGTCTCCATATGAACTCTGGTGAATTATATAATTGGTTGTTCAGTAAACTAGTTTGAAGCTTCCTCTACATTCAGGTGGTTCTGATCATCTTACTTAATATCTAACTGCAAGTGTGACTCCTGCATAACATAATGCAATGCTCCAGAAAGAGTTTTGCTAATAGTAAGTTGTAAATTTTCTAAATTTTTCCAACTATACAAAGTCTGCGTTGCATTCCTAGAAGTAGATTGTGGGTAAAGCTAAGTTTGCACTTCATGCTACATCTTTTATTTGTTGAAGACTTGATCAGTTGTCTATAGTGCTCAAATTATTTGTTAGATAGTAGAGAAAATAGGAAGGAAAACAAAAGACTAAAATCTTCTGTCATAAGACAGAAGCAACAAAGAGGTAGAACATGAGCTTAAAATGTCTGATAATTTCCTGAAGAGTATCAACCGTCTCAGACATCACTGTCTTTCACCATTTCCTGCTACAGTCTCTGCCTGTTCCCCCATTTTTTGGGAGACATTTCCACTTTAGTGGAAGAAGCAATGGAAGAAGCAATCTATTCCCTGTTCAGAGAAGTAGGTTGTGTTTGTGACATCCACATGAAGGCCACTTCAGGAAAGAGCAGAGCAGAAAAATAAAAGAACAAATACCAAACAACAAAGAAAGAGGAAAAGAGTCAATGAGTGATAAAAAATTATGAGTCAATCTGAATGGGGGAATATCCTCTTCAGATGTAGGCAAAGAGATTAATTGGATGCGGTAAGGATGAGATATCAGTGCCACTAAGAGAAAGCAGGAAAAATTATACTATCTGAGGACATCATGATGGGAACAACAGAACAAATAAATAGGGAAGTAATAGGATGAGATCAAGAAGTAGAACTATGAGACCTTATTACTGTTTGACTGAATTGGGAGAAAATATCTTTTGTCTGGAAATTGCCAGGTATGTGTTAAAGCAACAAGGGCAAAATTACCACATAGCACAGAAAACAGTTTGCAAGAAAAATGGTGAAATCCTGGGTCCACTGAAATTCCAAGGGATGTTTGTCATATAATTACAACCCAGGGATATGAGTTCCCCCAGTTTATTTAATGTTTGCCTATAGATTTTTTTTATCATAAAATGATTCTCATTCACAAATATTGCTGTAAATTCGGATCCTGAAAATTTTATTCATAGAGTTAATCCTATATTTTCATAGAATTTTATGGAATTCTTAACAAGACAAGCACAATTCAAACTCAGTCAGAACAGCAGATAGATTCCTTAATATGCGGAATCCACCTTAGTGGCATTTTTTAATCTAATCTAGGGCTGGATCACAGTTAATTATGACCACCTAAATGCTTGCTTGCTTTCAACAGCTGCAGGTGGAGTTTCTTTATAGTTGGTCTGACTCCAGGAATAGTTGAGGGATTGAACTGTGTGCATAGCTGACACATATCTCATGACTCACCTTGCTCATCCTTAGAAGCTATGTATATGATGCCTTATATCATTATGGTGATACTTATACTGTGGAACACTTAAATTGATTGATTTTTCATTATGGCAAAGCACCCACTTGCCAGATTCCATTACCTTGCATTCTTCTCTGAGGATGTAAAAGATGTAGTATATCTGCCCAAATTTTCACTACAGGGTTAATGTTGCTCACATCCCCCAACCCCAGAGGTTAACTCCAAGCTAGGCACCAAATAGTCCAAGAATGATCTGTCTTTGCCTAATTTTAGATTTCAGCTGTGGATGTCTCTTCTTTCACAGTCCTTTCGACTCTGATTTTTTGCCTAAATCAACAGTTGCTTTGAGAATATACTTGGCTAATTATGAAATCTGAAAATAAATTTTGAACTGTAGTTACAACATAGCAGTTAAATCTCTGAAAAAGGATTATAATTTAAGGGTATTTTTTCTGAATATATTAGGCTTGTTTATGACACGAGCAAAATAATAGCAGATCAGAAAATATTCAGAACTATGCAAGAAATACGTTGTAGAAAAATTTACCCCTAGTTCTTTATGAGTAATGTGTGGAAGTCCTTTCTGGCCTGAAAACTCAGAAACATTAAATGTGATTCACAAAATTCAAGCAAACATAAATTTGTGTCTAATTTGCTAATATTGAATGTAAATTTATTAGGGAAAATTTCTTATTTCATTCACTTGCTCCAGGGAGCAGCAAGAGCCCTTGGTTAAAGGGATCTGGTCTAGTCCAGAAGAGGATAGTTCAGTGGAAAAGTATGAGGTGGTCCATTGAAGAGTATGAGTCAAGAGCTGAGAGCAGCTGTGGCATGGGCAGGGCAGTGCCCTCTCTGACAAAGGTACAGCCCTACTGCATCAAGGCAGGGCCATGAGAGGGACAAGGTCCATCAGCAGTCCCAAATAAGATGAGATAACAGTCTGGGGTGATCACTGGGATTCTCTCAGGAGTGATAGGAGACAAGAGTGGAAACAAGGCTACTGCAGCATATGCACAAGGTCTGTCCAGGAACCCCTGGAACCAGCACAGCAGGTGGCAGGTCTGGCCTCAGGGAAACCTACAGGGCAGGTCTGTGTGTCCTAGCATGAGCTTCAATGAAAGCTCCACACCCATGGGAAGAGTGGATGGGTGAAGATTCAGGTGAGGCTGCTTGGGACAGCTAAAGCCTATTAGTGTACTCTGTGCCCTTAAAGTGTAAATCCAAAGTAATCCAATTCACTTCAAAGCGTAAGCAATGGAATTTAGAGTAATCAGTCTCTCTCAGTGAAGTTTTCAAGCCTGCTATGTGTTAAGAAATGGTTTTGAAAAAATGTGAATAATTTAATAAATATTTATGTTTTTCCTTATTGTGTAAAATAAATATTATTGATGGACTCCAAATCTTAAAAATAAAACCACTTGATATTTAAAAGATTAAATTATCAAATTAAATTAATATTAGAAATGTTACAATATGTCAATTTGTGATATTTGTGAAGCCATATTTTACTCTCATTAATCCATATTTCACAAGAATTCAGACACATTGTATCCCAAAGAGACTTTCGTTGATTCCTTTTCCAAATTAAAATATCTAAAATATAATTCATTTTATATGTAAAGACCACATTTATACACATATGAAGGGGTCTAGCTACGCAGATTGATGCTCAGTGTAATTTGCAATGGCAAGTAATGTTTATTAAACAATGCTTTTAGAAGTCAGCAAGTTAAGTATCTGCTCTAGTGGGTTCTTTCTAAAATCTATCTACATCTTTATTCACTCTAACTATATTTATTAGACCATTCCCCTCGATTTTAATCTTTATACAATTTATATTTTATGCATAGCCTGATAATTCTCCAACATACTTCTGACAGTATTTTCTCTTGTTGCCTTTCAGTACTAACCCTTTATTTTTTTCTCTGATAGGATATTATCCAAGGCTTGCTATCTGTCCCCAGCAGAAGCCATGTGAGTTTGACATGCTGACTAATTCCAGAAATTTAAGCTACAATAAGCTACAATAAGCTAAGTATTGAAGCTACAATAAAATATTAATGATAGCCAAGAGTGATTGAGACTGATTAATGCACATACTGAAGAGCTGAAATCATAGGATCATAAAATGGTTTACGTTGGAAGGAACATTAATGATCATCCGGTTCCAGCACCCCTGCCATGGGCAGGGACACCTTTCACTAGCCCAGGTTGCTCAAAGCCCCATTGAACCTTGTCTCGAACACTTCCAGTGATGGGGCATCCACAACTTCCCTGGGCAACCTGTTCCAGTGCCTCACTACCCTCACAGTAAAGAATTTCTTCCTAATATCTAACCTAAACCTACTCTTTTTCAGTTTGAAGCCATTTCCTCTTGCCCTGTCTCAACATGCCTAATGTATGCTTTGGGTCTTAGGCGGCCATGCCATACTTGATTGGTTGGTGCCACTGCTAGGTAGATTTTTGAATCTTTATTGCAACACACTTTTCTCACTGATATAATACAAGAAGATTCCTGTCTTCCAATATATTTTACATTTTATAATCCCCAAAAACATACCTTACGAAAAGTAACTCATGGGATATTTTTCAATCAAGGTTATTTTCTGGTTCAGACTCACTGTTCTATGTTGCAGAGCATATGTTTTTAAAAATCTTTTTAGGTTAATTTATGCAATTGCAAATAATTAAGTCCACTAGAGGGCAACAACATTGTTAATCTAGCTAAAATAACAACATTTCAGTTGATTAAAAAATTTAAGTGAATAAGGAAAAGCACAGGAAATCATTTAAGAGACAGGGTGTTTGTACTGACTCCAGACTGGGAACACTACTGTCCAGCTTCTTTAGTTTTCCTATTCCAAGCATAAAAATGAACACCCAGGATAAACATCTTCAGATATGCTGGTCCTCTATTCCATGAGGAGAAAAGGAAATATCAAAAAAACAATTTTGTAAGTAGTGGATTTCAGGAACCTCATTTACCTAGTGTAATTCAACCTGAAATATTAAGCCCTTCAGTCTTTATCCTGAACAGTAATCACATGATCTGCTGGTTAAAATGTCCTTTACTTATGTAAAGAAGTTGCAAAAGTAAAATATTTATCATCAAATGCCTTCCTGACCTGCAAAGTACCAGAAAGACTTACCAATGTCTTCAAAAAAGCTATCATTTAGGAGTATGCACCAAATCTTACACTATGAGCAGGAAAATGGGAGTAAAGAATGGTAGGAAAGACAGAAGAGTAGTTAATAGTTTCCAAAATGGTTTTGCTGGAAGAAATGGCAAAAAGAATATTCCTGAAGGAGAGAGGCTGAGACCATACTGCCCTTTGTCCACTCATCTTCCCCCCCTCATTCTTCAGAGCTTTGCTATGGCTTTCTGTCATGAATGTTTCAAATCTGATGAAATGAGTACTGATGTCTGCAGTAAGGGAAAGCCTAATTTTAATCCATGGGTAATACAAAAAGCATATGAAAATGATGAATACAGTGCAATTTCAGATTTGTACTGGATAAATTTTAATGATGGATTAGACATTTTACAGGTATATGCAGGTCTGCTCATTTGTCTTTCTAGATAGGTCTAATGCAAGACTGTTCATAGTAATATTGTGAAAGTTTTGATGGGATAACATATACATTTAAATCATCTGCAAAATAGAATAAAACACACCGATACTATCAGCAAATTATTTAATTTATATAATAAACTAATTTATCACTTATGTAAACAAGGTAAAGAAAAAAGGTGGAAAAAAATCAGTAAATTAACTTTTGACTATAAGTATATTAAGTGTAGAAATTAATTATGATGATATATGAATAATCTGCAGTAGATTTATTTATAGTGTCAATATATATATTTTCAGAATATTCATAAACATAGAATTTGAATGCATTTAAAACACTGTTGAAGCAATGTTAGGCTCCTATATTCTCATTCATCCTGCTATTTAGCTGAACTTTGTGAAGGTACACTTCTCATAAAGCTCAGCATCACTGAGACTAAAACTGAGAGAAAAATAGGTATTATTGGTTTTCAGTGAATTTTTATTGAGAGCATATATTTTTAACAAAGCAAGTACTGAATTAATTAAGAAAACCTAGCAACTGTGTGATGATAGCCAATACTCATTGGAGTGCAATGACTAATGGAAGTTTTTAAACAGTCTATTGTTGTTCTTCACCAACACCTTTCTACTTTGCTACTTATTACCACAAAAGGCAGTAGTTCTTTAGCAAATACATGTAGCATGTGGCCCTCTATTGTGATGCCAAAAAAATCAGTCTTTTCTTTAGGCTTTGTCACCATAAGAAATGATACATTAACTGGTCTCTTCACAATTAGAGAAAAGAAGCAGCAACTGAGGCCTTTGCAAACGATCCCAATGCTCTCTTCAAGAGCTAGTGAGCACCAGAGACCTTTTGTTTATACCCCACATGACTGTTGTCTGTTGTCTACAAAAAGTAGACCTTAAAAAAGAAGTCTTGAAAACAAATCATTTTTGTGTCTTCCTGTATACTTTGACGACCCTTCAGACTCAAGAACTCTGGCAACTCTGTTGTTGATTTTAATCCCAAACAGAGTCTTCCATAACAAAATATTGCTAGTTTGTTTGAAAAAGTTTGAAAGATGTTTAACAGAGACAAGAATAAATTTGGATACCTTATAAAGCCTATACGTAATTTTACCTAAGGGCTATTCTGTTTGGTATTATGACAAAATTGTCCTCTCTATAGTGTGCTTTGCTCCAAGGAAAAATTGTCATTACCTGTGAATCCTGGAACAGAAGCTGAGGAAAACTGAAGAAACCTTACTCAGTAGTTGTGGCACTAGGGAGGTCCCTCAGAGATCTGGGCCTTTGCAGGAGAGGACATGTGGGTAGGAAATCAGCATTAAGTAAGAAAGAAAATAACAAACAGGCACATGTTAGAACATTCTTCTGAAAAAAATAGTAACATGCATTTATTAACAAATAACAAATTCAGCTAATCTATGTTCAGTTATAAAACTAATTTTGCAGATTAATTTGAGCAATTAAAGTAGAAATAAAGAACACTCAGGTTTCATCACAATATTAACAAAGTCTTAATGATATCTCTAACACTTACGTGCAAGGTCTGAAATGGATTAAGGAAATAATAAACATGCGTATGAAATTATAGGTAAATCAGTTTAAATGGAAATATGTTCCAGATGCCAAAGGAGATGCTGTTAGAATGCCAGGGATGTGACGTCAAAGATGATGAGTAAATGTGGTTTAGTAGTAGCATTGAATTAATCCTGAAGATAAAGTAGCATTGATGTATGCTCCAGTAGGAATTCACACAGGAAACTCTAAACTAGAAGATCATAGCTGTTGCACTAGGTGGATGGGGGAATATATTCAGCTTGAGCCTTCTCTCTGGCATGGCATAGGTGCCCTGTCATGCCAAGGCTACTGAAGTCCTTGTGCCTTCTGATAGATACTTGGAAGCAAGGGAAATAGAATATGAAACCATGTTTTCCTTTAACCTAGGTAAATATTTAGATAAGTCCATAACCTCTCCCACTTTTTCCTCAAATATGCTGTTCCTGTAAAATCATGGTATCTGCATCAATTCTGATTTGTCCTAATTGCCTGTAGGTAGTATGTATGTAAGAAAAAAACCACATTTAAATATTAAAACTCAAATTGGAGAGCCTAGAAAGTTTTTGTCTCCAGAATGTGCAAGTGAAGTTTTGATGCAATAATCTTTCAGGAAGACACCTGCTCTACCTAATGCTGTAAATATTGTTGTCGGGGCCCCAAGGGCACCATCCTGCCCACTGCCCAGGATCCCACATCAGCCTACCCAGGCTGTCAGCTCCCTGTCCCAGCAGCACTGCAACAGGGCCAATATCCAGGTCCCCACAGCCCTACCATGCCATGGGTTCCTCCAAGCCATGCCCACACACAGGCTGTCCCTGTCCCCATCCCCAGGGGATGTTCACCAGACATGAACCTGACCCGTCCACCTCCCTTGACTTCAGACCTACTTGATCAACATAACCTTGCCTAGTCATCTGAAATCCAGGATGAACCTGTCTGCCATCTTGAGCCCTGCCCTACCACCTCGCTGCGCTGGTGGGATGGGCTCCCCAGCCCCTGGCCCCAAGGGCTGCCCCAAGCAGCTGGTTCTTGCTTCTCCCCAGCAATCAGCTTCTGAGTGAGTTTTCACAAATAATGATTTTAAAGCATTCAGAAATAATACAGATCTTGGTTGATAATCATGTGGAATTTACCACATCTGACTATGAACACATGTTGTTCTCTTATATGTCTTAAACCGTTGTGTCCAGTGCATTGCACTGTAGATCCAGGTACAACACAGTTAAAATAAACTGCATGCTTTATTACAATTTTTTCTGTTACCATGTTTTCACAAATTCAAAAATTACACTCATTATAAGAATATTTTTAAATGTTATGTGAAGTCTTATTCCCCAAGAACTACATGGTCCTGACTGGAAAACTACTAGTTCACTTCTGAAGATTCTTGGTAGGAAGGTGTCGTGTCAGCAGCAAAAGCTGATACTCCCTCTTATGCAAGTGCAAGTCTCTTCTACATACAGCTCAGCAACTGGGTGAACTTTAAGTAAACTCATAGATTCCATTCTTCGCATATGGAAACTTTTCAAATTAATCCTTCAACAACTTAGGAGAAATATTTTTTTCACCATGTTTTTAAAGGGAACTTAAGTACTCTAACCAAGACCTGAATCTAAGTAACACAATATATAATCTTATTAATTTTCTGTTAGAAGATTGACTTATTTCTAGATTTCTACGAAATATCCCTCATAAGACCATTTTAAGTGGATTAGTGGGCTTTTTTTTCTTTTTTGTGGAGTTACTAGCACTTGCCAGGGGGTGGAATAGAAACAGGATAATCTCAACAGCTTTCTTCTTTGTCAGTGAGAGAGGTTCCTCCTAAATGAACAGGACTTCTACTTAACATGCTGAACTAGATCTGGAAGAAACTGTCTACACAGATTATACAGGAAGCCAAAGCATAGACATCATTATGGGTATGGCTATAATAAAATATACTTACAATAAACTGGAGGGTTTTTTCTGTCTGAGGATTAGCCCAGATGTGTAGGCTTTCTCTATTTAGTATATGACTTTCTGGAAGTCTGGAATCATGCTATTGTGATGCCAGAGGTAGTTAGGTCATTAAATAACGTATTTCTAAAAAATCAGAACTAAAATCCAGTGGATCATAGACAGGATGGTTGTGATCCAATTTTGTGCTTGAATCACAATCTCTGCTAATTTTCTTTGTCTGAAAAGTATTACATAAGTTTTCTCAAGTACCTAGCCTAGCCAATATAAAAAACTTTGGTGGAAAAGTACAAGGAAAGATGTTGATTTATAAACTAAAGCATTCTATTAAGAATTTTTCTTTTTTTCAATTTTTTCATTTTCTTCATATGACTTACCAATTAGTTTCCCTCAGAAAATTAAGGCAAGAAATGACAATGGGATAGTTAGAAAATTCCTCCTTTAGAGTTATTCTTCAGGAAGCTGTGTCTGTGATGACATGACTCAGAAAGACAAAAGAAAATTCTTTCAAGAATTCTTGATATCTTGTAGGTGATGCTCCTTAAAAGTGCCTGTAGTTTCTTGCTGCCGAAATAAAAGTTTCTCATGTCTTTACCATGACCAGCCTTTTGTGTCTAAGGCACAAGGAACCAGACAAATAAGATAAGAAACACAGGGTGAAATCCTTAACCCAGAGAGATACAAATCTCCCAAATGTGACTTTCTATGTCCAGCTGTCACATAGCACTGCCTTTACTTATGCAGCCCTCTAAAGTTTTGTAAAGTCAGTTACAAAGACGGACTGGATTCACCAGTGTGCCCTGCTCTGAAAATGTACGCTAACTGTCAGCACAGCTTAACTGAAGTCTGAATTGCTTGGCATAGTAAAAAATCTGATCTCAATGGTTAAAATATTTTTATTTTTTAAGAATTTTCACATTTTACTGTCATTAGAATTTATGAAAAGAGTATTCTCTGACTGCATCTTATTTCAGTTTTCTAGTATGAATTGTTTGATAACTCTTTAAATGCAAGATGAGCAAAAGAATGAAAACAATCCCTACTTTTCCTTCTTGATGGGCCTCTACTATTACTTCCCAAAGAAAAGGCACAGATGGTAGCAGTTTTTTATAAAATTAAAGTCTTTTTCAATAGGTGTTGAATTATGCAATGAATATGCTTGGGCCATTATACTCAAATGGCCTCAAGTCCACTATAAAATAACATTACTATCCCAAACTCCTTGCAAAGCAATGTCAGCATAATATGAAAAATATTTCTGAGCAAGTTACTTTGAATTAGAGCCACAGACTCTGTCACTTTAGATGACAAGTGACTTTGGTGATTCTCCTTGAAAAGAATTTTGTGTATTCACGTTAAAAGAAATGCTCATTTTGCTTTACATACAGATTTCTTTTAAAGGTAGAAAGTAGCTGTGTCATGCTAGTGAAATGGAACTAATTTTAATATTTCTTTTTTATTTTCACTAGGGTATGCACATTATTATGAACAAAGTAACAGGTAAAGCAGCTTTAGGATTTGTCTTTCTCTCTTTACTGTTCAGAGTACTAAGTTAAAATAATATAAAAAAGAAAAAATCTTCAGAGCAGTGATTTCTGAATTCACCTCCTAATGAGTCAATTGTTTCTCTGAAGACTGAAACTTATCAGCTCAGATTAACAAATGGATGACAATGAAATCTACAATGCTTTTATATATCATTGTATATTGATGATTTTACTTCTCTTCTTGGCTTTCTTTTTCCATTCTTTTTTTCCTAAAGATTAAATGTAATAAATCTGATTTTGTTCCACATCTTTCACATTTAAGGTACCCTGAAGTATATTACAAAAATAATGAGACAGGAGCTTTTCATTTCAATAGATGTTTAAGAAAGGATAAAATGTGTCTGGTAAAAGGAGGGGGATGATCTACATATCTTTTTGGGGCTGACTTCTGTATTGACCTCATGCTGAACTGTCCTTTACAATAATTGTAGGCAGAGCTTTCGCAAGGGGAGGGCAGCCTGAGTAGGCAGCCAAAATATTATCGCTCCTAATGAAAGGGAAATAGCTGAAGTACCAGTGGAACTTCTGCTCCAACTTCCCAGATCAGCCTGTGCCAGACTATCTTCTGAAGTACAAATTAAAGGGAAGAATAGAGAAAATGCAGTCAGAGCACTAGGATGTATATCTTTTTTTTTTTTTTTTCTTCATCTCCACTCACTTTTTTTTGCCCCATAAAATATCAGGGAAAATAATCCATCTGGATGCAAAATAATGGACGTTAATTTTAGGTATTAGTGCCTTCATCACAAGGGAACTAAATAATTGGAAAGTTCTTTGGGAAAGGACTCCTGACATTTAAACTGTCACAGATTCATATGTACCAGTATCAGTTAATTGCTCTTGCCCGCATTTCCTGAAATTTCTACAAAGTATTTTGACTTAGCAGATACAAGAAACTTAAACAGTACAACATAACCTAATAACTCTGGGCAGCACCACCAAAATGTTCAAATGTAGTGGATACATGACTAACACTCCCCATACCACCTTTCTCTATCCTAGGAGTGGTTTCTAAATTAGGCTTCTAAATTACTTCTTCAATGTAATCATATTGTCATGCTTCCTGTTATTGCTCTATTATGGTCATAAGATGCTGCTCATCATCTACCTGCAAGCCATATAAGTGAAAACACTTATCTCTGAGTATTGATATTTAAAGAGTAACACCTTAAACACGGTAAGAATTGACA
The DNA here is from genome assembly GCF_003984885.1 of Neopelma chrysocephalum. NCBI lineage: Eukaryota > Metazoa > Chordata > Aves > Passeriformes > Pipridae > Neopelma > Neopelma chrysocephalum. The sequence goes on along the minus strand of NW_020897689.1, from coordinate 2,374,044 downwards.
ACAATACACAACACAGGGGGATAGAAGGTAACTGGTCTCTGCTGTCTGCATCTAGGTTAAGCATACTGATATCCATGTTAGCTTGTGGTCAGAGTAGCATTAGACTTAGAAGAGTAGTGGCTGTAGCAGGATATATTTTGAAGGAAGAAAGAAAGACAGAATTTTATTTACGGCTAGACATCTTGCTGCACATAATATAAAAAAATTAATAAGAATTTTCTTAATAAAAAATCAATTTATCTTTAGAAACATGGTGTGTTTTAATCTGTGCACTGAGTTAATGTAACTAAAGTAACTAGTGTTATATTAATTGTAGTGGCAGGGGGTTGTCTTGTCAGATCCAGAATTAAGATGAGTATTTGATTAGTGCACAAATAAGTACTTTGGAAAAAAGTAAAGTGGAACTATGGAAAGAGTCAACTTCTAGAGAACTTTGCCTCTTCAGAAACTAGAACTGCAATACACTATTTGTAAATAATGTTTCAGGCACTGATAGAAAGTGGTATCTCTTGGTAAGACTTTAGGAGCTGTAAAATGGGTTATACTTAAAGACGTGATTCTTAAAAGTGCTGTTCATTGTGGATCACTTTCCAGAAGTAGTTTTTAAGACAAATATAACATATTTAGTCACATTATCATTTTTATCATGTATAAAAATCTCCATAAAGAAGCCATAATGAAGATAAAATGCAGTGAATGACATTAGATCTCTTCAGTCTGGAGAGCACAATATTTTATTGCTCAAAAATGGCTCTACTGTTGTTTTTTATATTGGTGGCAGGTTTTTGGTGCAGGGGCAGCAGTTGTGGTTGTGATGTGGGAGAAGACCATGAGCTGGCTGATCCCAGCCAAGTTCCATCTGGCTCTGACACCATTGTGAGTGCTTCACTGTGTGCCAAAACCACAGACAGCCAGAGGAGACCAGTGCCATGGCTCTGCCATGTTTAAGAAAGAGCAGCAGGTACTATAGAGGGAATAAGATAAAGATCACAGAATCAACAGAATATGCTGAGTTGGAAAGGATGAACAAGGATCACCGAGTCCAACTCCTGGCCCTGCACAGGACCATCCCCAAGAGTCACACCATGTGCCTGAGAGTATCATCCAAGCACTTCTTGAACTCTACCAGGCCTCGTGCTGTGACCACTTCCCTGGGGAGCCTGTGCTAGCACTCAACCACCCTCTGGACAAAGAACCCTTAATATTCAACCTAAATCTCCCCTGGCACAACTTCAGGCCATTCCCTCTGGTCTTGTCACTGGTCACCACAGAGAAGAGATCAGTGCCTACCTCTTCTCCTCCCCTTATGAGGAAGTTGTAACTGCAATGAGGTGTCCTCTCAGTCTTCTCTTCTCCAGGCTGAACAGACCAAGTGACCTCAGCTGCTCCTCATACGGCTTCCCCTCAAGGCCCTTCACCATCCTCATTGCCCTCCTTTGGACACTCTCTAAGAGCTCAATATCTTTCTTGTATTGTGGTGCCCAAAACTGCACACAATATTCCAGGAGAGGCCGCCCCAGTGCAGAGCAGAGCAGGACAATCCCCTCCCTCGACTGGCTGGCGATGCTGTGCCTGATGCTCCCCAGGACATGATTGGCCCTCCTGGCTGCCAGAGCACTGCTGACTCATATTCAACTTGCCATTGACCAGGACCCCCAAGTCCCTTTCCACGCCACTGCTTTCCAGCATCTCATTCCCCGGTCTGTACGTATATCCAGGGTTACCCCATCCCAGGTGCAGAATCCAGCGTTTCCCCTTGTAGAACTTCATATGGTTGGGGATTGCCCAGCCCTCTAATTTATTGGGGTCTCTCTGCAGGGCCTCCTTGCCTTTGAGAGAGTCAACAGTTGCTCCAAAAGATGATGGAGATGTGGCTGAAGATGTGCTCTTGGAAGGATGTGCTCCATGACAGGCAATATACAATCCTGAAAGACTGAAGCCTATGGATAAGCCACACCACCGCATGGAGGTGGTCCTGAGGGACTGTGGCAATGGGTGACCCTTCGAGAGACTGGGACATCACTGGGGGACTGTTGGCAACTCAAAACCAAGAAAGAGCAAGGAACAATGGAAAGAAACCACTATGCACCACCTCCCAACCTCTTATACTGTCCATCGCATCAACAAAGGGAATGGGATGGACTGAGTATAAGCCACTGTCCAAATAAGGTGAGTCGGTGCCAGAAAGGGAGTAAGAAAGGTGTTTGACTGAAATTGAGCCTTGAAAAAGGGGAGGAGAGGTGTTTTGTAAGTGTTTAATTGTTTGTGTCCTTTTTTCAGTGTCTAAATTAATAACTAAAATTTTAAGTTGTCAATAAATTAAACTATATCCTCCAAGTCAAGACTGTTTTGCCCACAACAGACATTGTTTTCAAGAACCTGAATACATAGAGATATGTGAGAGAGGATGTGAGAGAGATATGGAAATCCTGCAGAAAGTCCAGAAAATGACCACTAAAATTGTTGAGCAGGTCATCCTGCTCAATAATGGGAGATTGGACCTCCAGAGGTCCCTGCCTCCCTGCCAACCTCAGTTTTCTGTGATTCTATCTGATTCTCTGAGATAGAACCAGCTGTTTTCCCTTAGTGACTCAATCAATAAAAGCAGTATCAAACTGACCAAGGAGGCCTCTGGGAAAATACAAAAATTATTTCATTACCTGGAAATAAAAGGAATACTCTCAAAATCTCATTCACTTTACAGCAGCCCAGTTTGGCATGCATAGAGACTGCTGGAGAACGGTGTTTAACAGTAGGTGTTAACCTTTGAATGAAATCACACACCCACCTTTTCCTGCTGTGTTTTCAGACATGTTGCACCCCTCCTGTGAGCTAGAAGCCGAAGAATGTAGCATGTATGCTACAATTGGTATTGCAAATACTTGTTTTCTGTCCCTCTGGCTGTAGAAACAAGACCCCAATTTCTCTTGTTCTGGAATGATATAGGCCTGGAAGCAGCTGACCCAGGGGTGAAACACAGCCATACCATCTACCTTGGCATCATCCACCAAACTTGGAATCAACAGATATCCAGACAATTTTTTAATTACATTGATGATGCATTATGTGGAAGAATAATTACAGAAGTGCTAAGTAAAGGGAGTTTAACCTTGGACTGCAGCCAGATTCTCACACAGCCACTTACTCACTCCACCTCCTCACCAGGGAATAGGAAGAACATAGGGTGAAAAAACCCATGGGTCAAGATGAAGACAGGAAATCACCTACCAGCTACTATCATGAGCAAAACATACTTGAATTGGGGAGTATTTATTTAATTTATTGATAGTTAAAATAGGTGGGGTTAGTGAGAAACAAAGGCAAAAATTAAAACACCTATATGCACCCACCCCCATTTTCACAGGCTCAAAATAATTTCTCAGATTCCTTCATTTCTGGTTCCTCTATCTCTCCCCTGCTCCATGAGTAGTACAAAGTGGGTGGGGAATAAGGGGTTGTGGTCATTTCATAACAGTTTAACATTTATCACCTGCTCTTCCTTCCTTCTCTCACTTTCCCCCCACTTCATATGTCCTCTCCAAGGATTGTAGTCCTTCAGCAAATATCCATCTGCTCCACTGTGGTCTTCTCCACAGGCTGAAGGGAAATCTCTGCTCTGGTGACTGGAGCACCTGTTCGCCTCCTTCTTCTCTGACCTTGGTGTTCACAGGGTTGTTTCTTGCTCTTTATTTCTTTCTCCTCTTCAGACAGCGTGGTGGGTTTTGCCCTTTCTCAGCTATATTTTCATAGAGCACCACCAGCACTCCTGAGCTGTGTCCTGCAGTGGGTCTAGAACAGAGCCAGCTATAAGCAGCTGTACCTGGAATGGAGCAGCCTCTGGTTTCTTCTCACAGAGACCACAACTTAAGTCCTCCCCCAATCTCGTCATAGATCAACAGAATAGGAGATCAACATGTAGTCAGTCCTTTACCAATGCCAGATTTGCCATTAATTGTTCCAAAAGGAGCCCATTCAAGGTCTACTGAAGAAATATATTTTTTAGATTTTTCATGACCATATGGGCAGAGACATATCACAGCTTAACCAATTGCTCAAGTAAATGCCTTGGATGCCTTAATACACTGATACATTTTGGTGTATGCATATCCTCAGTTGCAGCCAATTGACTGAACCTTTAAATAGTGATCTCAAAAAAAAGGAGTCATTTTGAGAGGGAAGAGAAGTAGCATTGAGCTTTTGACCAGGTCAAGCAGGAGGTAGCCAATGCAATGACATTAGTACCCATCCAGAAAGAGAGATGTAAACATTTCATTATATACAATCAAAGGAAAGAGCAGCAGCTTGCAACAAGGGCAAGAGCTTGTGGCAATGATCCTCTCAAGAGATACAAGGCAGGCTATTGGGATTCAGGAGCTGAAGCCACAAAAGATTCAAAAAAATATATTTCTGGGGAGTAAGAGGTTCAAGCTGCAGTTAAGGACATTCTGCATGCCACTTCAGTGTTAGGCACAGAACAATCACTGTGATTATACTCTAGACTACCTACCCTAAATTTTTAGTTCAAGGATTCAAAGCCCACTGGTGGAAGAACAACTAGTGCTATGTAACAAAACTGCGTGCTGACCTTTGCTCAGTAAGAATGTACAGGCTCAAACTCCAGATTGGGATTAGCTGAGTTTATTAGTCTGTAGCCAGTAAACCAAAAATGAGAAGAAATCAAATTCCTGGGGCTATTGAAGCCCCAGCATATGATGAATTAAGTGATGTAAAAAACCAATGGAATTTGTTTACAGATAGATCTTGTAAAATTGCAGCAAGAATCAGGAGGTGGTGAGCTGTTACTTGAAATCCCTCCATGGGAGAAGCTGCCACCTGTGAAGGGACTGGAGGCTCTAGTCAGTTTGCAGAAGTAATGGCCTTGAAAATAGCCTTGGAACATGTTCAGGAACACCACTGGTCCCAGTATATGTACGTACAAACTTCTGGATGGTGGCTAATGTAGTGTAAAAATGTCTTAAAGACTGGAATCATGTTAACTGACAGCAATGAACAGATGAGCCTGGGGAGAAGGGAGGAAAATGTTAGTGTTCAATTGTGTATATTTTCCTTTTTTTTTCTCAGTACCTGAATCAGTAATCAAAAGTTTCTGTTAATTACCAATAAAACATAAATAAAATTCCTCTAATTGAAAGTATTTTACCTCTGACAACTGTTGGCAAGTGATGCAAACTAGATTTCTAGAGGATAGCTCTGGAAAGCAAAATACTGATTCCACCACCTTGCCAGCATACACTTACTTCATGAAAAAGCTAAGAAGGATACTGAATCAATGGACAGAACTTAAGGAACAAATATGCCACATTACAGAGGGAGAAGTAGGGGTAGCCCTTGCAGATTTAGGAGCATACCTAATAAAAATGGATGTTTCACGCTGGACAAATGTAGTCTAGTGTCTGTATATGCAAGATTATTTGGCATATGTTTGAACAATGAGAAGAGAGCAAACAATACAGAAGACATATAGCCTCAACCAGTTCTCAAGTAGACCTAGAAAAAATCAGATCACTATTTAGGAAATATATGGATGATGAAATATTAATTTCCAAGTTTGTGAGAGAAAGTCTATCTGGAGGGCAAAATATGTCATGAGGGAACTAAAGATAGGTTTTACCATTTCTGACCTATCTGACATTGAGTCAGGAAATGAGCAACACATTACAGAAGGTGTCAAGTGGTTCAGTGGCATCTGGGAATCTGAAAACATAATGGATAGCAGTAGGCATGCATAATCCCTTGGAAAGACATCCAAGAAACTGATGGCAAGGGCAAACAAACAGAAAAGGATCCATACCTGGTAGTGTTGGATCTGGTGAAACGTCTTCCCAGGTAACAAAACAAAGTGTGATGAGCTAGAAAAATATTTTTATCCCCTGAAGTCATCTGGACCTCATTAGAGAAATGACAGACCCTGTCACAGTTAGAAGAATGCCAAGCAATATGGGCAGCCCTCTATAACAAAGAAGATCTACAGCTGAGCACAATTGTGTCTGACTGTCAAAACACCACAGAAACAATGGCAATAGCCCATGTTCCCATGGAAAACATTGCCTGTGAGGTAAACACAGACCGAGAGAACAGTGGAGAGAAAACTGTGGACAACTGCATATAATTGGCAGACAGACAGCGTATAAAGGACAGAAAGAAAGTGATAGAGGGTGACCTAGAGTGACATCCTATGAGAAATGAATCTACCTAATTCATCTATGACAAGGGTTACGTAAGCTGACTAGTCCTCATAGGCCTCACAGCTACTTCCAAAATCAGACTTTCAAAGACAAAACTATTTTTAACATTAATAGAAATTCTGAAAAAATAGTTCCCATTCTGATTCAGAAGGAATCATCAACCTTTATCTTGAAACAGAAAATCTGGATTTCCAGATTTAGCCAACTGTACCTCAAACCCCTTTTCCCACCAAATCCCATCTATGACTTTCTTTTAATGTCTAAGCTATAATAGTATATAGACTTTCTGAAAATGCACAAAATAAATAGCTTAAATAATATCAAATGTTCTCAAATGTGAGTAGTTTAACAACATATTAATTTGGTGCAGAAGCTTTGAGCAATTAGTGCGAACACAAAGGGATGAAAATTTGTTTTATTTAATATAGCATAAGTTACCAGAATTTCAAATTTTCCTCTGGTTTGATTTTTAAGTGAGAAATGTTGCATTTATCCTATATAATCAATATAAAGGAAGTATATTGAATATTCTCTCAGATATTGACAAAACACTTTGTCATAAATAGATTATCTGTATTGGGGATTCTAACTTTAATTTAGAACTTGTTACCTGTGTAAGTCACTTACAGTATTAGAACAAAGTGAAATTATACAAAGTTCTTCTTTGCAGATCAGGGAAGAACTTACTAATAACACAATTTAGAGATTTCAGTTTTTTCTTAATTTGTATGGGTGAACTGAAAGTGATTTCTTAAGTTTATCTCCACCACACTTGCACCAAGAGAATGTCAGTATTTTAAATGGAAATTAGCACTGGCAGGTGAAAATTTGATGGGAAACAGTGAGATTGCATTTAGATGGGCAACACCTTCCTTAGCCATCTCTCAGTGAGACTATAAGAAAGCTGACAATGTGGCAGTGCTCAGTTCACAGTTTATTTGTATTTTTCAGGAAGCTTTACTGAATGGAATCTCTCACTTAAATGAAAAGTATAATTGATCCAATGTAGACAGGCAGAATGGATGAAAGAAGTGGTGCCAAATATATATATTGCTGTGAAGTATATAGAATGACGGATTTGAAATATTAAACGTTAGAGCATTTTAAATTACAGCTCTAGATAATCATGATACTTAGACTTCAACCCAAATATACCTTCCCTATTTGTGAAGTGTCCGTAATAAAAGAGATCACCCTTTTTGACATGAGTAGACATGAAATACAATGGAAGGGGTTTGGTTTGTTTGTTTTTTAAAGTAGGCAGTTCTACCTCTTTTGGTTATTTTATTAAAATATTATGCATATATTTTCAAAGCTCTCTGTATGTTTCTGGATATTCATAGAAAATATAAATCCATTTAGGGAGTTATTCCTGTTAATGCTATTTATGGAAAGACATCAGAGATTAAACTTTAATCCTAGTTGCCATTATAAATAATAATTTCTTGAATACTTCACAAACAGATGATCGTGGTCTTAATACAATATCTGGATTTTATCTAGAATACCTAACCTTAAAGTAGGAAGATAATCTAAGGAGATAGTTTACCAAAACAAGAAATTGTTATAATATTATATGTCAAAATTAATTACTTCAGTTAATGAAGGCAATTAACCACTGAGACAGTTTAACAGGAACTGTGTTAGATTTTTATGATGCTGAATTGAAAGCTGAATGCATTCCTAAAAGGCATGGTCTGATTGACAAATGACTTAAAGGGCAAGTGGTGAATTTCTCTTCCTTTCATATATGCAAGAAGTAATTATAACGATACTTCTCACCCCAAGTACTCTAAAAAGATCTCTTACCTAACGAGATACCTGTAAATTCTCAACACGATAGGGAAGAACATACATTCATTCTAAAGGAAAAATTAAACATCTGTTGGTGCTGATGGCATGCTGAGATGTGAGGGCATTTATGTGAACCCTCCACTTCCGTTCTTCTTGCCCCTAGTGCAACGTTCGGATAGCCATAAAAATTTGAAGTACCTGAAAAATTTGAAGTATCATCTGATTTGGCATATGTAAACAGTCTCTCTGGAAAACAGTTTTATATTTTACGTTAGCTGAAAATGTTATTTTAAATATATGTAGCTTAAACTCTGATTTTACAGGTTTTAAAATTGCTTCTTCATAGATGTGCTCATGCGTTCATAGATATAATATAATGTAAAGTGAAGAGGGAAGAGTTAAGAACCCTAGAGTCTGTTTCTCCTACCATATTTTTGTTGGAATGAGCTATCCATTTCACTGTATCATTACAGTGCTGATTTAGCGTCTTAACAGCTAATATATAATTTCCCAGGGTAAAAAAAAAAAAAAAAAGGGTTAGAATATAGCTTATCTGCAAGGGAAATAAAGGGTTGGAAATAAAGTAGGGAAATGTAGTTAGTTTTTTTTAATGCAAATTTTAAAGTGTTAAAAATAATTTTAATTGCCCTGGCATTGCATGAATGTTATTGGATTAGTCATTAAGTCAAGTTGGCAGCAGGTTTTTAATACCTTTCCTACTCTGCTGTGTGAGAAAACAGATCATTTTAATGGATATTTAAAGCCTCAAGATGTACCTAATACTGGAAAACCTTCAATGTAAAACTGGCAGAACCATAGGGACTTCCTAATTTTATTCAAAATGGTTTCACTGCAGCTAATACGTCATGCAGAGATGTCTCACAAAAAGACAGCTCTTGTTTACAGAATGACAGCGATGATGAGGTTGGCCCCATTTGTGCTGTCTTCTTTCCTTTCCCTACTTGTTATTTTAAGGTTAGAGAACAGCTCATATAGAAATTTGCTGTTTCCTTCCAGTCTTTAAGGCTTTCACTGAGGATAGTTAATGTGGTTAAAGAGTAATTTGGAAACTAAATAATTAATAAATAATTCTAAAGTAATTGATTCCCACTGGGTTGTATTTTTCTATTCAAGGTTGGACTAACCACAGACTGAACTACAAAAATGAGTAATGAACTTCTCTGAGGACAGACAGAGGACTAGATTTAGTGAGAGATTTAGGCATACAGAAGCGTTTGACAGCATCTAAATTCACCTTTCTATGTACATTCCCCCGATAGCTGACAAAGAGATGATATGCCTGTACTAACATCCCAGATTACTTGCCCAGGTTCTGAAAAGGTGCAGTTTTGTTATCCAAGAGCATCACATACCTGGAAAAAAAGCATCGTATGAAGTGCAGTACCATGCACAAAAGCACAAGTGTTCACTGGCATATAAAAGCATTCAAAATCCTAGTAACTGTAAGCAACCTAAAACTTTTTTCACTGTGTGGTATTTTTTTACATATTCTTGACTCATAAAATCATGAACATTTATTCATTTATCTAAATAAACAAGCAATGAAAAAACCTCAGTTCTGTTATTCTTAACTACACTGGGCAGTCCTTACTGTTGTCCTTGTAAAAGGTGCCTCAAGCCTAACAATTAAGTCTCTAACAAAGCCCTCGTTAGTGTTTCAACACTAAAAACAAAGAGTAAAACTTTCAAACCTACAGGAAACATTTAAAAACCAATCAAAGAACATGAAACTTAAATAATCAATGAAGCTGACTAAAGAAAATATTGCTAAGTGTAATACGACATTACTCAATTTGATTTTTTTTATCCTTAATTGTGTGGAATCTTAGGAAAAGACTCACTTGACAGCATTTGAAAAACATTAGAGAGATAGCATTCAATATGCTGTTTGTGTCAAGAGTGAGGCACGCTGGGCTATGTTATATTGAGCAGTTATTGCTGCTGCAGAAATCCAGTCAATTTTCTTTTAATACATGCAAGGCCAGGAAAAGGATAAAAAGTTGGTGAGAACTGGGTCTCAATTGCAACTCACAAATAAGGAGATGACAAGTACAGTGTGCAATCTTATCTGTAACTTCCAGATTTGATAAACCTCTACCCATGCCTGTGAACAGAGGAGTAAGAATCTGATGTAAGAAAGCTTAAGTTTCCTGACTTAGACCAATCTGTATAGGCAATCTCTGTGTGTAAAACAACCTACCCCGGCATTTTTAGTCCCTTTTCAGAACTTACATCATACCTGAGTCCATCCTGGCCCATATTCAGTCAGCTGGAGAAAGTGCTTTAGTCCTAAACCCTCGTAGTGCTTAGTGCTACCTCTTCTTCCTTCAGTCTGTACATTTGAAAGGGAAATCCAATGAGGATTGTTGCTTAAACTATATAAAGGAATGTGATTTTGACATGCTTCTCTTCCTAACTTCTACATTTGCTCAACTATGTCATTTATGTATTGCCTGATACATGATGTACACCATGAGAGATCAGGGCTCTTAATTGTGTATTTTAGATTCCAGACTGGTTGGACTCATATGTCAAACTGATAGGCTCCTTGGGATAAATCCCATTCATTTAACTTAGATAACTTAATACCTCTGATTTTAGGTATTTAAAGAAATAGTAAGATTTATATCCAGTGCAAGGATGTATATGCCCAAGGTCAAGCACTTAAATTAGGTAGATAAGATGTCACTCATGAGGACTTTAAAGGCATCTACTCTCCTGAATGACCAGATAGATGTGAGCTCTACCTCTGGAAGTTTGTATGCTTTTATACAGCTTAAATGCAAGGTATACAGAGCAGGTTATACCCTAAGAATACTTTGGGGTCTAACCTGAAATGCTGGCCCTGCATTCTGAGGTTTTATGTTGTCCTATTTATGTTTTATTCCAGTTCTCAGAATAATTCTGCCATCCTTACATGATATTCTGTATTTAAAGTACTTTTCAATTCTATATCATCAATAAATTTCATTATCATGTTGACACTTCTGTGCCAAGTCCCTAATGAAAATCTAAATAATATCAGTACCAAGGCTAACCTTTTATGAACTTCACCAATAAGTTTCTTCAATGAAAAAAATATGATTTTTGTTCTTTTTCATATTTCATTGTTCAGTTTCTTACCTATCATAAAGTTCCTCTATTTGTTCCCATTTTTTCTGGTTTAAGGAACATTCCACGTGACACTGCATTAATTTCTTTTAAAGAAGACTGGATTTAATCTGTTGCATTTCTCTAAGTGGCTTAGAAACAAAGGAGCATGACCCATTATATTAAATCAGCTCAAAAATTTAATCTCAGAAAAGTTTAGTGTAGAGAGAACAATTTTAAGATGTTCATCAGAAATGAGAAGTAATATTCTCAGAATTCACCCAGAGCCTAAACTAAAAAACTCCTTATGAAAACAGGTGGAGATACACTCTCTAGGGAAAAAAAAATCAGATTAAAAATTTAAGCTTTTTAAAATGACAGTTATTAACTGAGCTATTTTTAGTGATCTGCTATTTAGATACCAATCAGCTTGGTACCCTACTACCTTGGTAACTGCAAATACTGTCTCTACAATATAATAAGATGTTTTATTACTCTCCTCCTTGGTTCTTTCTTTCTGACAATGTGATGAATTATATTAGTGTTGCAATTTATTGAGTCACTAAAGTTAGAGTACAAACTCCTCTTTATGACAGAACTAAGATATTAGTCTGCCAATTCCTTGAAAATGAAGAGTCGTTTTGGAGTTGTAACTTTTTCTACATGCACTAAAAAAAGAGAACAATTTTTGTGCTGTGTTGAAAGAGATACACATCACATCACATTCATGTGTCATATATGACATCAATAAACTCTGATGTTTCTTGCTAGGTGTTCGTGTCAATGCCTAAAGTACAGTACTGCTCCAGAGGAAAAGAATAACCTGGGAAATAGAGATAAACAGAGAACTCTTGTGATTCACAAGCATAGAAATATTTTACTGGGTGCAGTGCTGAACATGTTCTGTATGTTATTTTCCACCCCAGATAGACTATTTTTTCTTCTTCCGTGAACAGAAAAGAAATTATTACTGATGTATAATAATGCCTATCAGGCAAAAAAACCAGAAGTGGACAAGATCAAGAACAATTTATTATTCACAAAATATAGGGTTGCAGTTTAGGGGTGATCTCTGAGAATTATTATTTTGGAAAAAGTGGATGAAATATTGTCTGTGCTGAAGTGTTACCATCAGTGAAATGTTGCCATAAATTTGAACAGAGATAAAATTCTAACTTTTTGCTTTCCTCCTAATTTTCACATGTCACTCTCTTCGACTCTCTGGACACATTCTATTCATACCATGTTACAAATTGTTTCATTTTTTAGCTTGGGCCTAGGAAAAATTTACACGTCTGTATGTCCAAAGCATTTGAGTCATCTCACTATTTTTTGATTGATTATTTATATATGCAGATTTATTCTTGAGCATTACTGCGGAAAGAGCTGGAGCGCCTGTGAGAAAGGTGTCCAGGTGAAAGACAATTGCATAGATTTGATGCAAGTTCAATGGGAAACAAGTATGACTTATTCTCTCTAAAGATGTCTCTGTTTCTAAAGAAAACTGGTGATCTTAAACACCCTGAAAATTATCTACGGAGATACTCAGAGCAAACAACCTATATGAAGAGATTAGTGGAGGTGTTTTGGACTGTCAGAGGGAAGACTAAGGGACAATGAAATAACCTTGAAGGGTAGTTACAAAAATAAGGGAGCAAAACTTTTCTCAGCAAATGTTTCAACAAATGGCAATAAGATAATTCAGGATGAAAAGGAACTCAAGAAGTCTCTAATCCATATTCCTACTCAAAGTATAGTCAACTGGATGTCAGACCCCTTATAACCTCCCTTGCCAATCTCTTCAATTGTTTGATTGCCCTCATTGTATAAATGTTTATCTTTATATGCAGTCTGGGTCTCTCCTGCTCCAGCTTACGCATGTTGCACTTTATCCACCCACTATGTAGCACTGTGAAGATCTTGACACCATATTCTCAATGACATTCCTTTTCGTAATGGTAGGTTGCCCTTAGGTCTTTTTGAAGTTTTCCATTCTCCAGTGTGAACAAGTCCACCTTCCTCAGCCTTCCCTGATAGGGCAAATGCTTCAGCCCCAGCTGTCATGATGACTCTCTTCTGAATTTGATTCACTTATTCAGAATGTTTTTTTATACTTGGAGATCCAAAACTGGGTGCATTATTCCAGATGTGGTCTCATGAGTGCTAAGTAGAGTGCAACTTCCCCATATTTGTTTGCCGGGACACTGTTCATTTCACCCGGAATGCAGTTTGCCATCTTTGCTGCCAGGACACACTGCTGGCTCATGCTGAGCCTGCTGTGTATAAAGACCCCCAGGTTCTTAAGAAGATCCCCAGTGCCACAGTCCATGGGGAAAAAGGAAATGGGACCGGGCACTGCAATAAGGGTTCTGACACAGTTGAGGTCTCGTGCAGCAATGCCACTTTATTTACGGGAAACAAGGGTTTAAATAACGTAGGTTTGAGGGGTGGATTCTAACCTGGGGAGGCGCAAGAGATTGACAACTCAGGGAAAAGTGTGATAGGGGGACAGGGGAAAGGTGGGTGGAACTCCCGGGTCTCTGAGGGAATGGGCCAATGGCAGCTCTCCCTGCATGGTGGCAGGCTGTGACCAATAAGCAGCAGAGGAGCGGGAAAACTGGGGAGACAGGGTAACAAACAACTTTTGGAGGGAAAACCTGAGGGAGAAAGGGAAACAATATGGGGGTAGGACAGAATTCATACAATTTAACAATAAACTGAGGTGCATAAGAATTCATAAACACACAACAATAGACTGGGGAAAAACTGTCACTCTGGTGGGTGAATTATCCAGTAAGTAACATGTCCCTTTAGATCCCATTTATGCTTTTCCAGACAACATATCTTTCCCAGTCTGTCTTCTTATCCAGCACACCCCAGGTCCTTATGAAGATCTCCAGGTCCTTTTCAGTAAAGCTGCTCCCCAGCCAGGCTCTTCCCAGACCGTATTGTTTCCAGGAGTTCTTCTTTCGTAGATGCAGGATTTTGCATTTGACCTTGTGGAATTTTATAGGGTTACTGTTCGCCCATTCCTTCAGCTTGTCCAGGACACTTGGATAGCAGTCCTGCTCTCAACCACATCAGCTGTTCACTCCATTTCAGTGTGATCTGCAAACCTGAGGAGACTGCACACAGTCATTTCTTCAAGATAATGGTGTTAAACAGAACAGGTACCAGAGCAGACCCCCACAGTTAGTTCTACACTTTTTACCACCTCCAGATAGAGCACAAACCCATTAACCACCACCTTCTCAGCCCACTACTCTCCAATCGTCCTTTTATCCATCTAGACTGAACTATACTAATTTGCATTCAAGAATATTGTGTAAGTCAGTATCGACTTACTAGAATAAAGGTAAACGATATTCACTGCTCTCATCTCATTCATAGACCTTGTTATTTTATCATACAAGGCAATCAACTTGATTAGACATGATTGATCTTTGGTAAATCCATGCCAACTTGTCCAATTACCTCCTTCTCTCTTGTGTCACCAGGAAGGTGTACCAAAAGGGCTCCTTCTATTATTTTCCCAGGGACCAAGCAGGCTGCCTGTCCTGCAACAAACTAAGGCTTGGAATACTAAGGTTCGTTATTAGGTAAAAAATTTGATAAGGAGTAATGTGGCTCTGGAACAGATGATGGAATTTCCATGTCTGGAGCTTGTCAAGACTCAGCTAGGCAAAGCCAGTACTGACCTAATTAGACACTGATGATCTCCTATGTTAAAGAATCGGGTTGGATTAGATGACCTGAAAAAGTCTGTCTAAATAGCACTTCTGTGATGTTATAACCCTTTGGTATAATAAATCCTAAAATTAACAAGGTTTTGAATATTCTATATATGATGGGATGTTGAGATACATTTATTGTTCTTAATAATAACCCTATTGTCTTGTGAAAACTTACCTTGTAGTGTACCAAAATCATATTTTTATGTGCATCAGATTAAACCATTTTGTGGCTTTCATGGCATACATAGGACTGTGGTTTGCCCATTGTAGATTATTTCTTAATTACTCGGGGGGAAAAATAAGTAGTTAAGGATGCTCTAAGGCAACAGTTTAAGTACAGCCAAGAGAGCTGTAAAAAACGTTATAGAGAAAATGCACAGACATTTTAAGTCTGCTTTCATATGAAGTTCTCAACTACTTTTAGTATTTGGAACAGAATAATTAGATGGTATTGTTCCTCCTCTGCCACCCTAAACCTTATACAGTGTGCTGGTTTTGGCTGGGGTAGGTAGAGTTAATTTTCTTCATAGGGGCTGGTATAGGACTATGTTTTGGACTTGTGCTGACCACCGGGTTGATAATAGAGAGATGTTTTTGTCATTGCTGAGCAGTGCTTACACAGAGCCAAGGCATTTTCTGCTTTTTGTACTGCCACACTGGCGTGGGAGTTTGGGAGGAGACACAGCCAAGACAGGTAACTCAAACTGACCAAAGGGATATTCCATACAGTAGGACATCATGCTCAGTATATAAAGTGGGGGGATGAAGGAGGAAAGGTAGGACATTTGGAGTGATGCTGTTTGTCTTCCCAAGTAGTAGTTAAGTGTGATGTGGCCCTGCTCTCCTGGGGATGGATGAACACCTGCCTGCCAATGGGAAGCAGTGAATTAATTCCTTGGTTTGCTTTGCCTGTGTGTGTGGCTTTTGCTTTCCCTATTAAACTGTCTTTATCTCCACCCATATCTTCTCTGGCTTTTACCCTTCCAATTCTCTCCCAGATCCTGCTGGTGGGGGAGTCAGCGAGCGGCTGCATGGTGCTTGGTTGCTGGCTGAGGTTAAACCACAACATACAGACACTGAAAGAAATTTTAAGTTCTTCTATGCAACATTAACGACTGCATTTCAAACTGCTCTGCATTCAAGGATGACCTAAGTACATTACAAAAGCTTTTGAATCCTACCAGTCATATCAAACAGATGGGGAAATTAAGAAACAAATTATTAAACCATTATTTCAAGAGTGGCATGTTAGTAACATTATGAGCACTCAGCATCTTGCAGGATTATGCCAATTAAGTTCCATTCAAGAAAACTGTGTTGAGCTGACTTTTTGAAATCATGATGCAGAGGATGTTGTTCCAGCAAAGCTGCATTTTCCATCTTTTTGTGTCAACATCATGTTCAGTAGGAGCTATGTGCAAAGGACTTTATGTTGCTTAAGATTTTTATATGTAAACACTTTTTTCAGGGCTTAAAGTTGTATTATTACAATTTTATTGGATCTTCAGAATCAAAAACTTGTCAGTTATTGAAACTAATGGGGATTTTACCTGCATAAAAATTTAGTAAAATTCATACAAAATTCTCCGATTCTATAGTAATTATAAGAATTGAATATACCTCACCACACAATCTGTTAAAGCATATTGAGGAATTTTTTTAGAAATTAAGCATGGTGAGGTTTCTGCTTATTTTTTCAAACTGATTTACCATTTTTGCTTTTTTTCAAATCTGTGTGAAATCTGATTTTCTCTTTTAGTGTATTACATTATATACACAGAATTTTCTGCCCATCCAAGGACGTGGCTACAGAAAGTGACATCATCTGTGTAGTAAATTGTACTGGCATGGGATAACTTCCAGAAGTGTGTGATACATTGATTTCAGGCTTGAATTTGATTATTTTCGTTTCTACTCACTACCCTATATTCTCAACTATTTACTTTAATTTCCAGACCTTGGGGAAATATCAACATCAACTTAAAAAATAAAATCAATGCACAGAAAAAGTATTTTCCATCTCACACATAGTAGACCCTAGTGCTACATACTCCTTTTCATCTTGGAAATAATGATCCCACAGAAAATATTTTTAAGGCCTGGGTTCAAATCTAGCTCAGTATTAAAATGGAATGAGCATGTTTTCCATCTCTTGCTCAGCAAAAAACTTTGTCATATTTTAACATACATATTAACCCATGGTTGTTGCATTTCTCAAAGGACAGAAAATAGTCAGAGATCTCAAAACTGAATGGTAGGCAAGAACCCAGTATTGCAAAACACTGGTGGGATTTCAGTTGAATCTTTTTGTTGCCAACCATGTTCCATAAGCAGGTCAGAAGGGGCCTCTAGGGGAGCTGCTCTTCTGGCTCATACACACATGGCTCTCGCTGACTAACAGCCAGGCCTGTTGCTCCCCTGCTGCTGGGTGCCAGACGATGGCAGACGCTGCCCCAGAGTGTCCCTCATTAGGTGCCAAAGTGAGCCAGCTTATATCTCTCCAGACTAGTCTTATCCAGTTTGTTATCAGGCCAATCCCTGCTGCTTAAATATTTATCTCTAACCAAAGATTTTCACAAAATGATCCTAAAACAGGTTTTTAAAGATCTAAGCTTTCTATATCATCTGATTACCTGCTAGGAAATGAGGAGTATAAACATCCTGAAATCATTCGGGCTGGTCAGATTAGTGGCCCTTGAAAACTTACAGTATTAGTGAACAGCAAACAAACATTTTCTCATGTGAAACCTGTATTGTGAAAACAGTCTATAGCTTGTTGGACAAAAATAAACAGATTAGTGCCCCATGCAACTGATATTTTGTACAATCTGGGCATTGACATAACAAGCTTATGAAGCTGGGGCCAGGCCAGTTCTGATTCCAGGAACACAGCAAGAGATTGATTAAAGTGAGCTTTATACCATCTGTGGTCAGGTTATGCTTGGTATAGTTTATATATCTGCAAGAGTAGTAATAAATATGCCAGTAGAGACAACAGATTTACATGAAGTGAGAAAAGAAATAGGAGGGGACTAAGAAGATGGCTTCTGTCTATTGGTAAGTATTTGAGAGCGTGTGGCTCCCTGTTACCTGTGAGAAAAGATCACACACAAAGGAAAGCTGCTACTGGGAGGTGTTCCCTCAGAAATCAATTTATGATTCAAACTCAAATTCATTCCAATATTTATTCAATTAAATTTGGTATTGGCAGAAATTCAAAGCCTACATTACCAAGACAGTAGCAAAATATAAATCTGGTTAGGAATGACTGGCTCTCAACTGCATCACTCTATTAATGAGATTGAAAGTAAAGACCAAATTATAGCCAGGTCATAAACAGGCCTAGTTTACTTGTCTTCAGTGGTATGGTACATATTTATGCCAGATATAAGTTTTGCCACAGAAGGTCAATCAGAGCAAAGCAGTTCTTTCTTCTCCACACCTTCAGGTAACACTGAGCAGCTGTCACTCCCACTACAAAAATTACTTGATTCTACACTCATGTCATTTCTGATTCATCCACAGCATAGGCCTTGTGCCAGCTCCTGCTGTGGGTGGCTTGGCAGGGAGCTCCATTAAGATCTGAATTACCAGCACACATAATCACCAATGTCAGTTGTTAAATATGAGGCAGCTTTCTATCAAAGGATAAAGCAGAAAATATATTTTGTGATTAATCTGCTGTTTAATGTTTTGTTATCTCAAGCATCCAATTAAAACCATAAAATATTTGTTAGTGCCTATAAGCATTTTTGGCACTAAACCCATACAAGCTAAAATACTGCAGGAAACACTTTCCCATGTTTTAAGGGAAAACAAGAAGTATATAGCTAAAACCAGTAAAGCACATATTTTCAGCAGGTAAAATAATACTGTGTTCTCAGATCCATTTACACTGGAGTAATTCAGATACACTTTTGTTGCCACTATCACTGGGCTTTTGAAATAAAACTTTCAAAAATGGGCTATGTGTGAATTAATAGTAATAAAACATAAGACTTATTTCTAATAGCAGTCTATATTTGTGAGTTTCCCAGGCATGTGCAATGGCTGTTGAATCAATTTTGGAGCAGTATCTTCTCTTTAACAAGTACCTAATCCATTCCATGTTATTAATTAATGCTATCATTATTACATGTATTCTTTGATAGAGTTTGCTGGGGTAGACCCTACTGCTTTTCACTAATATTCTCATTAAATCCCTTTAATATGGGATTAGACAGTAATGCTAACAGGCCAAACAGCTGCCATGGACTGCTAATATCATCTTCCGGCTTTTAGAAATTGTCTTTTAGAAATTGATTATAAAGGAAGTCTAATAATCTTACTTTTCCTAGGATAATATTTTCTTACCTAACCTTCTGACAGAACAATATTTATCGAACTATATAATACCAAAAGCATCTGCTACATCTTTGGATGTATCTCTTGATATTCTTTTGAATATGCTTGGCTAAGAATATTAACCTACTTGTTGCTTACTGGTTTTAAGCTTTACTCTTTTTTTGACCCATTTAATGTAATTTTTGATGGCCAGAATAACTCTACAAATGTTACGTTTACAGTTGTTGTTTAGGTATTAACATTCACAAGCTCCCATTATTTTTGTTGATGTATGGATTTTCAGATAAATGCTTCATTTGACCAGGCTAAGTTTAGTCTCTTTTTTTCTGGATTTTGTAGCTGAGCTTTTCTTGCATGTAAAAAAAAGCCATATGCTAGTCTGAGCATGATGTGTCTTTTTGATCATTTAATAACACAGAATATTCCTGGGAACTCTACGGCATAAAGGGGTAGGAAATAAATTTTTAAGTTATGTACCTTTCATCTTTTTGGTCTCATACAGATAGATGTTTGACTATTATTTTGATCATCTTGAAGATGCAATTTTAAGCATTAATTTTTCCTTTGCACATCTTAATAAACCACTTTTTCTTTTAAAACTAAAATTACTAGGTCCCAAACCCCCATATTTTGGACTCTGTGTGAAGCAGTGACTCTCCATTACCAGTCAAGAATCCACGTGACTGCTTTATTTGACCTTCAGTAACAGCATAATTTCAGACTTATTTAGCTATGTAGGTGAAATTAAGAAGATTAAGATAAAAAGCCAAGTTCGCAAGAAAGAGCTATCCATGGCTTAGAGACTGATTCTATGCTTACCATGGTGAATCATGGAGTCCCAAATGCAGGTCCAAGCGTTGCCACTGGCTTGCCACTGCTTTCACCACATTTCCCAAGTTTATCATCACTGAATGGTATTCCGAGTGTTTGGATCATAAGTCCAAGGTGACAAACTGTCAGTTCTTAGGTTAAGCTTAGGTTCAGTGTTCTCTTCAGCTTAAACAAGTAGAATATGCACGTCATGAAGATGGCCCACAGAACAGTCCCGTTATATAGAAGCTTAGGCAACCGTAGTCATCCAACCATAGACACAGGCTTTAAGTCAGTCTCAAAACAACTGACTGACAATGTGACTCCTGAGTTTTAGGAGGGCTTATAGACCTGTGCGTTTATTCTCACTGGGTAGCAAAGGAATGTGTTTAACATGTCCAATAGAACATAGTTCTGTGTTCTGTTCCAGTGTTTGCTGTGCTTCTGGTGTTGTGAGAAACAGCCACCAGGTCATTTCTAAACATAGGGAACACATTTTTTCCCAATCTTCAGTTTTGGGTAGAGCTGAACTACTTCATGTGAATTTTATCGAATTTAGACCAATGCACACAAGAAAATTGTAGCTCAGTTGCTGGGATTTCAGAAAAGTAATTGCAAGTGGAAATAGAAAAATGTGAAGGAATGGCATCATTACTAAGAGTCTTCTGAGACTTGCATTTTACTTGTAAGAGATCTTGAAAAGGCAGTCACATAAACACAATTTCCTAGTAGTATCTAATTACATTATCAGGATACACTTTTCACTGAAATTATATGCTGCAGTAAGTGCAATAATAAATAATATCAGAGAAGGATTTGCTGAAGAAATTCCAAAGGCTGAATCGCCATTTTTGTTAAAATAATTATGTTGGGAAGAGTTTCAAAATTAGGAGAGGAGCCATTCACTTAACCATGTAGAAAGGATTAAACAGTAGTGGTGCTGGTACATCAAGATGGTCTTTGGCCCATCCTCAACATAGCTGTGAGTACTCACAAAATTCTTAGCTCAGCAGGAATTTTTTGCATTAAGTTTTGATGTTGTTCTTCCGAATTCCCCCCTTAAGTAACATCTATCGAGGGACATTTTTCAAGTCAGACAGTTCATAGATTTTCTTTCTTTATTTTTGCATCATCAGCTACTATTAAAATTGAGAAATGAAAGGCTAAATCTTAACCAAATGGGAAAAAGGAGTGGAGAATGTGAGATGCCTGTATGGAAGAATATGTAGAGGGCTAAAACTATCCTTGGCATCAGACCTGACATGAAAATTCCCTGTCCCTGGAGTAACCCATGACATTTAAAGCCATAGGATGTGCATGGTATTTGTCCACGTTACTTAAAACAAATCCAGACTCAGGGGTTCTCCTTTTCTTCTCACATAGAAGACATTACCTTTTTATTGATGGAACTCAAAGTGATTATTTATATGCCTGAAAGAGTACAGAGCGAGGGCCAAGAACCTTTGCTTTTCTAATTTTCTCCTTTCTGGAGCCTTCATGTGAGGAGCTATCATTAAGCATATATAGTGCAAGAGGCTTATAATGGGAGACCATTTTCTGTAGACTATAATGTTTGTTCTTTAAGGCAAGCATTCAAGATTTCAGATGGGAGGTGGAAGTTGTCTAGTGTCATATTAATTTCTGTCATAGAAGTAGACAGAAAGACTTGTACACTGGTCTATTGCCTATGATAGAAGCACTAAAAGATGAATTGGGATGCTATAATTCCCTGCAGGAACCCATATGTGTATTAGGAGGGAAACTGAATTAAGATGCTAAGAAAACTGTACTTATAATTCCTCCTAACTGCTCCTCCAGGGAATAACTAAGATGCTGAATTTAACAGGCTTGAATCTGGAATGAAATTCACACAGCTAAAAGGATTATTTGGGAGTAAGAGCTTTGGCCACACTTATGACATTCCTGTGGTAAACATACAGAAATCAAAGACAAAATATGCATTTATGTTGGATCATGTCCCATCTGCAGTTAACTGCTCATTTTAATTTTGCATTCCTGTTTCTTTACTATCTTCACTTAATGAAACACATTTTATTTCTAATTTCTAAAAATCCAGCCAGCCTCAGAATATTCTAATAGCCTTGGCTCAGACAAGGATGAAATGTAACTAAGAAATTAGAAAGGAGGCTTGTGGAGATGTCCCATTCTTGGATTAATTCAGTTGAACAACTAAATTTAACCATGCAGTTTTTATTATGCAATTCATTCCAGAAGAATTAGTGTTTTTTCTCAGTGTTGTCTGATATCAGCTTTAGACTTCAGTACCATTGTAAAAGCTAATTAGCAAGTTAGGATTTTTCTAAAAGTATCTGAAGTATATTTCAAGTACAGAAATACTATTCCATTATATAAACAAGTCATGGACACCTTTGAAACCAAATGAAATAAAATCCTAAGGTAAATAGCACAGTATGTGATACAACATCTCTACTGGTTTTAAATACTCTTGATTTATTGCCCTCCTGACATTTGAATACCTACAAGATCATCAATTTTAAAACTTCCATATCTGTAAATGGGAATGCAAGAAGTTTAAATTATCCATGTGAAGGAATATTGTTCTTTTGAAAGCACAAACTGTGTGTTGATAGTACTGTAGAATACAAGACTGTAAACAAAATTAAAATAAAAAATTAATATGCCTTTATGGTTTCTTTGATGAAGGCAATCTATAAAATATACATCACAGAAGGAAACTGTAAAGGTCATTCTTATTTTGTCCAATATTTTTCTGCAGGAGACATTTTATGTGAAAACTTTTGCTTTGTTTTGTTTTGGTTTGGTTTGTTTGTTTGTTTAGTAATTCACCAATCAGAAGGAAAACCACAGTTAAAATACCCGGGATTTACCCATATACTGCTTTTCACTGAAAAGCTTTTCTGAGTTATATTCAGAGGTGACTAAGCCTGGTCTATCATTGACTATGAGACAGTAACATATAGACCAAGGTAATCAGGAGTCAGAAATCCAGACAGTTTGGGTAAACACAGACACCACACTGCATTTCTCACACTATTTCGATAGAAGGACTGTTATAAAGTGATAAAAATGTACCAGGCAAATGGCTACTCTAACCTGTTTACAAGCTTCTTCTTTTCCTGTAAAACTTCAATATTGCATTAAAATTTTCTTTATCAACACATCACTCATCTGAAAGTACAGAAAGCTTCATGTACCAGGCATATGGCCTGGTTAGTTCTAGGGGAAAGGCCCAGGAACCTCTGAATTGGATCACCCAACTCTGAGTTTAGTGGAAGCTGAAAGAGCAATGAGAAATTTCTTCAGGCAAGTGATACTTACTTTAAGGGTCACTAAGACTATTGTGCAATGTAAGTGACTAATGTTTGAAAAGTATTTGGAGAGCCTTAGATGAAAAATATTATTTAAATGATAATATAACTACATATTTATTCATGAGACAAGCTGAAGTGGGATTGGCTTCCTGTCAAAAACTGTCAAACAAAAATAAGATTCCTTCTGGAAGTTGCCTTGAAGATTCCTCCTGCTGCCTCAGAGGTTTACATGGAAAGATTTGCAAGCATATTAGGGGCCAGTAGGTAGTACACGGGACTAGAAATGGGAAGAAGCATATTCTACTATTTCTGACCTCAACTATTTTGTCATCTTTGGTATGTCATCATTCTGCTTTCCTTTTCATTCCCATCTGTTTTCAAGCTTTTCTCCTTTTGCAAATTTGTAAGGGCAAAGGAAGGATCGTAGGCTTAAGAGCTCTAATAACCCAGTAGCACAATTCACAGTGATATTACAAGAATGTCTTCATAGTTATTCTAGTCTCTTTCAACCTATGTCTAGCATCTTGTCAGAGGCAGTGATTGTTTTCTGGTATATATTTTTGTGGTGAACTAAAAAATTAAATCTGATCATTCTATAGATGTTTGTGCAATATTATTACTATTATTATTACCACTGCTAATGGTATTCATAATTATAATAACGTTGTTACACAAGTATTCATATAAAAATATAAAATTACCTAGCTGTACATTACTGTCTCAGACTACAAGTTCACATAACTGAGAAATCTCCTGGGCATCTGAATATGTCAAAACCAGACATCAGTCTCAGTTTGGTTACAGAAAGGGCTGTAATGCATTCTTACAGGTCACTGATATGAACAACAGAGTGACCAGGAACAGCACCAGTTTCATGTAGGTAGTAGATTAATTCTTTTCATAAGGTGAAGAAGGCATAGGCCATACATATTTTTGTCTTGAGAGGTACACTGAGAAATGTATGCATGAGGGAGATTGCACACATTCCCTTTCAGTTAACTGCTTGTGCCTAAATAGTAAAATAGTCATATTCAGAACAATCAGATTATAGATTAATCTGTCCTTGAAAAATTCATGCTTTGACTTTTCCTTTAAACACTATGCTTTATTGAATTTTAAATGTCACAAAAAGGACATGTAATCATTTAGCATGGAAAAAAAACAGGTTTAGATCTTTCAATAAACAGAAGAGAGAGAAGACTCATAATAAGAAATGACAGTCTGCAGATCTTATTTCATAAATTATGGAAAAGGAAAAAGAAAGAAAATAGTAATAATTTAATGTTTATAAATCAGGTGAAGGAAGATAATACAAAATATTTTCTGTGATTATCTGATTTGACTTTTTTGTGCATTCCTGTCAGTTACATTTTCTATTTTGTTTTTCTTTTTACTAAATCCAGTAAAAATTATTTTTTTTCTGGCTAAAATGTTTGCAAACAGAGAATACAAGGTCACATGTATGAAAACAACTTGGAACCTAAATTTATGTTTACATGTGTGAGGATTTGTAGTAGAGCTCCTTGGGCATTTATCCAATCAAGAAATAAGAACAATACTATATGCCCTTCTTGATCAAGGCATTCAGCACATGAATACTCTATAAAAACAATTCATATTCAGTCCCTAAAACTAACAAGTTTTTAAAGAAGCTATTTTAATTCCGAATACTTTATAAATTTGAGAGAACTGCAATCTGCTCACAGATATGTCATAAAAAAGGATTTAGATAAATTATTCATAGCAAGCCATTCACTCATCTATGTTCTAAACAACATCCATCAATATCCAGTGTTCCTGGAGGTGTTTATATAACATTCTAGTGTATAAATATACATATGAGAGTGTATGGCCAGTCTTCGCGAATGAAGATTTGGGGAAAGGTCCTTTACCTTTCAAGCCTGTGCAATGGATTTTTTTTAGGTGAGACACAGCATGGGCTGAACTGAGCCCACCCTTTAATCCTAAGGTTCATCTGCCGGGGCCAAGCGAGCTTGGACAATGGCAATGAGGTCCTCAGGATGTAGGTTTGTTTAGAGTGACCTTCTCATAGATGGATGGCCTCACAGGGCTGACGAGCTCCATCTGCCCGGGGGAGTATCCCTGACTGGGAATCGAACCCGGGCCGCGGTGGTGAGAGTGCCGCATCCTAACCACTAGACCACCAGGGATCCCCCATATGAGAGTGGACTGCTGTATATTATGCTCAAGAAAAGTAAAGAAAAAACACTTTTCTTTAACCTATAACCCACAATTTTAAAAAAATTTAGTTAAGTAACTTTTACAATTAGATTTCCAGATTTTATTTGCATTATATTATTCCATGGGTCAGTTGTGTAGGGAGCAGTTTGGCAGCTGTGTCTCTGATTTGACAGTGGTTATATGTAATGACCATTGGTGTAGTAAAAACATACCAATTGAAAATTCAAAATGAAATAATGTTTTCCCCAAAGTACTGAAGATACTCTAATCTACTGAAGATGCTGTAATATTGGACAGGAGAAAAATAAATTAACTGTCTGAACATGCTTCTGTATAAAAAGAGACAAATAAAATTTTTCTTAAAATGTCCCGAAGTTTATTCTGTAATAGAAGATACTATACATCAATAATATGATACGATTTCAATTCTGTAAAACTGTAGAAATCTCAGTTATACAAAACCTAATCAGATGGCACATAAGTTCACATATAGAATGACACCTAAACTTTGTATTTAGATGTGCAAAGCCAGTTCTTGACTTAATAGTTGACAGTAGGACCTCAGAGGAATACGGACAACCCCACTGGAAATAATTCAGGGATCAAAGATTATAAGAACAACTTGGTCTTGTTTAAAGTAATAAAGCCAAAATCTGGGTCCTGATGCAGCACACGGATAACGCTTAGGGACTTTAGTTCTCCTTTTCTCTCCCACACATCAATCTGTGCTTATGAGTGCATAGAAGCAGTGACACAGAAAAAAATTGGGGGGTATCTGATCTCTGTTGTACAATTATCTCAGTGTTTTAGCTCCTATTTTCCTGAAAAAAACACAGCGATGGTCCATCATTTCCTCTGGAAAAGCCATGTCTGTGAAAGAAATGTTAAATAAATAAACCCCACAGTGAACATTTAAGGAATCTGTTTTTTGGGCTTCTATGTTTGTGAGGCAACACCTTTATTAGTAAACTCCCAAACTGTTCCAAAGAATATTTTTCATTGGAAAAAGTTGCCCTGAGCCAATACTGTCCCATTACCAGGGACTATGCCAACAACTGTACAGCATAGATAATCACTTCCTATTCCTGAAAAAACCTGTCTATGCAGACAGAAACAAATGTGCTTGAAAAATATACAATTTATGCTATGGACAAGGACAAGAACTTGCTTCTTCAAAGTCTGTCTTTGGAAGAAAGTATCACTGAAGTATCTTCTCTATGATCTGCATATATGAAGCAAAGGTTATTGCTGTTTGCTCCCTTTCACAGGGTTAGAATTTAGAGCAGGAGAACTTCTTCAATGGTTGCATGCTGGAACTCTGTGTTACTATGGGGAGTGTAGAATAGCAGAAACTCCCAGGATTACAATGAAGATAGATTGGAAGAGGAAAAGGATACTGACTTGTTTCTGACTGCAGGACTAGTGAAAGTCAAAGGAAGTTCATTAAGACAGATAAGTAAAAATACTATCAATCTTCAGAAGAGAAATTATAATTGTGGATTATATCCCCAAGGATCTAGCTGGAGAGAAAAGCTCTATATGGACGAAACTTATGGGGATGAAAACTTAGGCCTCTCTATATGGGGATGGAACTTAGGCCAAGTATACAGATTGAATATTCTTTTGTCTAAATCCATATACTTTCTTTGCTAGCAAAGGAACGCATCACCTGTGGTTAGTGGCATTAGCTGTCACTATCTTTATTTGCAACTGTCTTCCACTACCTAAGTGCTTTATTTTGTGAGAGGAAAAAGAAAGTCAAGAGCTTACCTATAGGGGAAGAAGTAGGGCTGAAGTCATCCTTTTGCCTAGGACTGGAGAACCTGATTCAGAACCACAGGGATGTCTCCTGATCTTTTCAAGATTCTCTTTTGTCTGAAACAATCTGACACTATTCTCATGAGTACTGAACATTTAAATCTTTAGCAAGACTTCTCACTTAAAATTTGCAAAGCCCCAGAGCATTTTATAAGAAATATGATAATTAGGCTTTTACATACCATGAGCATACATTCATGAGTTTGTAGGACAGCTGACTTCCTGGGAACTTCCCTGGCAAAAGTAAAAAGGTCCGGTTTCTTTTTCTTTTGCAATTCAAAGACCCTGATATACTTCAAACACCGCCGTGTTTTCAGGCTATAGGTAGTTACCACGTCTAAATACAATACATTTTATTGTCAAGCATATGGCATATCTGTTTGGTTTTTCATGATTAAACACAGTGTCCTACCAAATATAGGGAGATTTCTTTTCCAGTATAGCATTTATCATTGTTTAGTGTTTAGTATGGAAGAAAATCATCATTTTATTGGAAATAGAAACCGGTAATAAAGAAATATTATTTTCCTCATAAATGAGATTCATTTAGTACTGAGTCTTGTTTTAAAGGGCAACTACATGGTATGAAGAATATGTAAAGGAACAGGTTTCTCTAGCTTCACGCTCCTAGTTATAGACTTTAGGACTCATGGCAATACATACATGTTTGGGTTAATATAGAGTAATAAATATAAAGAAACTTTTCCCTGGTTCCTTTATCAAAAATATGCATCTCTAGTATAAAGAACATGTAGCACTTGTAATTGATACTCCTTAGAGCAGTAAATTTTCTATTTTACAAAAGAGAAAACTCAAGCTGAGGGAAAACATCCTTGAGATTTGTGTGAATAGTACTAGACCTAGTACTAGTTTCGTTATCTGTTTAGCACCAGGCGACGAGTGCATACTACAACTGAATCTCATAGAGGGGATGAAAATTAAAGGGAAAGTGTCTTCCTTGTCCTTTCCCCCATGGTTTCAGAGGTTTTTTTAAAACATTTGGTAAATTATCTTATTAAATTTACCCAGGGTCTTGGGGGAGGTTGGGGAGGGTGTGTGTATGTGCATGTGTATGAGTGAGATAGGGAGGCTTGGGGGGCTGTGTGTGTTGCAGTAGTTTTGTTCTTGCAATTGCTTGAAAGAGCCTGCATTCCTAAGGCTTGTCAGACAAGTGATATTTGACTTGGGTAAACGATGTTAGGTAATGTCTGAAAGATCAGAAAATACTTGAATAGAATATTCCGTCAACTAGCATACATGGTACATGGAGTCACATATGGTAAGAGCTTTGAATTGTAGCTCCCATTGAAGCTGCCAACATAGATGTTCAGACGTGATTGGTTGGGGGAAGTAAATTAAATAGCATTGGAGAGGAGATGTGTCCTGGAAAATGAATCTAATTTCTAGTTTTTAGGAGCAATGAAGATTTTTTTCAAAAAGGTTATATTATGTAAAATACGTATTATATTGTTTTAAAGTAATCAGCAGGAGGATTATTGCATTCTAGAAGAGATGGAGAGGGCACCTTGAGCCACCACTGCCTGTTCTTAAATTAATTGGGAAGGAGACTGAAAGCTTGCAGAAATTGCAAGCCAAATACCAGTTCCTTCAACATTAGATTTTTTGCCAGGGATGATTCATATTGCTAGATAAGTGTGTGCTGAAAAAAATACGTGATATCTGGCTTTCTCAGGGTCTTCCGTTGTTCAGTACACTCAGATTTTATCAACATTCTTGCTTAGATAATGCTCCTGTATCAAGTTTTGCGTTTTTCTTTTGCAGAGAAAGAAAAATACAACAAAAACAGTCTACTGGTTTGAAAGTCAAAATACGATCAAGATTTCTTGGTTTTGCTATTATTTCCAGTGGTATTAATGTCTCATCTATAATTTATATTTTAAAAATCTTTCTTTTTGCACTGTCATGCTGGGGCTCTCCTTTTCTGGGAAACAGGATAAATATATGTTTGCTGTCTTCTATGCATTTATTGTCTTCTGTGATTACTAAAGAGATTCCACAGAGATGCAAGTGAGGCTGACTTACCAAAGGAGTTTTACATCCACAAGGATACATTAACCTTTTTCTGAAAAGCAGAAAGGGCAAGCCGGCAGAAAATTTCACTCAGAATTATTTTTTCAGTTTCATAAATTTTCCTTGTAGATTTTACTAATTTGCCATTCAAAACATTTTCCATTAATGTCTTTAAACTTGGGATCTGAAAACTGAATTCTGCAAAGGTCATTCATACTTTAATTGCCAAATGTTAGCTCTTTGGAAGCTGTCTGTCATGTACAGTTTGTCAGAAAAGTGAATCTTGAATACATCTGTGACAACCTTTCATTTTTACTTTTTAAGGGCTTGGAAGGTTTGGGGTTTTTTTCTTTGGTTTTTGTTTTTTTGATTTTTTTTTTGCCAGAATTCTGTCCAGAGTTAAACACATATGTGCAGTGCTTAAAATCTGAAAGACTGAGATGAAATGCATGCTTGTTAAATGGATTAACACAATTCATCAACCTGCAGCCAGATGAGAAATGATGAAATCCTGCTGTCATCTTTTTGATATGCTTCCCATTATATTAGTCTTCAAAATAAAAAGGCACAATTTCAATATGAATACATGTAGACAAAATTCTCCCCTGGTATAAATTAAAAAAAAAAAAAATTGAATTTAGGAAAGCAGGACTAATCTTGCATTTCACGCTCTGTAATGCGTGATAGTTTTTTGGTGCTGTGAGGATGGATGATTTGGAGACTAGTGAACTCTAAGTGCATTGACTTCACATTTTCATGCTTTTCTATGAGGCACTCTATCAGTAAAAGTATTAAAATCCTGCCCAAGCAACCAAAGTAATTCCTTTTTAATAACAGACAGGAAAGATGATGCTGACTTCATCATAGCAGAAATCTACAATGCCTGGGTGACGTCCACTGCCTACTAAGACAGTTTTCTAGTTTATATTCTGTTTGATGAATGCAAAGTAATGTTGTATAAGTTTACACTTAAATTTCTGTGTCTAAAATATTAAATTTCATGGAGTGTATTGCTGAGGAAAGAACAGAAAACCTGATTTTTATACGTATCACATACAAGAACATCTGTTTTAAGCTATCAGTGTATGAATTGAAGACTATACTATCAGGAATTTATTCAGGGCAGTTTGTCCTTAGAAATCTGAAACTGTCCCCATTGATAGTGCAAATTATTATACTTTCTCATAGCATAAATGGGTTTTTTAAATGATCCCGTGATATCCCTTATGTTTCCTGCTAGTTGTCACTTATTCTGTGTGTTCGTTTTTAAATTCTGTTTCTATGCGTTTGTGCTAATCTTTTATTTGTGGTCTCAACAACATCCCATGTGGGAAGAAGTTAAACCAACAGCATCTGCATTCAGTTAATTAAAATTAAAAGGGAGTGTTTGAGCCTTGGAGCTGAGGAGGAGTGTGTGAATCAAAACATTGAGTTTACAAAAAAGTCCTGGGAATTTTGGTTAACTGAATGACAACACCAGGTGCTGTTTACCAAAGAACCCTAATAAAGGGGAAACGGAGAGAGATCTCAGTGGAGAATCCTGAAAACCGAATCATGTTGTGTATACAGCCTCATTTCTTCAGTGCTCATATTTGCCATAATCCCATATGATGTGAACACAATAATAGAATCATAGAATATCTCAAGCTGAAAGGGACCCATAAGGATCACTCAGTCTAACGCCCTGCTCCACGCCAGGCTACATAAAACTAAACTGCATGACTAAAAACATTGTCCAGATACTCCTTAAACTCTGACAGGCTTGGTGTCATGACCACTTCTCTAGGAATCCTGTTCCATGACAGACCACTTTCTAGGTGAAGATGTGTTTCCTAATGTCCAATCTGAACTCCTTCTGTTGCAACTTCATCTCCTCATGTGCTGTCCCTTGTCACCAGTAATAGAGAGATCAGCAACTCTCCCTCTGTGACAAAGGCCTCAGCTTTCTCTTCTCCAAGCTAAACAAACTAAGTGACATCAGCCCCTTCTCGTAAGTCTGGCCCTCAGGGCCTTTCATCATCTTGGTCGCCCTCCTCTGGACACGCTCCAGTGTTCTTCAAACACCATGGCACCCAAAACTGCACACAATACTTGATATAGGACTATACCAATGCAGTGTAGAGTGGGATGGTCACCTCCCTTAACCATCTAGCAATGCTGTGCCTGTTGTACCTCAGAGTACGGTTAGCCCTTTTGGCCGTCAGGACACATTTTGACTCATTTTCAACTTGCCATCAACCACACACACAGATCTCTTTCTGCAGGGCTGCTCTCTAGGCCCTCACCCCTCAGTGTGTATTGTATGTACAAGAGGTTGCTCACCAGTCTGTCACAAACTGTCCCTTTCCACAAGCAATATAGAAATATAATAGGGTATTGGCCAAATTAATTTTATATCCATATTATTGGTACTTTAAAGAGCAATCAGATATGCTCACCTTTTTCTTCCCTTAGTGATTCCAGAGAGATACCTCTTACTTCACTAAGATTTTTGTTGGTGTTTTTTTTAAAATCCCTTCAGTGTCTTTTCCACTAGGGACTGCTTAAAATAGAATGAAGTGGATGTACCAGATCTTTCTCTGTTACAAGACAGAGAAAAGTAGCAAAAAAAAGTACAGCTTAGGTACAACATAGGAGAAATTGTAGTAGAAAAAGATAATGAATTTGGTGTATATGCTCAAATGAGAGGGTAAACTTCAACTGTCTTCTTCTGAAGCTTTTTCTTACTGTTGAGAGTCAAAGTTGTGCTTTGATGTTTACACAAAGTGGAAGAAGTCTAACTGGGGATGCTGTAAAAAAACCCAGCGTCTACCTCATAATATCCTTAAACTCAAGACTGAAGAAGTTTGAGTTAAATGGCTAAGGCAAATCAAGCAAGGAAAAAACTCCTATCTGGAAACTGAGTCACAGGCATGTTGACTTAGCTTCCAGGAAATCCTTGCACTATTTTCTTGTTCAATAGTCAGATTGTAATTAAAGTTGCATGGTCCACTGGAAAAGGCTGGGTGGAATCATTTTAAGAGGGGCCTGTTTAGAAAAAGAAAGACCTGGGTTGTCAGCAGCTATAAGCATAGATTTTCAGGGACTGTGAGGTCTAAGCAGCTGAAATGTGTGGAAATGAATTTTCATGGGCTTCAGACACTCCAGATACTGGGGGCTACAGGGCCTGGGTCATCTTGCAATACTAGTTTGCTGAGGGCTGTAGGGTTTGATGTGTCAGAGAACATTGCAACCGTGAACAAAACATGCTGATCTGGAGTCTATTGCTGTCATCCAACATATGCATGATTCTGCTTTATAGCAGGCAAATATGAGGAGCTTGCACAACTAGCCAGCTAGAATATCCCTCATGGTTTGGCTCTCCTAATTCAGTGAATGAGCAGTCATTCATAGCTGTGGTTTTATATGGACTCCACATCTGCTCTTCTGACATTCATTCTCCATGATATCACAAGGGCCAAGCAACATACTCATGGCAAAGAGGACCTATGTGAGTAAGACAAGACCAGATTCCAGCTGAAGACTGAAACTGATGCATTCCGTACTTTTCACTTATCCAGCTGCTCTAATGCTATACTGGAAGAAGCTATTAAATAGATAAATTGGTAACAGGAACATACCCAGGACCCTTCTCTGTCTTGGAGCTAACTGGAAAAGGGTGTGCTAGTTGAGTCCTACTAAACTATCTTGAACTTCAGAAAAGCTTACTAGAAACACTGCAGCTTGCACTGGTGCCCAGACTGACTGGTAATTTTTTGAAACAGCATGGTGTGGGCCAAAACTCAGTCAGGCACAATTGAAACAAATTAGCATTAAGAAAGTCAGATTTAAGAGCCCAGAAACATTCCTTGTAACTACACACTATATAGTCTATATTATGTCTTTTGTATTTACCTGATAACAACCAGGGAAGTATTACGGAAGATACGGACATCATAAACTAGCTGCCAGTCTATCCATAAATGATTGTAGAAAAGTGTTGGCAGTGACCTACAGCTGTTGTAACAACTGAACAATGTCCGTCTCTGTTGATAAATTATTGAATCTAACATGAAACCAGGAGGGAAAAGGTAAAAGAACAAAAAAAAGGGTAATAGATGTGCATATACAATCCAGCAGTAATATGAACATAGCTGACAGTGAAGGAAAAGTCCACTGTGATCTCTTATGTCTCCATCACTTGAAAATGTCATGGAACCAGATTCCTCAAAATGGAGAATATGACATCTGGAACTACATTATAGGAAATCTGGTTTCTCAACACAAATTGAGAGCAGAGAGATAAGCTTCTATATGTTTCTTTCTTCCATTGTCACTCCGTAATCAGTTATCTTCTGTACTAAATGAGGAGTGACCTCAGTACCAGTCACCACAAATGTGAATTCTCCTTCCATTGGCTCTCCTCCCACATTTGTAGTAAGATCATCTGCCATTAGTTACTTGTTCCTCTCAGGCTGAATGCAGTAGGAAGCCATTCATCACCATGCTGAAGGTCAGTTCAGACTCCTTGATCTCTTTAATTTAATTTCTTCATGTGCTAAACAAGACAGCTTGCTCCCTTACATCAGTTTGACCACAGTTGAGTGGAGATGAAGTCTTTTGCAGCAGCTACTTTGTGTTCATCTTGTCAGATGGGCCACAGCCAAAAATAGAATTTGGGTTGGCAATTCCACAGTGTAGATGGTCACCTGGACCAGCAGTATTATATTATTGCTATTTTAAAGGACCATGCTCCTCCAGACACTGGTCAGCTCTGAAACCTATAGAAAAGCACACATCAGGGCTGGCATTCCAGACTGCACACAGATCACAGAGGGAGAGCAAACAGTATTGCAGTTTAAGATGCACCGATTGTTTAAGACTGATTTAAGTCTAAGAGTAACAAGGTCAAAAGTCTCAGTTGTATGCTCTTGTTAATTTATCAGTATAATTTAACTTGCCATAATGAGACTGAACTTGCTCAACCCTACCACTGAGCCGTGCAAGCATTAACTTGTTACTACTGGTTGTCTTTCTCTGTTAAT
The DNA here is from genome assembly GCF_003984885.1 of Neopelma chrysocephalum. Lineage (NCBI taxonomy): Eukaryota > Metazoa > Chordata > Aves > Passeriformes > Pipridae > Neopelma > Neopelma chrysocephalum. The sequence continues at coordinate 2,339,656 of NW_020897689.1, read as the reverse complement.
AACTTCTGTTTTGTGAATGTTAACTACTGTTATTATTATGCATCAAAATACTGTATAATGTTGCTATTTACTCAATGATAATAAGTAAACTAGGAGTAGTATGGCTACCTATTATTAGTTTTTTTGCTACTACTTCTTAGGTTTAATATTGGCTGTATGGGTCCAAAGTAATTGTTTTCCAGCTTTTTTACAAGGCCTAGTGAAAGATACTCCCCCTGCTCACAAGCCTTTCTTCTCTCAGTAGTTTGGACTATCACAGAATCATTTAAGTTTGAAAGGACCTCTTAAGATAATCTGTTCCAATCCCTCTGCTCAAGAAGGGTAAGCTAGAGCAGCTTGCCCAGGACTCTGTCCAGTCAGGTTTTGAATATCTTCACCAAGGGAGATATTACAACCTCTTCATGTCAATGTTTTACCACCATCACAGTAAAAGAACTGTTGTTTTCTTCTATTCAGATGAAATGTGATGTTTTATGTGTTGGGTTTTTTTCTTTTTCATTTGCCTCTAATATCTCTTTTTCTCTCAATGGCCACTATTGAGAGAGACGGGCTCCTTCTTCATTCCATTTTACCAAGTACGGCTAGTCTCTCTGGGGTACCAGTTCTGGTTGCATTCCTCCCATTGTGGGGTTCCATTTCCGAAGGCTTGAGGTGGATAGGGAAGGGGTTACTCCAGCTCCAGGGGTTTCTTCGGATCCTGGACGCATGGAGGGGTTAGGTGCTCCCCCTCCCCCCACCACGAGGTCCCATGGCAGCCACAGACAGCACACGGGACTTGGAGAGGAGGCGAGAGGGAGAGTTTATTGTGGGGTAGGGGTTTATAAAACTCTTGGGAGGGTCAAAGGGGACCATTTAAGGTGAGGGGTCTTACAAAAAACCAATCAGCTAGGGAGTTAACAGCCAAATAAGGAAGGGGTTAACAAGGTCCAATGAGAAGACTTCTTGATATCTTCTCAGGACATTCCCGAGACAGAGATAAGAACTGGCCGTGGGGGATTTTGGGAAGAAGAACATGAGTTAGTGAAGAGACTACAAAAAAGCCATTTTAAAACATGCCTAAACCACAGTTTTCTCATACAAGGCAGATTCACTGCTACAACCAAGTATTTACACACATGGATAGGTCCCCCGTCTCAGCCTTTTCTCTCCCAGATTGAATCTTTATATAGATAAAGAAGTAATTAAAAAGGTCTAGAAGTGAAATAAAATACTCTGTTCCCAACTAGTTTCTGGTTGTTCCTCCTTATATGGAGGGATTTGTACAGTAATAAGTAGAATTTTTTTTATTTGGTTTTATAACTCTTACTCTATTTTTTTGTTTCTTTTTTTTCCTTTTGTTTTTTTTTCTTTCTGGGACTTCCTTATTATTTTTTTTTTAATTACTGATATTGATTGCATCTGTTATGCCAATGCCACATTGTGTCTCTAACCTAAGAAACTATTTTTCTGGGGGAGTTTTGTTTCCTTTTTTTTCTTTCCTCACAGTTTCACCAGTGGTTTGGGGTTTTTTTCCTATAGAAAATATTCGCGTCCTCTGAGTTTTATGAATGTCGCTTTTTAGAAGGAAGACCTGATGTTTTTCCTGTAGATCTTCAATAATGTGGCTACTGTTAGGAATAGCCCCAGCAAAGTATGAATAAAGAGTTATTTGTAGTAGTTTTATTACTAAATGCTAACAGCATGGCATTACCTCATATATCACTAATGATGAGTTCCTAATTATGTGCCAGCATTACAGTGGGATCCAACCTAATACCAAAAATTTACATATTCATGAATACACCCATACTTGTGAATGGAGGAATGCAGAATAGAGCAAAAATCAAAGAATAGCTTAGTTTTCTCTAAACTGTTATTTAGGTGAATTGCCTCCTTTCCTAACGTTCTTCTTCCAGGTATGTAACTATGATATATACTTTAATTTCAAAAAGTTTTCTTTGGAGTTAGATTTTAGACTGTACATAGCTTCAACTTGTCCAAAGGAATGTGTGTAGTCTGCAATGTTACAGGTTATGAATACCTCCTATAATTAGTGTCCACTCCATTTCTACTTGCTGACATGAATTTTGAGTTTAAAATATAGCTGGCATATGTTTAGTCTAGAACTAATGGGCTTTTATCTAAATTTTCTGTGATGTAAGTTGGCATTAATGTTTTTTAAAAAATCTACTCTTTTTTCAGTGTATATTTACAGTTGTCTGGAAATGGTAAAGTTTGTTTTGGACAGTGTAGGTACTTCAACATATCAGCTATAAGGTATGACTTGTACATGAAAGTGGTAAGAATTAGAGGGAAAAAGATGGGCTTTATTCATTGGGTTTTTACACAACCTGGCCTTACAGGTCCTGGAAAACATCAGCTTATCAATGTGAAAGCAATGAACCTTTCCCAGCCCTGAAAGAAACAAGTGTGAGAGTTTCTTTTCAGGGACAATTTTATTCTCCAGAATATAACTCGAGTAAAACATTAAAACAAACACTTTTTTATGTTTCCTGCATGTTCCCAGTCCTGGTGGCTTGGAGGGTCTTTTCCTTTATGCCTCTTTGAGTGTGGTACTTCTTTACTCTGCTGGGTCTACTCTGGGTCTAATGCAGCACCTCACCTGCAGATCTCTTTCAAATGAGTCACTTCCTACCTCTGTAATAATTTCCACCTTTTCCACTGAACGCCTTAATTGAAAGAGATGTGCTGGCTCCTGACACCCTGTCTCCTAAAGGGCCACCTCTGTACAGGCTGCAGTCTCTGCCTGGGGCTTGTTGGCACTGCTGCAATTCAGACACCAGTGATATTTATTTTAATTGAATATATCTATGGCTAATTATGTGTATTTCCACAGAAGCTATTATTCAAAGATCCTTAAGCAGTTTTTGCAATTAAAATTATTAAAATTCATATCAAACCTGCACAGTATATAATGATAATAAGAAAATCACTATATCTATCACTGAGCTATCTCAGTTTTAGAAAGTAATGTCTTTTAAAAAATGACTTACCAAGAAATTCAAAGTGCCTATTCTCTTCCCAACTGCTCCCCACCCACTCCCACAAACTCTACCTGTATATCTCTCATATATTTTACAATGGCATAGAGTCCTTGCTGTTCCACTAGCCAGATGCTGTTGGCCAGATTACACATCCTGCAGTGCTCAGAACACAGGTGGACTCTCTGTGAGGTGGATGCTGAAGTGCCTGGATTGCCTGGACAGGTACCTCCATGCCTTAATGTCACGGCTGTTGGTAAAGAATAGAGAAGCTCCTCCTGATGGTATATTTTTCTATGTCAGCTGAACCCCTTCATTGAAACCAGCAAGATGCCAGCCCTCATAATTGGTTCATGATTTCATCAGAAAAAAAAAAAAAGAGAAAAATTATCTGTTAAGGAAATTTTAGGTGTTTCTCATTACCTGTGTCCTCAAATATTCCCATTTTATGCAGATCTATCTTTCATTTTTTTCTGACAAAAATCTTAGCATGCGTATTGTAGTGAAAACTAAATAAAAATTATTAAACTAATTATCACTATACAGTCCTATTGAATAGAAATTATACAGTTGTATAAATTAATATAAACTATACAGTTGCATAAATGAATACATCTAAAAAAAATTTTTTAAGCTCACTTTAACATTATTAAATTCAAACATTTGTCAGAGGACAACTAATGTGATAATGTACTCTCCAGGTTACAGAAGCAAGTAACCTCTCAGTGCAATCACAAGCAATTTATTTTCCTGGATATATAATGTTGCCGGTGGAGTACAGTAGATGTTAGAACTAAGAGCATGTGAGGCAGCATTGTAATATTCCAGGCCTACCTATGGTTTTGCCCTGCTGATGCTGATTTTTGCTTATATAAATTAGACATTTTATGAACTACTTTTACTAAAGCCACTTTTATTAGAGCGATTTCTTCTATGTTGAGCTAATGTGCAACTGCAATATTTAGAAAACCTATTTTGCAAATAATGTTAATACAGAGGTTTTTGAAGAGTTCAGCTAAAAAAATACATTCTTTATCCTTCCAACTTATCCAAATATATCTTTCTCATGCCTACTTCTATCCCAGAGATATCTCAGTGGATTTCAATCCTTCATTCTGCTATGTACATCACTGGTCTCCTTACACACCAGGGAAGTCTTTTAATGTACAAAAATCTCCAGAAATGGGATGTGGCAGTGCAATATTGCAAGGTCACATAGAGTGTTTTCTCAGCTGACTTCCTATTTCTCCAGGGGAAATTACTTTGCAGGATAACCTTTTTTCTTGGTTAGGAAAGATTAAGAATCATGTCATATATCAAATTGGGATTTTTTGACATAATCAGAAGTGCTTGAAGTTGAATAGAGTTCACAACCCTAACCCCAACCCCAAATTAGGTTAAGAAAGGGGATAATACTCGCAAGGCATATTGTTAAGCAATGAAGTTTCTAGATTTCTATAAAAGCACTTGGAAATCCCTTGTTTAAGATGCCTGCCTTTAGTGCAGTGCTCATTCTTTAACTGGTTTCACCTGGTTCTGGGCTGGGCCCTTAATTATTTTAAACACAAAGGGCAAACTTTACCTGAGGCAAAATGCACTTCTTCCAGTGTTCAGCTAACTGATAAAGGAAAAATTCTTATGTGAAAATTTCCCTAATTCCTGTATTTTTTAAGCTTTTGTTAATGTTTAGATGTACACTTTCTAGAAATATGAGCCAGCAACATTCTCTTACTTTCTTAGGTCATGTCTACAATTTCCTCTTGTAAGAATATTTTTTTGCCTGCAGGAACAGCATGATTCTGCTCTGGACACATATTAGTGAATTGTGCAACATCTTTGAAGATACCTACTATCACATGAGATCTCAAAATGAATAACTTTTTTCGAAGAAATGGGAGATATGTTTGAATGCCTCCACCAAGCTGTCTTGGTTTGATTTTTGTGCTCCTAGTCTAAAAGTCATGTTGCTGGGATTAATTTTTAAAAGTTAAGAAAAGAAATTAAGCTTTTTTTAAACAATAGTAGATAATTTAACATTTGTGTTTTGTTAAATCTGGACATCGTCTACATTGGAATTAGAATAATAATAATAAAATAAACCCCAACCAAAAAGGTTTGAAAGGATCTCTGGAGGTCCTGCTCAAAGCAAGGATAAGTTCAAAGTTAGATTAGGCTGCTGAAGGACTTGTCTAGTTGTGTTTCAAAATACTCCAAGGACAGTGATTCCATGTTCTCTCTAGCTGTTACATTCCCATATGAAAGAATAATATACCTGTAAGAGTCTAAAAGTGCTTGTTTGACTCATAATGGTCTGCATCATGTATTCTGTATGTGGTTTTAGAAGTATTTACAGCACTTAGTTTAGTGATTCCTTCTGACATTCAGCTCTACAGTTCTAGGACTTTTCTATTCTTAACACCATAAGATGTACCTAAAAATCTATTTTGTATACATCATTTTCCACTAGTAAGATAGACAATAAGTATTTAACAAAAAAATCTTGACACACCTCTCCGAAGGTAATGGGAGATCCCATATGTTACAGTGAGATTGTGGTTCCACTGAAGATTTACATAAAATATGGACTTTCCCTGATTTCTACAAATATGCAAATCTCTTTGGCAATATAAAAAAATGGATATTTTCCGTACCACATTATTTACCTTTATTGCAATATTTGTACTATTTCTGACACTATGTGTGGGAAATTCCTCAAACACTCCATAAATTTAAGGAATGGTTCTGGTAAATGTCCAGATGTAAGATGAAACATAGAACATATAATACCTTACAGTGCTGTCCTAAAAAATAAATCTTTCTATTTATGCCTTGTACATCTCTTGCTTCTGAAAACTTCTTTAAGTCAAGGTATCACAGCTAGAGCACAATTCCAAGCAATGTTTTCTAGGTCAGTGGTAAAAGCAGTCTTTCTTGAGCTTTTAAGCAGGCTTTTAGTAAAATGTCAAGCTTCTTGAACTTGGTTGAGGCTTAAATGAAACATAAAGGAGTTAAGGAACATGCAAAAGACCTGGAGGGAATGACTGAATATTGCCATAAGTGTAAGAAGAAAACAAGAAATATTCCCTGGGGAAATAGGGGAGAGTTGGGAAAACTGGGAGAAATCTGATTTAGGAAACAATTGTTACATTTATAGGTAAAAAATGTAATACAATTTCTATCCATTTTTACTTCTCACTTAACCTACACTGTAAAGGAGACAGTATGGTTCCTGACCTATTTGTTGCTCAGGTCAGACAGCATCCGTATAAACATCTTCTCACCACCTTTCAGAAGTTAGAGTTGGGCAAGACTTACAGAAAATTCAAGTTCTACCGGCCTATTTTGAGGAAAAATATTATGCATAAATCTTACTATGACTGGTACGGAGGCTGGAGTAATTGCTTCAGTGCAGACACAGACTCAGACTAGCAGTCATAAAATCAGAGAATTGTGAAGGAGCAAGATTCAGGATGGGAACAGTTCCCAGGCATGAAGAAAAGCATACAGCAATTGACAGGACTTTATTATATGGACCTTACAGTTATCATATGGACTTTACTGTTATTATGTGGTTTCATTGTATTCACACTACACAGTGGTCGTGCCCAGGCTTGCCATGAGTTTGCCTGCTGCCTGCTCCCTGCTTCCTCCACTCCTCCCCCTTTTGTCCATGTCCCTATCTTGGTTTGTTCCCCTGCTTGTCTGTCTCATGCTCCGCCCTATGTTCTGGCCCTTTCCCCGCCCAAGCTGACAAAAGACAGGGTGCACACGTGAAGGGGGCATTCTACTTGCACTCTTCCTCGTGTCCCATCCCCTCTTCGGACAGCGGCAGAGAATCATATAATTGTTGAGGTTGGAAAAGACATCTAAGATCATCAAGTCCAACTGTTAACCCAGCACCTCTGTGTTCACCACAAAGCCATATCCCCACGTCTTTTGAACAATTCCAGGGATGATGATTCCACCACTTCCCTGGGCAGCATGTTCCAGTGTTTGACAATCATTTAAGTGAAGAAATTTTTCCCAATATCCAATCTAAACATCCCCTTGTGTAACTTGAGGCCACGTCCTCTTGTCCTGTCACTTCTTACCTGGGAGAAGAGACCAACACTCACCTCGTTACAACCTCCTTTCAGGTAGTTGTAGAGAGCAATAAATATCCCTGAGCCCCCTGTTCTCCAGTACAAACAACCCTAGCTGCATCAGCACTTCTCATAAGACTTGTGCTCTAGAATCTTCAGCAACTTCAATGTCCTTCTCTGGAGGTGCTCCAGCACCTTAATGTCTTTCCCAGCCACAATTAATTTATTAGAAAAAAATGTATTCTTAGAGTACTTTTTCTAATACATATCTCTGCTCTCAACTTGGAGTCAACATAAAGTTTCTGATTACTCTTCAGCTTACTTGCTGTTTGAACCTTCTCTACATCTACGTAATTGTCATAATTTGTCTCTGCAAACATAAAGTTTTTGTCTCGTTGTGATCCTTAGTTCTTTGCTTTTTAGCACTGGCAGAGAAGAAGCAAAGTAGAATGGGGAGCTGTGTTCCTGACGTGCCCAAGACATACTTGCTTACTCAAATCACATTAGTGTATATGGGCTTGGACAAGCTGAATTTTGGGTATCCCTGTAATACAGGAGCAGGTATAAAGTGAGGGTGGGGGTGGGAATTACTGCAGTGGTAAATGGTATCTTCTTTTTTTTTTTTTTCTATGAACAGCTATCATAACCAGAAAATAACAGCTAATGTGGGAAGTTCACACTGCATAGCAGAAGAAGAGGCTGTTGTTTAGCTTGATGGACAAAGCCATGGAGATTACAATTTCTATTTATCAGTTTACCAGTTTGTAAATCTAGGAACATTTTAATATATTTTTGTTTTATAATTATAATTTTCCTGGCTAGAAATGAAAGATCATGTGTCTCACCTTTATTGTATTTAATAGCACTGGGGGGATGCAGAGTTTAAAGTGGATTAGCTCATGACAGCTGGCATTGCTCATATACCATCAGTCCTCCTGTAGTGGTTTACTGAAGTTTTAATTGTTTGTAGTTGAGATGCTTATTCATTATATTTCTGCAACTGCTCAGATGAGGATTACATTATTTTTCACATACATTTATCTCCTCTGATTACATGTAATTTTGCTTCTTTTTCCACTCATTCCAAAGCACTTGAAATTTGGGCATGATTTTCAGGGTGAGTAAGCACTGTTTGGCGATTTCTGTTACAGTCCAGGCCTCAGTGAAGAAGCATTCTCCTAAAAAAAGTGTATTATTTTAGCAAGTGTCTCACTTTTGGCTACTCCAAGAAAACCAGACAAAGTAACATGACTGCAGAGATTGGTTAGTTTGCCAGCTATAGAAATAATGTCCAGAGCACAGCTTGACATATTTTGTGAGGGTCTTGCAGATAAACACTCTTATTGTCCCTGCCTAGATGTATTCTTTGCAAGTGATTTTCACTGTCTTCAGTCAGACAATTGATATGTACAACAATTTCACTTTCAGAAAAAAGAGAAATAAATATTCTTCCACAAGCTTTCTTAATTATTAGGATTTCTAGGCCCTCTTTCCATTTTCCAATATATAGAGATTTTTTTTAGTAATCAGTAAAGATGCATGGCATTATAGGAAGACGAAAAGCTTTTGAATACACAGAAGACTGTGACCAGAGCTCTAGCATAGGAGCAGTAGAAAAATAGATTGTCTTACTATAAGTAGTATAGGTCCTAGATACTAACATAGTTACTTCTAATTTACTCTGATAAAATGGTCTTAGATTCTGCCTTTTTAAGGAAAATTAATGTTGGAATGTTACTGAGGTTTTGGTTGTGGATTTTCAGTCCTCAGGAAAGTGGAATCATGATGTATGGGCTCAGTATTTGATGACCATTTCCTCACTGTGCCTTGGATGGCAATCACTTAAAATAAAATGTTGTATTAACAAAAATTCAAAAGCGCCAACGCAACAACTTATGATACAGTTACTTTGAAATTATGTTTAAAAATGTGCACCTTTATAGCCTGGCTTTTAATTTGTATATTTTCTTAAGCACATAATAGTATAGATATCCCACTGTAAGACTGGCACCATTCATAAGTTGAGGGAATGAAAATTCAGTTTGTTTTTATTAATTCATGCAGGAGCAGCCCATGTCTGGTATGCACAACCTACATTCAGCAGTTTGTATTTAAACACCAAAAAAGAAACATATTCCCTCTTTATTGCTACAGTTGCTTTAAATTAAAATTGCAAAGAAATACAATGTTAGGTAACACAAAGCTTCTTTCATTTCTCTTAAACAAAAAGCATTATGAACATGATGATGTATTTTGTAAACATAATAAATTTTATCTAGTGAATCAGTGAGAAAACATAGCCCCAAGGCTCAACTCTTTGGTGTCTCTCTGAAATGATGCTGCTAAAGTTATGTGCTAAAACTGTCATAAAAGTAAGGAGGAAAAACATTTTCTCAAGTGCTAGCAACATTTTAATATTAATAGCATGGAATTTGCTCAAATGAGAACATTTTGGTAAATGGTTATGGAGCAAAATGCACCACATTTTCTTTATACCAATCAAAGATAGAGCATTAAAGGTCATATGTAAAGCTTTGCCAAATAGTTCTCTACATTGATTTTACAGTTTGTTAATAGGAGAGGCTCTAGTCTGCTTATGACATGGAGAAAGGGTGCTTTGTAAAAGTCCGAAGGATCCATGGAGCAGACCATTTAATGAGAAAAGATGAGTTCTACAAAGACAAAGATCTGAGCAGACTGTTGAGGTCCAAGGTGACTAGGAACAACAACCCTGAAAGCTCAATGGATATTGCAGGTTCCAGTCTCCATTGATTTTCCATCCGGGGCTCTGCCAGCTGTAATGTCACTGTCAATGTAATGCTGAGGCTCTGGAAGAATAGCAACCTGTGTGGGGGATGCTCCCAAGGCTGGCAGTCTCACCGGGAGGTATATTTGAAAAGCTGAAGGAGGATGCAATGGCCGTGGAAAATTATTGCTCTAATTTCTCTTGTTAATAGACAGTAGTGGTTTCAGTCATTCATGATAAGGAAAACATTTTTCCTACTTCTACGATGTCTTTCTATGGTTCATGAAGGCAGGAGCTGGACCTGAACTGTATAGTGTCTACTCAGAACTCCAAAAATGTTTTCAAGCTGGTTCCTGCCAATGTGTCTTCTGTATATTATTTGGGTTGAGGTTTGAAAGCGTTTTAGTACAAATGTTTTAAAAAACCTTAAAAAGACTTGTCTAGATGTACAAGTGCGGTAATTTTGTCTCCATTCTTCATCTCTAAGAAAGAAATACCTTTTTTATACAAGTACTTCTTGAGAAAGAAAACACTTTAGGCATAGCATATAGAAATGTAAAAGAAAATTAGAAAAATATTTTTTCCAGACTGTGTTTTGTTAAATCTCCTTTTTTTTGTGACAAAAGTGATAAAAAATGTTTCATAGTTTTAAGTGCTGGGAGGAGTTGGTTTTTTCTTTCCTCTTTGAAACTCAGTTTACTGCTAAGAGTTGCTTCTGTCATCAACAGGGAAAACTTGAAGGGAGGTTTTGAATGGTGTCAGTTGAAGGCATTCTGAAATGCACATTAAATAAATCAATGCTGAATAATAGGACTAGTGTTTGAGTTGCTAGAGTTAGGTTATACTTATCTTCTATTAAAAATTGTTAGCTCATTCAAACTATATTATACTGTATTACAAATAGCTAAATCTTCCCAAATAAAGTTCAAATAGAAGAGAGTTTCTCAGCTTGACTGTAATTTGAAAGAAATTAGTTGTCTTACTTTTGCTTTGCCTTAAAGTAATTACTAAATGCATTACAAGATATAATTTGACTAGTATCAAAATCACTAGAAAATATCAACCTTTTAAACTTATGAATAGACTAGTTCAATAAATTGAATTTTACGTAGAATCTCTTGGCATGACAATGTTTTCTCCAGCTTGGACAATGCTCTTGCATACTACAGTCTCCCTAAAATGCTCTAGACAGTTTCCATTTTATCTCCAACTCATTTTTAATGAGTCTTTGATTGACAAATAGCAGGATTATAGATACTTTGTCAGATCAGTAGAATAGTAAATATAACTACAATATTTTACTTTTCTGTAAAATTATAAATGGAGAGGGAGAAGGAATATCTTTAATTATTTGGTAGAAAAAATTAGTCAAGGGTCAGAAAAACTATCTAGTCTAATGAAGATTAGTTTAAAGAAATATTTAGGAGACTGGTGAAGGGAAAATATGCTGTCAAGTAGCTTTAGTAGGTTATGCAACAGTTTTTTAAAGATAAACTGTTGAAGCCTTCTCATTTGAGACATGTAAAGTTTCAAGCAACAGAAAACTAAAATTTATACGGTTGGGAACAGTTGCAACCTGGTAGGGAGACAAAAAATATGGTCTAAGAAATTATTTCCTTTCCCATATGAAAATATTTTTCTAATATTAGTGAAAACATAATGGTAAAACAAACCGTCCCCTTTCTCCTGTATAGGAGATGGAAGGGTAGTGAAGAACTGGATATTATAAAAGGAGAAATGGCTAAACTAATTATAGATATAAAAATAGCAGTCAGATTTGAATCTGCATCTATTATAGTGACAGACACCACATACAAAAGAGACATATTGGAATGTTACATCAGGAAGCAATCCTACTCTGAAGAATCCTACACTGCAAAATAATAATCTCAAAGCTCGTCTGATATTTCTTAGCCAACCTGCCTCCTGCTATGAACACAAGCAGAGAGAATATGTAATAAAATTATGAACAAAATCCATGGTGCATAAACAGGAGAAACCAGTCTTATTAGATTAAGAAAAGTGTTTCTTACAATTTTTCAGTTCCGATTCTTCCTAAAATACAGTGCAGAAAATGACTGATTGTATGTGTTTCCAGAGGGGAGAAATCTGTCAGAAATTGAAAAAGTTCACACATAGGAGGTTTTGCCCTACTCTAACTGAAACTATCCTCACCTCACAGATGTGTGTAGGAGCCATTAGGATGCCATTATCCTGTCTGTCAGATCTTTTTTAACATCTTTTTATCAACCCCAAAAGGAATAGATGGACTGTCTCAGCATTGTCATCTTTCTCTTTTTCTGCAGAATACAAAAGTCATCAAGTAGACTAGCACAAGCTGACCAACTGACTCATCATCGACAGATTTGTCACTGCTTGAGATGGTATTTTGGGTAGTTGGAATCTGAAGGCTTGAGTCCAAGATCAAAGTAGTAGGTAAGAAAAAAACCACTCCAAAATGTATGTGTTAGTGATTCCCTTCACACAGTGCTCTGACAGAAAGCTAGAACCGTATTATATTTACAATTAGTATCTATCCAATGGCACTATGAGTTCTGAGCAATCTGATCTAGTGAAAGGTATCCCTGTCCATAGCAGAAGGGTTGGAACTAGATGACTTTTGGTCCCTTCCAACCCAAGCCATTCAATGATTCTATAATATTCTTGGAATTACTTGCATGCTGCTTATCTCTGCTTCCATTTGAATGCAGAGGTAGTAATAAATAAATAAATGTACTAGAAAAACATCTTTCAATTAACATTTCAAAATACCGTAACATAAGTGAGTGAGTAATCTGATTTTTGTGTTACAGATAAAGAGACCAAGGAATAGAGGGGCAGTTTTTTAAAAAAAATAAATCCATACAACTAAAAGTACTGATGTATGAAGGTTTTTTTTTTTAATCATTTAGGTGTCTCATTTCAGTGAACATGCAATTAAGATTCTGAAGAAATAGTGGAGTAAATTAATGCATCCCACCACACATTTTGAGTCAGTGGCAAAAATAAGAAAAGCACACATCAAATTTCTTGTCTAATCTTGCAGTGAGACCCTGTCTTCTCTAAAATCCAGTATAAAATACCCATTGACTTGTGTTTTATCCATAAACTTAGGGGATTTTTAACATTTTATTCAGCTGAGCTGAGTCAGGTCATCCAGGTTTTAAATATCAAGCAAGCATTTTCAAAGAAAGTAGATGCCAGTGCTTACTAGACAACTTGCATAAAGGAGCAGCAGAGCTCTGTGATTCTAAAGTGAGACCAATTGAGAAAAGTTTGAGGAATAGCTGGTGCCGTCGCTTGACTCCCCAAAAAAATCCAATTTTCAAACCCCTCACAATTTGCCTCAATGTGAGAGAAGTTTTCAGACATGCACAACTATCAACATGAGGGAATTACATTTAAATTTATTACTAACACAATAAATACCATAATACATATATATATACACAACATTCCTAACTCTCTCTCTTATGGTAAAACAATATATTTACAGAAATCATCCCTCCTTTCCACTTAGGGCCACAGCTCCAATTCACAGTAGTTAGAAGATTCTTCTCTTCTTCTCTCTTCTTCAGAAGGCCAGGGGGTCTCCCCCACTTCTCGCCCCTCGGCCATGATTACTGAGGGTCTTACCATGGACTTCAGGGGAACACCCGTCTCACCATGTCTGCACCACACAATACAAGGGGTTAAAGCTTAAAATCTTTGTCCCTTGCTTCATGGAGGTTCCTTCCACAGGAGTTTTTGAGGGGGTCCCCTAAGTCTGAGGCTACCCCTCCTTTCCTGGGTCAAAAGGGTTCTGAGGGTTTTTGGCTCAAGTCCCTACCCCAAGAACACTCCAGCAGATCTCTGTCTGCTCTGTCTCAGCTGGATGCTGGTACCGTCTGGGCCATTCCAGGTCCGCTCCTTTCCACATTTTGAGTGCTACCACTGTTTCTGCACCATGGCTGTGTGCCCTAGCCCGTCCCGGGTTACTCCATGGCTGCGTGTTGCCACCACCTGTCCAGGGTCATGGCTGTTGGCCCAACCCTCTCTGGGCCACCCCTCTGCCCGCGCTGACTTGGCTCCAGCGCTGTGCCTGCCTACCGGGGGCCTGGCTCCAGCCCCCAGCTGGCCACTCAAGCCACGGTGCCACTGTCTCTCGCTGGCAGTGGTGGGGGGAAAACCCCTAGCCTTTGGCCACAGCACCCGGTCCAGTTTTAACACCACACCGGGCTTCCGCAGCCTGACCAAGGGGGGGGGGCAGAGGGGGCCTGGCCCCCTCGAGGGGGCCCACCAACCCCTCTGCTCTCTCCCTCATCTTGTGGTCTCCAACTTCCAACTACTTCTAATTTCTAAGTACACCAACAAGCCCCCTTTTTCCGGTTTTTGTAATATGCTACTTTTGCAGGGGCACACTGCAGCTTTCTATTGGCTCTCCATTGGAAACTCGCTTGGGATTAACCATTTCCAGCTCTGGGGAGGCTAGACGAGTCAAAACTACGACAGCTGGTCTCACCTGATCAATTTTATACAGAGATTTTGGAAGATCAGCTGGAAAACCAGGAAAGAAGCCAATGAGGAAAAGTAGGAGAGAGAATAACAGCTGTGAATGCTGGGTAAGTGTCAGAAAAGAGGAAGGATGAGGACTTAGATTGGAACAAGTACTTTTTAAATGGCATTTGACAATTAATTTATGGTTTGGCTCCTTAAACTTACATTTGGCTGTTTAAACTTACATTTGGCTTCAACTTGAAACACAAGCTGTTAGCCTGATTGCAATTTTTTTTATGTTAAAAATATCTGATCCTAGGTTAATTTTAAAACCCAGATTAACCATTTCTGTATTAAAAAAAAAAAGTGATCTGTAAAGCAAAAGAAAGATATCAAATTAAAATGAAAACCAGATTGCAGATATTTCTGTGAACACATGTTCTTTATTTACTGCTGTCATTGACCACATTTGGATTTCAGAGAAGTAATTTGCCTTTTGAAAAACATCTACTGCATCTGGGTGTTGGTTGCCGTATCAAAATCTCTCCATGGGATGACTGTTGACATTGATCCACTCTAGCCACTGACATAATGTTTAACTGGTTTTTCTGTGAGATTTCCACACCCTTATATTGCTGCAAAAACGGTAATAGCAGTTGTTCTAATGTCCAGCCCAGAGATATTTAAAATCCACTTTTTAAAATCCAAATTTTTTTAGTTCATGTATTTAGTCACTGAGTACTTATATGAAATGAAATAAAGAAAAGAATATTAAAAAATACATTAAATTAAAGCTAAAGGTAAAAAAGTTTTGTCTGATTATCCAGTCCCTGGGTGAAGCTGAGTGGAATGAGTATAAGTTCCCAAATACATTCATCCTATAGGGTAAGAATGGTGAAACTGGAGTAGGTTGTATTGTTACAGGAAATGATCTTTTACAGTTCAAGTCAGGGAGATTGCGACAGATTCTTAAGGTGAATGTGCAGAGTTCTTTCTGAAATTTTATGCAGTATAAGGCAGTCTTACTATCATAATGTACCTTATGTGCAGTGATTAGAGGGACTCATTTTGTTCTGTAGGTGATCCTTATGATTCTAGTTGGGCTGTGGTGCTGTAATAGACACAAGGGATATGTCTTAAAATTATGATTGTCCCAAAGAGCCTATTTTCTCAGTCTTGCTTGTACATTTGTCTATTGTTGATGGAATATTGTTAGGCTAATTTTGCTCCTCATTTTATTGTAGAGTAAAGCTAAACTTAGGGAAAACATATTTAGGTCAAAATTCAGAGTCCAAGAAACTCAGGAATTACGTGTTGACACAATAAATATCATCAGACAAGAAATCCCAATAATATATATAATAATAAACTAATACCCATACTGAGTCATGTCTAAGACTGAAGGGTCTGGTGTTTAATCTTAGTGGCCATGAGCAGACATTTAGGAAGATGAAGAAAGGAGCAAGTATATATGATACTACTCCTTAGCAATTTTCTAACCTTCAACTTTTCCCTGTCTGGGGATTCCTTGATTTCATATTATCTTAATTAAGGAATTTCCAAATTATTTCTTTCCATGAACAAAATCAATCTTCCAATTAGGCTATACAAACTTTAGCACAGTACTACATTTAGTTCAGTCTAAAGAGAAAGAAAAGAATAAGGGAAATGTAGCATGTTTCAACTACATATTTTTCCTTTTCATCACAGGTGTTTCTGTACCCTTTCAGTCTTATCTCCGGGTCATGAAATAAGTAGGTTGCAGAAGAGCTCTGGATGGTCCAACCTCCGTACTAGATCAGTTCCAATGTATGGTGATAGAAAAGCAACCATAAGTTAGCTCCCAAATGGCACAGAAGGCCACTAACACTGACTAAATACTTTTTAAGCACTTTTTTGTCTCATTCCCTGTATTGCAGTAGTTAGCCAGACAATATTTCAGCTTATTAATAAAAGGAAATGAAGTTAATATAAAGGAAAGGTACTAGGTGGATTTTGCTTTAGCTAAGTTATACCAAATGAGATTCACACATTAGGTACCTAGTCTTGAATTTGCTTGTATCTTTTTAGAACCTATTTTGTTTTAGTAAAATATATACCCTAAACAAATTGTGATACTTGTGAACTGAAACCACTGTTTGCTTACATGTTTAATTAATTAATCAATCCTTATATGATTCATTTTCTGCAGTTCTACCTACTCAGACTTTGCACAAGTAACTTGGGGGCCTGCTCTGGAAAACTTGCTCAATAGTGTAATTGCAGTTTCTCAGGCAGTATCTTCTTCAACAATAAAAGATTTCATTTAATGCGAATGCTCCGGATCGGAGTTTCATTCTAGTGTATGTCAATATCCTGTCATATACCATATAGGATTATATATACCATATGTATCATCAACAGCACTGAAAAGAAGTTGTAACCCATAATAGCACAAATCCAGGTCAGACATTGATTTTTTTTCATATGGTGACTAGGAAATATTCTTAAAAATATTTTCAGGAGAAAAATAATTATCTCTGTAGTGATGTAAAAACAAACATGTACCCCCCTGCACAAAAAAATAAAAACCAGCAGAACTGGAGATAAAAACTATCTTATAGATTTGTATAGTTAAACACAAAACGTGAATCTTCTCATGACAAAGAAACGTATGCAGAATTACGCATAGACAAGGGTTAACAGAGCTCATTAATCAGATAGTTGAACATATTTTATTTAAGGCAAACACAAACTTTAGTGAGTAATGGGGAGAAACAATGAAGCTTCCTAGCCAAAATTATTGTGCAGACAGATTTATCCTTACTTTCCTCGTAGTGCTAATGTAATTACTATGAAACGACAATAAGTCTTCTGTTGATTTCTATAAGTCAGTGTTTTAGTCAAGGTCTTAACTTAAAAAATGTGTAAATCTGTATGTTAATGGACTCAGTCCTTCATTCAGATTCTAAACAAAAGCTACATTTACTTCACAGGAAATTATAATAATGATAAAGTCATTTTATTCAGAAAAAAGAAAAAACCTAAACCCCTCCTGTGGCAGATAACAACCCAGAGGAATTCTATGAATAATTTAAAGATCAATTAGCACTCTGCTGTTAGGAACTTTTGCTAATTCTTTACAGACAGACTGTTTTTTTGTCTGTGCAGACAACAATAATTTCTATATTATTTATGAAAGACAACAAATGATTCTAGATTTTAAGACATGGAGTGATATTATTAATCAGTTGCAGCTGTAAAACAAACTTGGCTGCTCAGCCCATTTTATACAGATTAATTTACCCAGATTAATAATGATACCAAGATTTATGAAAGAAAATCTGCAAGTGAATGTATCAATGCATTTACGTGAAATCCATGAATTATATCTTACTAATTGCCTACAGACAGATAGAAGAGGGCAAGGCAACAGTCCTCCCCCAAGTAATCAACAAGTAAGTTCAACTCCGAAAACACGTGTATATGTAATGTGACAAACTGGAATTGCTCTTTAAAATGCTGAAATGCTCTTTTGACAGATGCATGAACACAATTTCTGTTTACCTGTTCAGGTTGTTGAAGCCTCACATAGAGGAAGGAGGAATTTTTCTTGTTCAAACTGGCATGAAACTACTTCCTTTACTGTAAGACTTTGGAACAATTATATGTACTCAGAATAAGCCAATGACACTGTCGGGTAGTTAATTCCCATTTTCTTGAAAGCAGCATATTCTGGTGATTGAGGAGTCTACATACGTGTGTAGTTTAATATCAGGATGTTCAATTAGCTACAGAGGGGTGACCCTTGGAAGTCCTACCACTAGCTCAGTCAAGAAACATCAAATTCAAAGCCATTTGCAAACCAGACTGCATGTGTTAAATTGGAAGACATTATTAGTACATAGATGATATCTCTATGTTCTTAAGAGCAGTCTCTGAATTTAATTCCCAGAGATCATGTGGTGTGCCTGCGGACTACCTGTAAACACTACATGGTGAAAAAATCCCATACGCTGTCTAGACATACGAAGTTTTCTGGCTTGTTGAATGCATGTACCCGAGTGGTCTTGAGGACAGCCTCAGGTCTTCCCTCAGCAGACCATACAGATTTACACAGGGAGGACAATTATGTTTCAAACATTTGTGTAAATTTTGAGGCTTATAACTTGTATTTATAACTTATTTTGTGGGTGAAATACACATTTCTTTTTCCAGTTACAAGACTAACATATTATAAGGTGCATGATGGTGGGAGGCTGATAACAGGATTAAAAGCTGCATACACTAAACTATTTGAAAAGTGAAGGAGATATTACTCAGCTGTAAGTTTAAGACTTAAGAATTAAACTTTTACAGCCCTAAAATACTTACATTGTAGCAGAAATAGGAATACAGTTTCAGGTATTGGCATAATATTGTTTTTATGTATTTAATTAAATTTAACAGTTTCATAATAGAATTGCCTAGCAAAAATACATAAAAGACAGCATGGTTATGGTGCAGTACTGTAGAATGGTAGTTGCAAGTAGATCCTCTATTAATGTGCCAAAAATTATGATTAAATATTCTTATGTCATATTTCCATTTTGGACTAAGTGTTGGTGAATATCAGTATGGTGAGATGACTGCTTTTGTTTTCAGTATGTGACACCCAGGTGCATTGGTGAATTGATTCTGCTCTGACAAATGGGCACCTAAACGTATGACTCTGCAGTGTCCATCTTTACATGCCTTAGTTTTTTTGTGAAGCTGCTCTCTGAATTCCTTTTTCAGTCTCAGTGATTCTTGAATAGCACAGTTTTAGTAACACTACATATAGATTAAATGCTTGCTTAAATGTAAAACACCATTTTATTTTCTTATGCAAAGATGAAAAATTGCTGTCATTTCTATAATCTTTGAGAAATTTTCCATGTAATTTATCCATATCTAAAGTATTTATTATTACTTTGGAAAAGAGGTTTTACCCCATGAACAAATAAAAAGTATTTTATTTGAAATTCATGTTGTTCATTACTTCTCATTGTCATTAACATTCTCTTACTGCAGGAGGTAAGTAGTTTGTCATTTCTCTTCCTGGAAAGTCATAAACACAAAAAGTGGGACAATATTTTTTTCCTCAAGAACAGCATGAAAGAGAAATTGAGTAATTTCTTATATGAACAAAAAATATAGGAAAAAGTATAGAAATACTCTGCAGATATGAAAACCACCTGCTGATTTAGCTAGTAGGTAGGAGATCTGTGAGCACTGATCAATAGAAAATATACAGTATTTAATTACATTCTTGGAATTAAAGTCAAATTAAAATACTAGAAAGTGTAGTTGTTCCAGGTAATTTTAAGCAACGTGTTCAAAAGGAAATTTCAGATGTTGGCAAAGGTGTTTGGAATTTGTGATAGTGTCACGTTCCTGTGGCTCTTTCTTATTTTGAAATATGTAAGAAGAAATATGAATTGCAAGTGAATCTTTAGTTATAAAAACAGTTTGTCCCTTTATTTCACCAAAAAGTGAACTTTACATTGTATTTACAAGAAAAGGTCAATATTTCATTCCTTGAGAAGATGAATAATTTATTTTGCATAAAAGGAAGATTAACTAAATGTTGGTCTTATTTTTGTTCTTGTTTCCTAGTTAGAAATTCTCATATTTTACCAAGAATAATCATTTAACATTTTTACTGTTCACATAATATGTATATTTATTCTTTTTTTTTCTCAGCTATATGTTTGATAGTCTTAGCTAATTTTGTAATAATATTTTTAAGAGTGTGTGTATCTGAGTTAGATAAGCGTATGTGTTTCAGAAGAAAAGAAACCAACTTGTATTTTTTATTTCTGTATCAGGACTGAATTACTTGTATTCAAATTTGAAGGGCTGGAATATCCAGAGGGTGTTCAGAGACTGATGTTTACTTCAGAAGGATATTTTGTTCTATACCCCTATTCAGACCAGAGTACCAAGAACTTTAACATCTTCCTTAAGAAATTAAATACATTACAAATAATAAAAATTAAAGTGGATACGAGCTACTTCTCTGCAATGAATAATCCAATCATGCAATTATGTCTCATATGTACTAGGAAGGCCAACAAGCCAATATAAGGTACTGCGGTAGTTTGAGCCACCACAAAAATCCAAAATCCAATTTCCAGGCTTCCCCCACCCCTTCCCACAATTTTATCTTAACACCAAAGAGAAACTTTCAGGCAAGAGGCTTCTATAGGGGAAAGGGGAAGTATATACATTTTATTTTACACAAATAAATATACTGTACAAGCTAAAAGCAACTGTATATATATTATTATACACTTCTATCAGTCATTTCAAAGCTTCTCCTCAATTAGTCCAGGAAATGCCTTTCAGGCTGATAGGTAATGCAGTCTCTCTCTTGTGGAAGTGTTTGGGGAATCTGAACACTCTCCCCCCCCAACCTCCATCTGTTTGCCGAAGTCCTTTCTTCCTCACGAAGTCCAAGAAGATATCTCTGAGTCCGTCCTCCTCGGTTCCGTGTCAGTCTCTGCTGTGTATTTCTCTCTCTCATACCTCTCATACCTCTCATACCTTGGTTTTGTAGGCTGCTGTAGTTCAGTCAGCTTATCAACATACGCGTCTTGGAACCTTCATTCCTCCTCCGTGTTTTCGGATGCCCCCAGTCAAACCTCGGCAGGGCACCCCCCGAGGCTCTCTCTGGCCCATCTCCAATTTCGCCTGGGTTTTCTCCCTGGCGCCGAGTCTCCTCCTCCGGCCCGTCTCTTGGCTCAGCTTCAAAATACTAAGCCTTGCATCCACTCCCACTTACAGTAAGAGGAAAAGCCCCTGCTCAGCTTTTGCTACAGGTGTTCGGTCCAGTTATGAACTGTCCCGAGCTCTGCAGTCTGGCTGGAAAGGGGGGAGGGGGAAAAGAGGGCCTGGCCTCCTCACAAGGAGTTTGCCTCTCTCTCCCTCTTACCTTCAGGTGTTGGGAATCCCTTCCTTCACAACACACACTCACTCCAATGCTGCCTCCAACCCCGGCTTAGGCAGAGTGGTGGGACTGCAGGGCCACCCTTTTCCCCCCGAAGGGGGAAAAAGGAGGCCCTGCCACCCCTTGGCCTTCTACACCCTCACACAGCAGCAGACACAGACCGATTGCCAACAACTTCCACTGGTTATGTATATATGATTTTTCAGCAGGAGCGAACCAGACGAGTGGTGATTGGCTCTCCAGGGAAGACTGCCCTGGCATCCAATCACCCTTATTGTCCCCTGGCTCCCGGGGGGGCAATCTCAAACCATGACAGGTACCATGTTTTTATGCACACAGGACTCTATTTGTCTCTGAACAGCTGAAGCTGTAATTTGTTTCTCATATCCCTGGGAAAAACATATTGTTTCAAAGTTCAATGGATAGTGAAAAAAGAAAAAAACTAGTGCTCAACACGATAGGCTAGGGGAAAAAAAAAAAGGTACTGAAATACCTATTTTATTATGGATATTGGCAAAGATGCTTTCCCTAAACACAGATTGTAGTTCTGTAGGGAAAGAGGTATTAATTGGCTCAAGGTCTATACAAATATATACCAATCAGAAAAAAACCATGACAGAAGATATTTTTTCTTTAATTTATCTAGGAATTTATCTAGGAATCCCATGCTACTTACAAATATGTTTCACTTCTCCTCTTTACAAAGGAGTCATACTTATACATGTGGTGAGGAAGTGTCATTCTCCTTATTCCTAGAAACTAGTTGTGAATGATAACAAAAGAAATTCCAGGTTCCAGTTATGTATTCAAATCCACTTTGAATAAAAATAATCCTATGTAACAAACCCAAAATGATTATTAAACAGCATTTGCAGTGGTCATGAAATGCATAAAAGGGAAACCATGATGTTTAAGCTCTTATTAAAATAAGAGCATTGAGTATTTGAGAAGAGTCCCTTTGTTTTCTGTATTTTTAGTGGTAAAAAAAAGGCAAATGTAACTGTGGGAAAATGTCCTTGCTTTTCATGACATAAAATATTTTTAAATTAATGTATATAACTATAAGTATGATTACTGTTATTTTGCATTCAATACCTAGTGTTTTAGCTTCATCTGAACTTGTTAAAGTCTGAATCTATTTTAGTGAATTATCAGTAAAAAGCCTTAAAATATTTTGTTGTGGAACATGGCTGGAATAGTTCAGAAGCTACAAATATTAATGTAAAAGAATTTTCATGTAAAACTGAATTCTCTTCTCTGAGCAAGGATCTGACTTGTATTATGAGGATGGACAATAGAAGCAAGAGCAATGTCTTTTTAAAGTAAATGTTAACACTGAAGATTCAAATCAATGACATGAACAATCGCACATCCTATTGATAATTCAGGTAGCGTCTTTTATTTTTGGGAAAGCAACATTATGTTATACGTCAAAGTGTATATGAGCAGTCTTACATCTTTTACAGATCATCTCTGAATGAATTTATTTGTTAGTTTTATTGTTGACAATTGCATTATATTTCGTAAATTTTTGCTTTCTGAAGCAGTTTATTAGATCCCTGGTCAGCATTTCTGAGCGGTAAGAATGCTGTCTAAATAAATCCAGTGGAATGATATATAACGGATGTTGTAGTCCTACTATAGACAACCTTCGGTTCAGACACCGTATTATCTATCTCAGAATCACTACTTCAATTTCACTCTTTTTTATTAAATTTATCTAGATCAGTAATATTTTGGGGGTCAAGTAAAAAATGAAACATTTTGCTAATAATTTGATTGTTTCCTCTAAGTTATTTTATATTTTTTCCCAGGTTTTGGCTATGATGGGAGAAGTTTGCGAATTTTTTTGACAAAATAACTCTTGAGAATTTTTTTTGGTAATTTTACAAGATACACTGGATCAGTCAGAACTGGGAAGATTTTAAAACTGTGACTTGTACAATTGTGGGTACCAGTGTGACAACACTGCAAAGTGACAGAGACAATGATTACCAAAAAAAAAAAAAAAGAACAAACACCCTAAGTCCCCCCAAAAAAACTAACCAAGAGGATATAAGATTATTTAACCTTTCTGATTACACCTTAATACACTGTTTCAAATTTTAACTGATAACAGTAAAAAGGCAGTGAGATGTGATCTAAACAGTTTTCCCTGCTATACCCTACACCTGGCTGCAACTTCTTGTGCCTTCACAGCCTTGAATAGCTCCATACCCTCCAGTGCGGATCCTGCATAAGCTGAAAGCAGCATCAGTTTTCCCATAGATTGTGACAGGAACACCATTAAGTCCTTAGACTGTGATGGGCAGGCGTGCCTTGAATGAAATTAGTTCTGGAAAACTTAACAGCCACCTCATGGCTCATTATGGAACAGCATCATCCATTTCTTTGCTGAAAGGTACTGACAAAAATCCTTGAGGTGGGTTTAAATCAGGCATATCAGACTTCCATTAAGTATATATGCCATTTCCTGGAAATAAAATAAGATCACTGAACCAGTAAACATGAAATATTGAGGAACGTTCTCTGACAGGATATCTCAAGGACAGTCAGTCAGAAAGCTCAGCAATCTGTTCCATCTGAAACACCTTCTCACTGGACAGAGTAATGGAATTATCAAAACTTTCTCCCTGGCTAAGGATCACACTATGCTGTGAAGAAAAACCTCAGGAACAGAACCATGTTCAATGAATTACAAAAATATGGTTCTGATCAGTACGAAAGAAAAAAGTAGCCTCCAAGTCAGACAGT
This sequence comes from Neopelma chrysocephalum, assembly GCF_003984885.1. Lineage (NCBI taxonomy): Eukaryota > Metazoa > Chordata > Aves > Passeriformes > Pipridae > Neopelma > Neopelma chrysocephalum. The sequence continues at coordinate 2,315,668 of NW_020897689.1, read as the reverse complement.
GTCAAAGACATGACTATGAACCAGGCGGACCTTGAGTCTGGTCTAAAATGGTGGAGTTTTGTAGAAAAAAAATACAGAAGAATGTTGACAATCAGAGAAGTGCCCTTGGTAATCTCTCTGCCCTTTTGCTCATTACCTTCCACACAGCGCAGAGCTGCTGACTTTTGCAACAAGGGATTCCTCATCAATTTTATAGTCTTGTCATAAAGATGACACACCATTTTCTTTTCCAGAGAGCAGGAAACTCTGTCCTTTCAGTGGTACAATACTAGGAGACTTGAGCATTGGTAGGCATAAACATCCTTAGCACTGTCTCCTTATCCAGGAATGCAATATTTCACACCAGACAGTATTCCTGACACTGTTAGCTGTAAATAATGGTACTTTTTGTGATTGCCTATTTTGCCTGGAATTTCCTGAGTTGTATTCATATATTTATGAAGTGCTGGTTGTTTTTTCTGAGGGATAAAAAATAAGGAATAAACAAGATTTCTGTACTTCCTTCAACCTCAATGTAAGAAGTGGTGGACTGCTTTCCAAGGACACTGAGAGAGTGAGTAATTTAAATGCCAAGCAGCAAAAGTTGTCAAGAACATTTCAAACAGGTTGACTGCCTTTGAATTGTAAAGTTTCATTACATAACTGCTTTCAGAACACCTCTTAGTTCAAACCTCTCTTGCGTTTTATCACTCACTCTCTGAATTTTCTCCATAGAAACTTCAGTCAAGGTGTGATATTTGTACTGGCTAAAATGATAAGAGGGTCAGAAAAAATATCAGTCTTTAAAAGCTATGTTCATTGTATACTGCCTGATATAGAATGACATCCTCTTCTTCTTGAGCTTTGCTAATTTTAACACAGAATTTTCTTCCCAGAAAGTGAGTTTACTGACTCAGAATGCCTGATTTTCTGAGCAGAGACCTTAGGTTAATGGAAAATCTCACGAACAACAGCATATTTCTTTAAAGTCAATAAATTGTCCATTAAATGTTCTATTTTTCATAGAGAATTAATTGTTTGATGTTTCTTTGTGCAGTTTAGGGAGGCACACACTTGCCCTGCATTTTCACCTTCACAAAGGAGGCAAATGTCTTCTGCTAACAGGTCAGGGTTGCAGCCCTCTGTTGTTAATTCCCTTTATGTTCAGGCCACATGTTGGACTCACTTTATCATAAAATTATCCTTAGTGCATATGATGCCTAAACATTCCTTCCTTAAAGAGATAAAAATGTAATTAAAGCCTGATATGATCCACTATCAGAGATGGAGTATAAAATAAACAGCTATTATATTTAAGACTGGTGTTGCCAAACCTAGTGTATATGTCATGATTTAACAACATGAATTCTATCTTTCTTTTAATTTTATTCTATACTAAGAGCTAAACAATAATTTCTTCTTATTTATCTTCGATGTTTATATTTTTGTTGATCTCTAGATACATATTTTTAACTTTTGGCAATGACTGGGAAGGGTTTTTTTCTCTTACCACATGACTCCAGAAGTTGTGACTTTAGAAATGTTATCCCATTATCTCAAATTGTATGAGGTGATAGCCACTGTTTTAACAATAGCTGTTGACTAGTCCAAAACTAGCAAAATCCAGTCATGATAAAAGTTATTATGTTACAATTCTAGTAAAATTTTTTTATTACAGTGTTTCTCTTAACATCCTTCTGTCAATTTCCAGAACACATTTATAATTCTATCCAAGATAATGGTCATTTATATGACAGAAATCCTTAATTAGTTACCATGTGGATGATGAAAAAAAAATTCAAGAAAAAGCTAGAAAACTTCTGATAAAACAAATTTCATCTGAAAATACTAAGAATCTGGAATTAATGGAGAAAACTAATAAGGTGTTTCAATATTTTTCTAATTTTAAGGAAAAATACTTGAGAATACAAAACATTTCTTTTCTGTTTCAAAATCTGTGAATGCATTAGAGTAACACAGACACTATCAAATTTGATTATTAAGATATTGAATGTAGTTGTCTAAATACAAATCTTTACATGAGAGATTGTTGTTCAATACCTTACAGCAGCTAATGGAGATTTAGGAGCCAGTTCAATTGCCCATTGAGAGTGTTTTGAGATCCCACCAGGAGTCCTACCCAGCCTGCTGCTTTTGTTGTAGGGCACAGCTCCTGTGTCATCGCTCAACTGCCTTATCAGTATGGTTTAGATACCATAAGACATTTAAAATTACACCAGATTCTTATATTTTAGCACTTGCTCACTACTTAACTGTAGTACCACCACTGAGCAGATGAGGTGAAAAAAGCTTTGGTGCCAAATTCTAAATGAACTTTTGTCTTTGTTTTCTTCTGCTGCTTCTTTTTCAGTAGCATGGTTTCTATTTCTCTGGCTCCTTGTGCAGTTCAAAAATCTAATGTCACACAACGGTATAGAACATACAGCTGGTAAATGTAGCTAAATGTGAAATGTTAGTGGTTTCCAAGTCTATTTTAATATTCCAGCACCACATAGTCATGAATGAATAAATAGATACTATTCAAGTACAAAAGTGAGTCTTAATTTGTAGAAACTTCATACATTTGACCCTGGAGAAGAGAATTTATGAATAACTTTTTGTCTGTATTAATCAACATTTATTGAGCAGGAAATGAACTCCAAAATTATGGAAAAACAAACAACAATAAATGTTCCTTTTATGCCACTGATTAATGAATATAGAAAATTTGCATCAGATTCAGTAGTGCTCAATTTCGCTGTGTGTGAGAAATGTGAGAAATGTAAGAAATGCACTCCAGCATTTGCTTTAGTTTCTTTGCTACTATTCAACTCTCATTAAACCTTGACAAGTTTTCCATCTGACTGTATATGGAAATGGGTACACCTTACATGCTGGTTTAGAGAGAATGACAAATCAGGAAAGAAAAGACTCTGCCAAAGACAGTTGTCATCAAACTATATCCCTGTAGAACATTGCTGCGAATTTCAAAGCTGTCATATTGCTTATCACTGTATGAAAGCATGACTTGCCTGTCATCTTAGAAAAGCTGAATCAGAGCAAGGAGACCAAAGACGAGAGGATATGAATAGATGAGGAAAACACTTCTTACCCAGTTTCCCATGGTTTTCTTTTGTCATAAGCACAGTTTTCGCTGTTGTTATACAAAAAAAAGGATCTTGCAAATTAGTGATTTCCTAGACTGAATGGCCCTTATTTGCTGGAAGCATGTAATCAGCAATACTTTCTCTTCTGGATAACACTCTGTCAATGCCCTGCCCATATCACATACAAGGGCATTTCTGGGTTTGTTGTGTTGGTTTTTTTTTTAATTAATTATTCTTCTTTGTTTATACATCATTTGTGAAGTTTAGGATCATCAATGCCTAGTTTCAGTCCTCTTTTGCCTCTTGCAGACAAGTAAAACAGGAGGTATATTTCTAACATCAGCATTTTAGCTAGTGTTTCTGTGTCCTGCTAATGCACTCTGCTTCCTCCCTATGCTACTGAATGACCACTTCTTCAGGGTTACAAATAGGTAGCTGTGTAGCAAGGTCGGTAATGGCCAAAGCCTACAATTTCTATTAAATGATATCCCAGAAAAGTATGTTCACATGAGTACTACTCATGGTGGTGTGTACGCAGCACTGGGTCTGTTTCCTTTTATGTCTTGTTTTAGAGAATAAAATTTGGACTTAATGAACAAAGGATCTTTTTTGTATTATGCAACCATTCTAAACCTTGATTCTCAAAGACTGTTTGTACTTTTATTTTGCAAAGATCAAGCCAGTAAACTGATTAAATAAGAACTCCTTCCAATGAGCTCTTGGTTGATTTGTGATTAGCATGTGTCACATTTCAGTAATGTCAGTCCAAACCTTTTACTCTAATTAGAAGAAGATAATAAGATATGACCTTTTTTTAATTTGGTGTGTCTTATGTTTCTTTCATTGAGGCAGATTTGATGCTGAGCATGACAGTGAAAAAGCAGCTGATATTAAAATAATATAAAGTAAAATAAACAATATATAGAAAACAGTCTTACATAATCAGAATAATGCTGCAAATTGAAAATATAATATTTTAGCAAATGTATCATACTCCAATATAATGTGACATGCCAGTAGTGTTAATGCCTAATATGAAATGACATGATGTCTAATACAGAAGAAAAACAAGTTTTAAAATGTTGGAATTTCCTGTTCACCAGAAAATTTGACTGCCATCTGGCTCTAAGGACAGGAAAAATTATGAGAGTGTGAAGAAAAATTGAAAAATAGATGGAGGGGAAAGTTTGAAGAAAAGTACAAATGGTGTGGCTCATACTTTAGTGAGATGCAGCCCCACTGGAAATTTATAACCTTTGGTAGCATCTTTCTGTGTTGACTCTCCCCCTGCACTGAGCACATGCTGGACGTAACAGTGCCAGCCTGGTGTTGTAAGAGGCAGGAACAAGGGACATGACTGGCTCAGGAGTCCATTGTGCCTGCAGAGTACAAATGCCCCAGTCGCTAAAAAATATTAGAACCTACCCTGAGACAAATACTTCTGTGCTTATCATCGTAACCTAATGAGAGCTCAGATTAGGGGCCATATTTGCTGCAGACTCAAGTAAATGTGACCAAAAAAAAAAAAAGGGATATTTTCTAATTTCTGTCAGACAGCTATCTTTCCTGGTATGACATAGAAACAGAGAAAAAAATGCTTATTGTAAAATCCAGGAGTAGTAAGATAAATTTGGATAACCAGTTTGTAAATTTATAGCTCTAGTGATGTGCATATTAATGATGCACTAGCTTAAGGGAAATTTTAGTTAAAAGTAAAAGGGAGATGCTACTTAACCCAATACTCTGATCAATGAAAAGAGAGATCCGTGGACAGCCATGTTTTTCATGTGTCTATTCATTTGAATATTTCCCCTATTCTCAATGGTGTTTCTCTGGAAATAAAATGTCTGAGGTCTATACTGGTGGTAATCTCAATTTAAAAATTAAGAATTCACATTTACTGCCTAAATTATCAGTTGGGTTTGATATATGATTTGTTTCAATTCACTTGTATTAAATAGAGATTCTCTGCCAATTCTACAATATATAACTCAAGGACTTCTATGTTGCCTATAGGAAAGCAAAATTAAAATTGAGTCTTCTTTTTATTTTGATGGGTTTTTTTATACAATGAGTATTCCTTCCAGTATCTTCAATTTTAGGTTGTCCAATATTGCCATATAACTCAAGAGCAGGCAGTGGAACATTTCTTTGTGGTAGATCAGGAACATTTTGAATAATATTGCATTTTCCAACAGACAATAACTAGTTACCATTTTGGAATTCTGAAGAGTCTAGGGAAAATTTGGGAATCATAAAGATATTTTATATTAGGCTGAATTTTAGAGATATTCTAGGTCCATCAGGATAAATCTGCCATTGTGTCTCAAATTAATAAGAAAGTTATCCCTTACAGCTGGTGTATATGTATTCATGTCTCTTTGGATTACAGATAAATGAATTCTCAAAAATTCAACTCTAAAAAAATTCCATTTATTCAAAAAAACAATTCACCACTTGGTAAACAGATAATCTAAAAGAAAAGACAGAAGGCCATGACTTCAAGATGTTAAGGGTTTTTTTCTGCCTTAACAACAATATCTGTTTTCACCCCATGACGACAAGATCTGTAAGCACAAGTCCAGATTTGGTGTAAACAGCTGATGTTCATTTGAATGAAATGGGCTTATATAAAGGTTGAATTTCACCCAATAGTATCTATTTTGGTAAGATTTTTGAACTTAATTACAAACCATCTGTTTAGGATCTTAATTGTGGTTGTCTCTCTTCAAATTATGAAGTAAGAGCATCCTTACATATACTGCTTTTTAAACTTCAGCTCTTAGAATCTAAAAAAAGTACTAACATTAAACTAACTGCTTTTATTTATAAAATTATAAATTGGGAATAGAATTCTGGTGGAAATATTTTAACAATATATTTGTATTAGTGTTAGTATTATAAACCATTAAGCACCTAATTTATAAAGCAGTCCTTATTCATATATTATTAGGCTTTGCAGATTTTTGTCATAGCATCAGGAATAAAATAATAATAATAATAACAACAAAAATTATATAACAACAACATTACTGTAAGAAATAATATAAAGACTACTTTGTAATTTTAGAATGTATACATTTGTCATGCAGTGGAACTTACTTGCACAGTGGCCATTAAATATTTCTAATTCACTAGAGTTCATTGTAACTGGTTTGGCTCAAAGAGGCCGGAGCTCTCCGACTCAGAGAATAAAAACTTATATATACGGTTGACATTATTTAGTAACCTATTTTCTGCACATGGTTTCATTTACTGGAAGATATGGGCAGTATTACAAATTATGATGCCCACAGAGTATAATTCAGAGAAAGATAATTTCCTGCCTTTGTGTTTCATCCAATTGAGCCTCTATTTTTTTTCCAAGAAAGTGAAGATTTACAACACATTTAGGCTTCACAATGACTATTACCTGTCTCTGCATAACATTTGATTAAGAAAGTCTTTGCATGCTTATCACTAAAATGAACTCCTGTTCATTATTAATTTTTTTACAGATTCAAGTTACATGTTAGTTTTCTTTGGCTTTCTTAAGAATCCATCATAATTAAAATTTGACTTTAAAAAATTTGAATTTTGTAACTGGCATCCTTCAGTCAAAAATATTTTGTAAAAAAGAAAGCGATGACTGTTCCTTTTACTTATTTTAATTATATACAGAATTGTCTTAAGAGTTTCTTTAAAAAAAAATCAACAAAATTTTAAACCAGTAAATTGAATTATAAATTCTTCAGCATAGAGGAAGTACAAGTTATTCCAAGTAATGTGTAGCATTGTTTATTTTCACCCATATTTCTTCAGATTATTTCAGTTGTTTATCTCATACATTTGTAAAATAAAATTGATCCTTGGAGTTCTGTTACTTCTGTGTATTTTTTTAAATAACATCTAATTCTGCATTCGAAATGATAACTTTTTATTACCTACATGCACAGATTTTTGAAATCTGTATTGGCTGAACTTTAGTAAGCAGAATATTTCCCTTTCAGTATGAAAACTGGACATTTTGATCTATGTCAATCACGTTTTCTTACCTGCTTTTCATAAATCACTTCCAAATAGCTTTCATTTTAATATAATTTCAGAAATTTGGAAGATGATTATAGAACTTTGTAAAAATAATTCCCTTCAAATTTCTATATGTTTTACTCCCCATAGTAGTGCGTGAAATTATGTTGTAGTGAAGTGCTATAGCTATTAATGTCCTTCTAATAGACTGCTTCTAGAACTGTCAGGGTGGATGCCTTTCTATTCTTTCAAGTTTTTGCAATGCTCTGCTAGGTTTTTCTTCTAACATAGCTCTGCAGTGTCAATACTAGCCAAAAATTCTGTAGAAATAAAATACATTCAACATACATATTTCCATTTCTTTTATACATATCTGTCTTAACATTTTTATACATAATGCACTACTAGATATAAATCCATTTAAAAAATATTCAGAATGATTTTGAGAGTTATAAATCACAAAAATGATTTCCAAAGTAAAACATTATATTTAAGAGCATTCTTTATTAAGATTTAGGAAGTTTAACAAAAAATCAGAAGAGCTGTTAAATTGATGTGTTTTCAATTAGCATATTATGAGGGGAAATGACATACTTAAAAAGAGTTTTTAAAAATAAAACTATGAGTTCTTGTCATGTAAATTGTTCACCTTCATAAACCTTTTTGTGCAGGAATCTTCCTAAACCTGCTGTGATGTTTCTCCCTCAAAAAAGGGACTACTGAACTCAGGGGAGAATTGTACTCTGAAGTGGCTTCACTGATATGGTCCATAGAGACTTCAAGTGAAGGAGAGGCAGAAGCAATTCTGCAGGGACATGCAGAATGACTAAAATCTCCACAAGTTTTGTGTCTGCCCTGTGAAGAAAGTCAGGTTGTTCTAACATCAAAAATCATTTCAAAAACCCTAAGAAGAACACTGCATAAAGAGCTGCCCATTAGGAAGTTATAGACAGAAGGATTTGGGTGGAATTTAAGTTGCCAGAATATGTCAAAACAGATAAATAGTGATTGATCTACTGAAAGAAAACAAACTAAAATGTATTTATTTTCCAGTTCTAGTCAGTCAAGAAGTCACCTAGTTCTAAGACTTATTTTCCCTTACATGATTTATTGCCATTAACTAATTTTAGTTATTAAAATGATTGTGTATTAGGAGGTATGGCTTTCACAGAACAGAAAATGTACTACATTACAATAAAAGTCTATGGTTTTAAATTTAAATGTTACCACATTTAAACCGGCCTGAACAAACACTGTAAGCCCTTTGATTCAGGCATTGTTTATTCTGATTTCCTCAGGAATATACACTGTATGCTCATGGTGTGTTTGAGGGCACACACATCTGCATGCTGCCTTCTGTTAATGTGATTTTTTTAGATTTTGAGGCATATATCAAGGGACTAATGTTAGAGAAAAGGCTATCCAAATAATGACTTTGGAATCCTTGGGATGGTTTAAAAATCAGCTACTTTTATAACATCTGAATTATATATCCTTGTATCATTTTGGAAGTTCAGTCAGGTATTTTTGATCTCTCTATTTACCCATTTTATTGTGGTGTAAGAAAAAAAAGAGAGAAAGAAAATGAGAGAAAAATCAGCAACCCCAAATTTATTTATATAGCATTGCTTATATCTCACATTTTACAGAATTAAAATGGAAGAGACATAATATCCTTCATCATTGCTTCAGGTGATACCAAATCTGTATTCTGATACCTAGCAATTGGTAATCAACAGTAATTATTTTCATTACAGCAAGATATATGTAGATGGCACATGCAGCTGAAATTCAGCAGCAAAGCTGACGGGGAAAGTGAGTAAAAGTGCAATGACTTTTAGACTATGTCTGTGAAAATTTGTTTGGGAGGGTAAAGATGATGGAAAATGAAAAAAGGAGATAGCAGAAGAAGAAAACACAAAATTAGATACAGACATGATAATGTGAGAGCATCCATCAGAATAGGGAAAGGAGAAAGAGGACAAGAAGGACATGACAGAAATTAATAATTGGAGAAGAAACATTGAAACTGGGTGGAAAATTAATTCAGATATAAGAAAGGCAAAGATTATAGAGGAAGAAAACACAGTTTACCTTAATTCCTCCATATAGGTGATCCTCATTAAGGGCTCCTTACACTCAGCACCCAATGCAAATGCTTCAATGGATACTGCAGACCCAGTATTCTTTGTCCTTTACAATCAGCACTCTTAAAACAGAAGTCACCTGCAAGTCTCATCCACACTTGTTGCAGCCTGCTTTCTTATCTACCTTGCAGTACTCCCATGGACACAAAGACCGCCACCTCTTTGATGATCCCCACTGTCTTTGTGATCTGTGGGAGATCTGCTCTGTCTCAAAGCAGTCATTGTCTCCACTATACAGGATTCTTCTTAAGCCATGATAATGATCAGTCATTGTCAAGGAGAAGGTGGAGGCGGTTGGACAGGAAGTGCTGTGGAAAATGTGTCCTGGTGATGTACTTCACATTCACCTTGAGAAATGGTTTTCTTTCTTTTGGACTGTGTTCCTAATTCCTTTTCTTATTCCTTATGCTATTCTCATGGCAAATGTTACAGACACAGGAATCCCAAAGGAAGATTGTTTCCCTTTTACATTGTAATACGTTTTCCTGTTTAGAAACATCACCAATTGTGCTGAGAACAGGATATTTGTCTTTCTTTATCAGCTTCCCACAGTACATGACTTATAGCCATATATCTTTCTCTCTGAACTTGGGTGCCCATCTCACACATAAAGATGTGTTGTCAGGGTCTACTTACCAAGTGTCACAGAAATTTCTCCCTCATGATGCAGATTATAGTGTTGAAGCAGGACATGAATAAATACTTTCTAGAACATCTCCAGTACTGACAAATGCATACTGATAAATAAACTTATTTAATTAATTAAAGGCCAGAATTAAATATATACATGGGTTATCAATAATAATGAATACCAAATTAATATATATTAACAGAAAATTCTGAAATACAGTGACTAAATATTCTCCACACATCAAAAACCAGCTATTCTAATACATAAAATTTGTGTGTTTCAGTAATTCACAGAAGTCACCCACACTGCCTTAGACAACATATATCTTTTATATCTTTAATGGAGGTAAGTGCGATAAATAAATGACCATCTATCATTGTCATGATGAATACAGAGCAGTGAGATAGTCCAGACATGCTCTTAATCAACTGCTTGATGCTTTTGACACATTTCAATTTGTGCTTAGTGAGTTTGACAGTCAGATCTAGAAAAGTGTTTCCCAAAGTGATGTATGTTTTTGCTTTTTCATACAACAAATTTTTGTATTTGGTGATTGTATGACTGTGGAAGAGATTCCTGCATGGATTTTAAGAATCCTTTGGTGCTATGTGTAAGAAGTCAGAAGAATAAAAAGATTGAATGACTTACCAACAGAAATAGCAGAGAAGGGTCCATTTCATTGGTTTGATTTGCAAGCAAAAACCAATATTTTTTTTTCTGTGATCCCTGCTTTTCTAGCATCCAAGTCTTTTGCATATGAAATAAAAACCCTAGTGATATCTAGTAAAGTCCATTAATGGCCCATATTATTAGCATCTTTTTCAGAACAAACATCTAAATAAACATGATTTGAAGATTTTGCAGGCTTTTTGAGGGTTGGTTTGTGATTATAAATTCATTTTAAACAAAATCTGCTTCAGAATAACATGGTTTGACTGTGAGTTGGTGGCTATTCCTTAGGCTATACCTAAGGATCAGCTGTGCCTATTCCTGACGCACACTTGTTTAATGCCCCAAAACATAAAATTAAGATGCTGCTGCCTTGCTGAGGATACCAACAGGAGCAGTTAATCTGATTCATAAAGTGATGATAAGAAATAAAATCCCACTACAGTGGGGTTAAGAAGAGGCTAAAGTGAGGTCTTCTTAGCACTGATAAGAAAAAAAAAGATACATAAGAAACACATTTATTTGATTATCCTATTAAACAGGTAGAAATAAAGATACGTTCAAAAAAAATCAGTGAAATTACACTAGCATGAAAGCAGAAGAGAGAAATCAGATTTAGGTTCCCAATCTTTTACGGTGCAAGTTGATGATTAGAGGGACTAACAAAAGAGCTCGTTAAGAAGCAATAAAGAAGTCAATAGGGATGATAATAGCTAAAATGCTGAGAAAAAATTCACAGGACTCTATTCACAAGAATGTTTTTCTTTGTTGATTTCAGCATAATTGCAGTGTAAAACTAGATTCATATAATGCAACATCATCTAAATTGCCTCAAAACCAAAAGCAGTTAACTGCTTCCCATCAAAGATAAAAAGGTATGTATAAGTGAAGGGATTGTGGAATTATTCTGTATTGTTGAAATAGACATTCAAGCATTTGAAAACCTTGCGTTTTATTTTGCATTATCTAAGCTGCCCTGTTTTTCTGTCAATTTAATTGTCATATGTTTTATTCTGTTCACTTACCTTTATCTTATTATTGATGAATGAGAGACTAATGGAACTTGAAACTTCAAGTTTTGTGACATGGAAACTAATTAGAGTAATTATTACTAGTAACAAAGAATTTCTTCCACAAGTTTATAATGCCAGCGTCATCAGAGACAGTATATCTTCTCTATTTTACTCTAGGTATCTAAGTAAATTGTTCAAGGTCCTCTACAGAGATGAAGGAGACATCCTATTGAGTCTTGACAAGGCTTATTAAAATTCTATACCTAAATATTCTGGATCCCAGTTTTATTCTGGCCTGTAATTTCCTATGCTTTGCTTCAACTGACTCTTATAGATCCCATCACATGTTTAACTCAATCTGTGTTTACATGTGTGATAGCAAAACGATTAATAACAGAGGACTCTCTTGTTGCTTATCAGTTTTTCCAGGGTGCAGACAGGAAAAAACCTCACACCTTAAACCCCTAAATTAGCACCTCAAGTATCCAAAACATAGATATTAACCTAATACTCCACATTTATCTGATTAAAATAACTCAGAAAAAAAGATTAAAATAAGGGATTTGTGTGACATGTAGACAGTCATATATACTATACCTTACATTTTATTACAGAGTAAAAGTAACTTTGAGAGTCTTAGTATTGGTATTTGTATTTTAATACAATTTCTCTAAATCTGTTTATTTAAGGTCAATCTCATGACCTATTTAAAGAAAAAGGAAGCAATGAGGTCTAACTGCAAATGTAATGGCTCAGAGGCTTTTTTTCTGAATCCATACTCCAGGATGAGTTTGAGTCACACAGCAGGACTTATTTTTAGGAGTAAAGGTTTTGAATTAGGCAGATCAGACCCAGAGTTTTCTGATTTATTTTTAGTTCAGAATTTGTAGGGCTTAATTGTTAGGTATATCTGTAGAAAGTAAAGTGCCTGTTTGTGCATTTATGTTTTTATGGCTGGTAACTACAGCACTACGTGTAGTGCGATGTACCTTCAATGAGAAGATGTGGCTGATGGTTGAGCCCGAGTAATTATTGTGGAATATCTGCCACACACGAAATTTAGTCCTAAAAATGAAAATGAAATTCCATTTTAGAACAGTAGTAGGGGACATAAATTGTTTTCCCATGCCCAGTCATTTTTTAAAGTAACTAATTCAGTTACTATACTTCAGAGTGAAAATTTAAATCCAGCTTATGAATGGTTGTATACAAAAATCTATTTTAATGTGGCTAAGTTACAAACCTCTAAATCTCATATTGCTCAAAATTGAACATACCAAGTACAGAATTCATCCTACTGCATCTTCACTCTGCTTACCCATGCATTCCTGCAAACAGTAACTATTCCAGTCTCTTTAGTGGCTATAGTGGGTAGACCCTGACTGGAAGCCAGCTGCCCACCAAATCTGCTCTATCCCTCCCCTTTTCAGCTAGGTAGGGGAAAAAAAAATATAACAAAAGACTCATGGGTCAAGATAAGGGCATCACTTATCAATTGCTGTCATGGGCAAAACAGACTTGACTTGGGGAAAATGAATTAATTTGTTACCAATCAAATCAAATTAGGATAATAAGAAATAAAACCAAACCTTAAAAAACTTCCCCACAAAATCACCATCTCCCATCTTCCTGGGCTTAGCTTAACTTTTGATTTTCTCTCTCTCCTCTTCATCAGCGGCACAGGTGAACAGGGAATGCGGGCTGCAGTCGGTTCATCCACCATATGATGGAGTGCTCCTCCTTCCTCCTCAGGGGGAAGACTCCTTACACTCTGCCCCTGCTCCAGTGTGGGAGTCCCTCCCTCCATGAATTTCTCCAGTGTGAGTCTCTCTCACAAGCTGCAGTTCTTCACAAACTGCTCCAGAATGGGCCCCTTCCATGGGGTGCAGTCCTTCAGGATCAGGCTGCTCCAGTGGCTGTCCCCCATGGGATCACAAGTACCACCAGCAAACCTGCTCCATGTGGGCTACTCTCTCCATGGACCCACAGGTCCTTCCAGGAGCCTGCTCCAGCAAGGGCTTCCTACAGGGTCACAGCATCCTTTAGGCACCCACCTGCTCTGGTGTGTGGCTTCTCCATGGTCTGCAGGTGGATCTCTGCTCCACCGTGGACCTCCATGGGCTGCAGGGACACAACTGCCTGACCATGGCCTTCACCACAGGCTGCAGGGGAACCTCTGCTCCAGCACTTGGAGCACCTCCTCCCTCTCCTTCTTCACTGGCTTTGGCATCTGCAGAACTGTTTCTCTCATATATTCTAGCTTCTCTCTCCATGTGCGATTGCACAGGGTTTTTTTGCCCTTCTTATATCTGTCGTCCCAGAGGGGCTACCACCATTGCTGATTGGCTTGGCCTCAGCCAGCGGCCTGTCTGTCTTGGAGCTGTCTGGCATTGGCTCTGTTGCCCATGGGAGAAGCTTCTTGCAGCTTCTTGAAGAAGTCATTCCTGCAGCCACCTGGTACCAAAACCTTGCCATAAAAACCCAGTATAAAGGCGTTGGGCAATAGCGATACACAAATCAAAATCTTGGTCAGAGCAAGGATGACTGGATTTTCAGAAAACTTTTCAGAGCTTTTATGAGACTTTTTCTTCACAGAGCCAAACTGACTTTCTCTTTCAACATTTTTTCCTGTCTTCCACCTAAACCTCCTTCCCCCACCTCTTTCTAATCCCAGTGGACCCACTTCCATTCAACAGTTCCTCTTCACTTCCTGTTTGATTAGTTTAATTAGTTCTTGGATATTCTCACCCACAGAATTTACTTCCATTAACTAACACAGTTTGCTGGTATCACTGTGTCTGCTCTGTGCTGAAAAAAAGCTAAATAAATGTTTAAGCAGACTTTTTGTCTAGTTAAACTGAAATCTTTTCGGAAAAGGCACTGTTGTATTACAAAATATATTAACAAGAGGACAAAAAATTACAATGTGAAAAGAAAATAGAGACTGTAGAAAAATAATGGCAATTCTAACAATACCAAAACAAGCATTTCCTATATTGTCTTATGTGCCTTTTTGTGTACCTTCTTATAGATTTTGTGTGATTACATATGTCTCTATGGACCTGCATTTCCTTTTTTAGTTTTTGATTTCAGGACTCAAGTACTGAAACAAGGTTGGATAAAGAGGAGTTGGTTTTATAACTTTGCCTCAAGTAGATATGTTAAAAATTGGGCATTTTTGTCTCTTCCATGCATTTCCCAGTAAATGCTCAAACATTTAGATCCTTTGCCGCATTGTTACTCTTTAAGCTCTACAGACCGTGCCCTTGTAAAACTGTATAGACCTGTAGCAACTGAGAACCTGTACCAGGTCTTCAATCTGTATATTAATAGACATTTTCAAAATATATAATGAAAATGCAACAGAATAGGGACAAACACGTACCACAACTGACAATGTTTGATAGCTGTCAATGCTATTAGTAGGGCTATTCACTTTAATGTAATTGCTAATATTTACATTACTAATAAAATAAGAAAAGATTAATGGTAACTATGTAATTGACATATGATAAATCAATACAGAACTATTATTTATTACAATGCTACTTTTATTCATATATTTAAAATAAAAATGGTATTACAGTATAAGAAATAACAAAAAGATTTAGCCCCAGAATTAGTGTATCTTATGTGAAACTCCTCATCTATGTGAATTTCTCTGTGAAATAATGAATTTGTTTTCAACTCTCTCAACAGATTTTATTTATTTCTGTTTACTACTTGTTTCTTGTAGGGTATTTCTTTCTTTTATTGAAGTGACTAAACTAAAAGGGTATTGCATTGCCAGGAGTTGTCTCTTTTTTTTAGAACAAAAATCATTAAACATGCTGAGAAATATATCCTAATCTTTTCCTTAATCTTAACATTTTCAATAAATTTCAAAGGAGTTTAATTGTTTTGAACATTGCTTTTTTAAAGGAAAAAAAAAATTATTCTGCATTCAGCTCTGTCTCAGGAAAAATATTGAAAATCTTTACCTAAGTAAAAATGTTCTATGAAAACTTCAATTTAAGAGAGAAAGTAATTTTCCTTTGATTTTTTTTTAACAATAAACATTTCAATAAAGTCTGGTGCTCAAGCATATTACACAGCAGAAAAGAGAAGCTTCTGCTGCTTCTCTGTGAACTTCATTTGTTACAGAAAATCAACCCAGAGAGCCCTGTTCCCCACAATGTGAATTTAACACATTTCATGCATTCTAATAACATAAAAAGAAAATAGGACCATAGGCACTAGCTCTCTACATTCTTGATGAGCTTCTGCTATTACACACTTGCTTCATAAATTATCTGTTGGCTTTAAGCCACATTCAGCCTCCACTTGATGCTCTGATCTCTAAATTACCAGAGGACCTGAAATACAGGAGGATTCAGCAAGCTGTCTTCTGTTATCATCCCAGCAGCCGAAGTCTGGCACGGCAGGGTGGCATTTGATTAGTAGATTGCCACCTAATAAATTAATGTAATAGATAATAGGATTTAATTGCTTGAGTCTCTCCTTTCTGTAGCATCAGCTAACCTGATGAGTAGCTTACATTTTTGCTGACACAGTCAGCAGTTCTGATGGCCTTTACAGTAGTAATATCACTTTTTGGCCAAGTCTGGAGAAAGCCTTTGAGGGTTCACATCACTTTTTTATTCCTGACTCAGCTACATGACCTTGTTTAGGCTGTTTTCTACACACCCATTCCTTACCTGGAAAAACTGCTTCTTATTAATCATCAATAGGAGAAGAGAGAGATACCATTTTTGGACGACTGTGATTTGGTAGCCCAGTAACACTCATGCTCTTCCAAATCCCTGGAAAAATATGCTTTCCTCAAAGGACATCTGTTTTTACAAAATTTATAACAGATTCTTTTGTGACTGACACCCAATTTTGATACTCTAGAAACTGTGTAAGCACATCTTATTTCACACTCTAAAAGTAACTACTTATGTTTTTGAGAGTGGACTTTGTAACTTAGGAAGCATGTTATTTTCTCCTTCTTCCCCACCCTATCATCTTGTTTCACACAAACATTGACACACCTATATTTTGATCACTCTACCAACAACATTAGAAAGAAGTTGCATATATTGTATGTAATCCTTCCTCACTGCTGTTGGGAGGCAATAGAAATGCAGGTGAGGCATAACTGGCTTTGTAACTGCATAACTGACCTTGTACTGCATCAAACTATCAGTCACTGATCATGAAAATGTACCAGAAAAAGTTGAAAGTGAAATACATTATTAAAAAGGGATAGAGATGAGTATGAGGAAGATCCCTGACAAACAGAAAGGGAGTCAGGTCTGTAGTGATGCACCTTCACCAGCTCTGTCCATCAAGGGGAAAAATAATTTAGTCCATTCTAATAAGGCAAGGGTTTTAGGTAGCAATCTTATGATTACTGTATAAGCTATATTTACTAAAGATTTCTATCCTAAAGAATTTATGTTTCTTGATCTCAGTTTTTTGTAAATGTGGGTTTGTAGCAGGATCATGAAGGGAAAATTCTAGAAATGTGATCTGATCTGATATCTAAAGTAGATAATGTGTATTTTCAAAATAAGGAGAAAATCTTCACACTCGTTTTGGAATTGCTGAGATGGAAAGATTACTTCAGCTTTTGATGGTTTGAGAGGTCATCAGTGTCAAGAGTCTTATTGAAGAAATATCCTTTCTATATGTTCTGTTTGCTTACCCAGTCAGCAGAAGTCAGGAACCTAGATAAGGAAAAATCTTTACTGTGTTTTTGAAAAGGGGCTCCTGTTTCCTGTTATGTTTGCAAACATCTGCAAGATAACCTCCTATTTTTGCTGCTGACTTGAGGGTGTTAACCCTTGACATTGTGCTACTAGCCACAGAAGTTTTGCTGTTAAGTACAGTACCTGGACAACTGGCACCAGAATTTTCTGGTCCTAGTGGCAAGAGCAGAATTTTCTAAGAAAACTTTTGTCCCTCCTCACCAACTCAGCACTCTTGCTCCAGTTTCACTCCTTTTCTGCCCTGCTTTTCATACACTGAACCCACAATTCTTAATTTGTGGTATGTTTGCTAGCTATTTAGCTAGTAGATACACCACACACCCTCTTTCCATGGGAACTGGGTTTCATCTCAGATTAGTGAATTTTTTTCACAGTGAAATCTTAAATAAAACCAATTTCTAGTTAGGTCTTAAGCTAATTCCTTTATGACCTCAGTTGAGTTATATTTTGTTAATCTGGAAAATCTTTAGTTTTATTTCAGCATTACAGGCAGCAAATTTTTATTTCAACAGCATCATATGGGGTGGATAAAATCTCTTGATTTGCTCCAGATTAAAATTATTAGTAAACATTTCTGCTTTCCTGTTTAGAGTTCTTGTAGTTACACTGTTTTTTTCTTGCTTGCCTTTTTAAAAATTCTTTTTATAAAATCCTACTTCTTCACTGCTACTATCCAAAACATTGCAATGAGTTATAAAAACATCTGTTAAAATGATTTTGCATCTTTTATATGAAAAGTTGAACTTTCACAAGTACTATTTTAGTACTGTGTTAGCCAGTGTGCTGGCCTTAACACTAGATCAAATATTGGGAACTTTATGGTTAATGTGAAAAAAGCCCCAAGCCCTAGACAACTTTTTTATTTTTTTCATATTTATCATAATTATCTCAGCTGTTTGATTATTGTTTTCATAACTGGGTGAAGGAATTATACCAGTAATTTCAAGTGGCTACTATTGAAATGCAGCCTTCAAGCTTAGACGTTGAGAAAATCGTTTTCACCTCTCTGTGCTTCTGTTATCTCATCTGAGAACAACAGAAATATTAATGCATCTTTTGAAGTTCACTTCAGTGTTATGTAAGATTTAGTCAATAGATTTTGTAAACTTTGGAAGGATGAGAATTATACCATGGAAAGGCATAAAAAACCCACTTCAGATATTAGAATTCATTTATATCTACACATTTAACTTGCATTACACCTTTATTAGCTAGTTTAAAAGAGGAAAATCTTTGCAATTTCATGACCAGATGTTTATATGTTCTTTGATGAGCCATATAAATATTGAATACGTAGTTTTCTCTGTAGCAGGACAAACCCTACAGGGAATAGACAGATAAGATGTGTAAAACTTCAGAATAACACAAAGTGATGGAGGAAATCTGTGGCATGACTCGTATATATACACAGATACAAACATATCTTTGAATTAATTGTGAAGTTCTACATATCACAGCTGGAACTGCTTTGTGATGAAGCAATATAGTAATAAACCAACTTTATAAGGAGCACTAGAAATGGTAGGAGAGAAACACTCCAGCAGTGTACAGACAATATTGGTGCATGGCAATTGCCAGAATCATTTATGGATTCTATTTTTAAAATAGAATAGGAATATTTTTACAATATTCTGCAATAAAAGGAAGGAAGTATGTTTTTATACCTCAGAAGAAAATGTAAAATGTTACAAGAATTTATATGAACAGAAGCGTTATGGTCACATCAAGTCTTAAGAGGAAAATACATTTATTATGCATAACACAAAGTAATAAAAAGAAGTCTCCAAGATCTTCTTACGTTTCTTTCACTAACAGTTTTCTAGAGCTATTTATCAGCTTTTAAATTACTTTTTTTTTTCTTCATCTTTGTATGGTAATGTTCACATCTTGATTGTACGATATATTTCTAGCTTTTAGTCTGGAAATACATGAGTGCACTAATAGGCTTCATAGTCTCTTCCCTGCTTTGTTAGGCTTAAACTGATCTGATGTGGTGCAACTGTAACCCTGAGTTGGGAAACTGTGGAAAGAGATCTTTGAGAAAGGTGTGAGAAGTATCCTCAGGGATTTCCCCTTGGCCTCTTTCAAGAGTCACATCTTAACCTCCCCTT
The DNA here is from genome assembly GCF_003984885.1 of Neopelma chrysocephalum. Lineage (NCBI taxonomy): Eukaryota > Metazoa > Chordata > Aves > Passeriformes > Pipridae > Neopelma > Neopelma chrysocephalum. Next base: position 2,296,250 of record NW_020897689.1, on the reverse strand, counting down.
CCCTTGCAGAGCAGCCCACTTTTGCTGCTCTTGACACTTGAGAAAAAAAAAATCTAGAAATGCAACTTAATTTTGTATACTTGAATGTTTACCAATGGTCCAATGAATAGCTTTCTTGGTGTCAGTCTCTGGCTGTTTTCAAGTAAAGACATTTTTAAATTTTATCCAGAACTTTTCATACTGGATTTATACATTCAGGCAATCTATTTCCGTTATAACCTATCAAAATTGCTTTATGACTATAATCTGTACATAAAATAGGTTTTCAAAGAATTCTGCCAATCTGAGGTATTGAACCATCATCAAGTGACAGATTTAGAGTACTGAGTTACATGGAAAATCGTGTTCAGCATTTTTTTCCCTAATCAAACATTGGATACTGGAATTTAAAGTGAAGATAGAATTTATTTTTTTTTTCTGAAAGGAAGCCAGATTCTTTTGTTCAGTATTTTTTTCTAAGAAAGTGATGTTTTCACTGTATGTAAAAATGAAAACTGTATTAAAATTATTATAGCTGGACTTTTAAAATGCTTTGTCATTGAAAGTAAAATGGCTAATTGCTTTCTTGTACATTTAAAATTGGCCACATAATTTATGCTAAAAATATTTCCAAATATTTTACTTCTCAGCTGTCTGCCTGAGCCTTCTTTCACTAGGCTGTGTTTTAGCTGCCAAAAATAAGAAAGCCTCAAAGATAAAGAAAAGAACCACCAAACACAAAAAAAGACTATTTGAATGATACTAGAAAATACATTTCATGTCATTATGAACCAAATGTAATGTTTTTCCTTAACTGTAAATTGTCTGAATGACAAAGTAACAGTGAGAACAAAGACATATAAAAGAACATATGGGCTTAAAGATCCAGTTATTGCACAGCTTCAGACATTGATATAGGTGGATAATGTTATATGATTGAGAGAAACAGCAACTCTGTGTTAAAAAAAAATCCTATTCACAACTGAACCTTCTTATATCTCAGGAACAGAGAAGAATTTGAATTCTTTTAACTGTAAAGGATGCTGAAGAGTATGTCTGTTGAAAAGATGAGATATTTACAGTAAATCACAAAAAAATTGCAACTGGAAAACAGTTGTAGCTACAGAATAAGAATTTACTCACTTGAATGTTCAGTACCTTGATTTCATGGGTAATAGTTTTAAATAGGAACATATTCATAGACTAGAAAAATCATGAAGAGAAGATACATCCTTTATTAAATTTCTTTTCTAATAAAGTAGGACAGTTCAAAGTTCTTTTTCTACTGAAATATTGCTGTAAAACTGAAATAGTCTTTGTCTCTTCTCCAACCTCCTGATCAGAGCCATGGCAGCTTCAGGTCAGACCACATGGCTCAGGGCTTTACTTGGCTAAAGCTTGAAAACCTCTACGGAGGCAACCTCCCTGGATAACCTTTTTCACTGCCTGTCCCCTTATCTCTGGACTGAATCCCCTGTGCTTTGATTTATGTCTGTTGTCTCTTTAACTCCGGTGATGCACCGCTACAAAGAGCCTCAGTGACCTTCCTGTAAGTGTTGGAGGACAGTGGTGAGGCTCCCTTCCTCCAGGCTGAACAAGTCCAATCCCTTAGCCTCTCCATGAAGGATAAGTGTTCCAGTCCCAGTCATGGGTGGGTTAACCTTGGCTGGATGCCAGATGCCTACCCCAGCTGCGCTCTCACTCCCTTTCTTCAACAGGAGAAAATAAGATTAAAAAAATCTGTGGATTGAGATATAGACATGAAGATCACTTACCAATTACCATCAGAGGCAAAACAAAATTGACTCGATAAAAATAAATTTATCCCTAATTAATTAGATTTGGGGGATGAGAAACAAAGATAAACATTGAAAAACTACCTTCCCTCACCCCTCTTTTCACCTAGACTCAACATCACTCCCCTCCCCACTCTTCCATCTTGTCAGCCCTGAGCAGCACAGGGATGATGGGGCGTGGGGAATTATGCTCAACCCATAACAATACGTCCTCACACTTTCCCCCTGTTCTCCATGAGCTGGAGTTCTTTGTGGTGAACCTGTCCCAGTGTGGACCTGTATGACCTACAAGGAAATATCTGCTCCACCGGGGACTCTCCATGGGCTGTAAGGGCTGTTCCTATACCTAAACCACCTCTTCTACCTCCTTTGACCCTGGTGCTCGCAGGACTATTTCTCACCTTTTTTTTTTACCTCCTCACTGCCTGTGCAGTGTTTTGCTCCTTCTTAAATACGTTTTCCCAGGGCTGCCAGCAGTTTGGCTGATGGGTGCAGATGTGTCCTGCAGTGTCCACTTGACCTGGCTAGAGTCAGCTGGAACCAGCCGTGTCCAGCATGAGGCAGCCTCTGGCATCTGCTCACTGGGGTCACCCTGCAGTCCCACCACTGTCAGCATGTAGACACGAGTGGGCACAGACACCATATACATTAGCCTTCCATTAAACCTATAGATATCTCATCCCTCCCTCCTTTCCAATAATTTTATTTTACTTTTCTCTGAGTTTTTTACAGACTTTTATTTTTGTATGGTAATGATCAGACTGAATAAATATGCTGAAAACCAGGCACAGACACGTTTCAGGAAGTAAGTGAGTGGGACTTTAGCCTCTCTAGAACCAGGCAGCTCATATGACTGCACCACAGGACATATTATCAGGCTGTTCTGGATCCCTCAGTTGAGTTGACAGCTGAGAACGTACTGAGGAATACTTGAAATACAAGGAATTATTTTGTACCCACTGCTGGATGCAAAATAGCTCAACTAGCACGTCTGGTGTAGTGGATATGTGAAAGTCTGTTCAAAAAGTCTTGTGCCAGAGCTAGAAGTGTTGCTTAAGTCATTCTGCATCTCCATATTTTAATCCCCGTTTAGATTAAAGAATAATATTAATAAAACTGCCTGCACTGTGCCTGAAAATCATTCACTTGAAAACATTAGTCCTGTGAAACATGCAGGAAGAAATTATCTTAAGCCTCGATTAAACACTCTCTTCATGTTTACAAGAGTAAACCAGGTTTACATGCAAACAATTCTTCTAATATCAAGATCAACCCTAAAGCACTTTACCAGTATCTATTTACCCTGTAAAACAACTTCCCTTTGACTTCAGTGGAAGTCTTTCCAGAGTGGAGGTTAAGGAGTGTGAAACTTCATACTATCATGGAAATATGTATAGAGTGCCTTTACTGAGTCTAATGATGCAGTAGGGAAGCCCTCAAAATCCTGAGCATATTAATGAACTAGTTTTTAAAAGGCCATATTCTCACAGGGACCAAAAACATCATTCTGAACTGTTTTACTGAGATTGAGCAATTTAAAAAACACAAGACAATAATCTATCATCTTTTATTTTCTAAAACTGGCAAAAATTTAATGTTTCAGCTATGAGGTTGTTTTTTCCCCCACATCATTCCACTTTACAGTGCTGACAATCAAGATGTTTATAGTGCTATTAATATCAAACCTGCATATGTGGAGTGACTTGGGAGTTGTTTTGATCCAAATTCTGCAGAAACAAATGTGCTGAGAACTGAAAATAAAACTGGAAGTAAGATGTAACATTTAGTGCCCTTAGAACACTATGTTAAAGCATGCAATGTGTCCTGCAACACTAGGAACTCTTGGTTTAAGAATAAATTTTTTTAAAAAAGTAGTTTAAAGCTCAATCATGTGTTATTTGGCTCAATAATATTCAATTGCAAACATGGAAATAATAATTCTTTTCACCTCAGTAATTACCAGGTGAAAATATATGGCTTATATTATAGAGGCTAGTAGAAATAAGAATGTTTATTTCTTATTTCAAGGAGACAAAGCACCCCTCTCCTTTCTGAATAAAAAGTCACAGATAACTACAATTGAAACACCTGGAGGTGACTATCTGTAACTACCAACATTTTGGCAATATTAACAAGGACAGCAGGAAGAATAAACATCTCTTTATCTTATAATTAATTATTGTTCCTATTGCTATGTACAATTTGAATTTCTTGGGCTGAGCTTCATATTGTGGTAGACACAGAAAAACAAATAAAGACATATTCTTTTTCCTTGGGAATTAATGAGCCAAAAATAACCAACTCGTGGAAATGCTTCTGCCAGGCAACAGCACTGGTGGAGGCAGGGAACTATTCTCTACCAGTTCTATACTAGATCAATAGATACTTCACTCTGCCAGACTGATGGGCTGGTACCTTTCATGAGCATTAAAATCACATATGCATACTGGTAATACTGAATGTAGAAAATCAACTTGGTTTAAAAAATCTGTAATGGTCTTTTCAGAAATGTTATTCTGAAAGACTTTTAATGGAAAAAAGTGAGGAATTTGAAGACCATTGTTGTGAATTTTGTTTTATATCATAAAAAATAATAATTTTCCTATTACTCATCTTCTACTTTGGACTTTGCATGCTACACTATCAAAGGATGTAAGATTTTTCCTTTGGGACTTTACTGTCCTTTGGCATCTTCTTTGTACTGCCTATTTATTCATTCAGCTTTTCTGTGAATTTTCTGTGAAGCTCATTTCCAGAAGTTTGTTCTAAATAGGGAGAGGTATAGCTGTAGGAATAATCAAGCAATATAAACAGAAGGAAAATGTTTCTATAAGAAAGCTTGAAGAGTCACAATAGACTAACATTTCCATTTAACATGGCTGTGAGTTTCCATTTCTATCTCCTTTGTCTTTCCCCTTCTACCTAAAAATAAACTTCCTCTAGAAGTAAAAAACTAAAAATACAAATAGTACTTGTTATAGGTCAGAGAAGACTCTAGAACTGTGAACATTTAAATAAAAAAAATACATGATGTAACATGCTTGTTCAACAAGTGCTTGCCAGTCACAAAGAAATTTTGGTGTCATCTCACTCCTCATAGTAATAAAGAAGGAGGTAAAAACCTCCGATCAGAACATATCCTCATTTTTTTAACAAATAAGCATATACTATGAGAATTATTCTGTCTTTGCTTTTGTCCCTTATGAAACACAAATGCATAATTACACTATACCACAGAGGCATAAAAATGCTATCATTTTCATGTAGTGGGATTTTATATCCATCTCTTACCAGAGCAAGACAAAAAAAAATGTGATCTTTGTTTTTGTTACAGATACCCAAGTAGCCCATAGAGGTACTGATGATGGTGCTGAGGGAATTAATGGGATGTTAGGACCCATTTTTCCTTCTTTGTCCTTGATACCAGTGTCAGAATAAGTCAACAAGATTTTAATATTCAAAAAGCAGGATAAGAATTGGAAACTGAACTATCTGTCTATTTGCTATAAAAAATGAGGAATTTTTTAAACAAATATTTTTTCTTTTGATTAAATATTATGTATAAATATATATGAAAGGTGGTTTCTTAAAGACCCACTATAGCACAACAATGCCTTAGAAACATGTGTTGCTTTTTAATCTATAGAGTTTGACATACTTCATTGTGTAGCAAAAGTCTGCATTCCTAGTGGTCCTATTTGATGTGATTTTCCCTTTAATACAAATTTTTCAGGGTCTTTGAGGTTAAGTTAGACAAATCACACAGTGAAATAGGCAGTCATGTAAACAGATTTTGTGTTGATTTTGTGGAAAGCTGCAAAATAAAGTGCAGCATCCACTAGCATGAGAGTAGCAGTATGAATTTGAAAGATGCAAGATCCCAAAATACATGATAGGGAGATTTTCAGAAGAACCTGAAATTTCATGTAAAACTGCATGAGCAGATGTGGAGGGAGTCAAAGGACCACTAGAATGACCCACAAATATAAGCAAGGAAGAGCACATCATTATTACCTGCCTTTCTGCTTTCATTAGTTAAATTAGTTCAGGCAGTGCTTCATTTTGCTCAAAAAAGCCTTTATCCTGAGCTTAACAACACTCTTTACAAAAAAGGAGAAATACAGTCGAATCAGACTGAAATGCAATAATGTCTCTACATAACCAAACCAAAGAACGTAATCATCTGTAAAGAAACCAAAGCCAAGAACTATCTATTTCCTCCACACCTACAAGCTCTAAGCATATTTTTATCATTGACAATGTGTGAGCACTTCAGCATGTCCTGCAGACTGGGAAATATTAGGAAGCAATTTGCTCATAATGGAAGTGAATGCAAATCAGTCTGCTTGAGTAAAATGACTTTGTAGAGATGAGGTGGGAGAGGATTTGCCTTCATCTAGGAAAAAAAAGAGATGTGGAGCCTTAATTGTCTACTTTGCCTCAGACTGCTCGAGTTTGCAGTTCAGAAGGGGTGGCACTGCATCCCACACTGCCTCTCCCTCAATCTGTTCATGCAAGGACTGTCCATCTGCTGAGTTTAAACAGACCTCCAGTTGCTTATGTGTTTGTTCACAGATGTAGGTAGGAGGTTTGACTGCAGGTTTCTAAAACTTGAATCCAAGATTATGAGACACATTTGCAAACATACTTGCATATAGCTGAGTCTTATCTGTTTGCTGGAAATGCTCTATTGTTTGGCTTGCAAATTAGTTACATTTAAATTGAAACATGGCAGTGATACTTGCTCATGTAAAATTAAATTTGCACAATATCACTTCAATTTAGTCAAGAACCATAAAATATACAATGCCAGAAAATATTAAAGACAGCTTTCACAAAATTATTATATATGAAATAGAAATTATTTGATAAGAGAAAGATCTGCAAGGAGAGTTTTTTTCAAAGAGAATAGGTTCTCAAACTATGGAAAGTATAGCACTTGAAAACAAAATCATAATATCAATTGACTCCCAAGGGTCCTCTACAAGTAAATCAATTGCTATATTTTTAACAATGGACTGAAATGGCCTCTTTATAAGAAAATTACAAATTACGGCAAAAGTTTGATTGCAACTGAAAGTGCTTTCTAATTCTTTCAGTCTTTTCTCAGGAATGTCTCCTTCTCCTGAAAGCAAGTTCTTGATATTGGAAAGTAAGTGTGGAATATGACAGAAATGGTGTAGAACAAAATGCACCAACACATGACTATCCTGTTTTGACGGGAAGAATCTTCGTAGGAAGATGTTACTATGATATTTAATAAAATCTTAAGTAGGACTTTCTTCCTACTCTACCAGATGCAATAGATCATTAGGTTACTTTTCACAAATAAGATTTAGGTTCACTTGCAAGCAGAATTGATGGGACAAGGATAATGCTATTATTATCTCTGGGTTTTATGGTTCATTTTTTGACACCTTCTATGAACACAACTTGGTTTGGGAAAGACGTACTTGATCAGTGAATCACAAGTTATGTATATATATAAGGATGATTTCACTTACATCCTAAACATATTTCAACGTGTGCCTAGGGGAAAAAATCCTTATTATAGAATGAAAGAACAGATTCTCAGTTCTCTGTGTAGTTTTTCAACATATCCAGAGTGATTCAGCTGCTGAGCTGCAGAATAAGTCCAACCTGCCCAACATCCCTAGAGCACAGTTATGTACCCAGATGCTGTTCTGCAAGATGATCAAAACACAACTGAGAAAGAATTCTGCAAATTACCTCTGTCTCTTCATTGATAGATATCTTGGGGAAAATCCTGGGAGTGGGCTACTGACATTTCTTAGAATTAAAGAACAGTTTGGGTTGGAAAGGACTTTTAGAATCATCTAGTCCAAATCCCTTGCAACGAGCACAGACATCTTCAACTCGATCAGGTAGCTCAGGGCCCTGTCCAACCTGACCTTGAATGTTTCCAGGGATGGGCCTCCATCACCCAGTCTGAACCTACACTCTCTTAGTTCAAAACCATTACCCCTTGTCCTATCACAACAGGCCCTACTAAAAAGTCTGTCCCCATCTTTCATACAGGCTCCCTTTAGATATTGGAAGGTTGCAGTAAGGTCTCCCAGGAATCTTCTCTTTTCCAGCCTGAACAACCCCTACTTTCTCAGACTTTTCTCATAGGAGAGCTATTCCATAATTCTGATCACTTTTGTAACCCTCCTCCAGACTCACTCCATTGGGCCAGGTCTTTCCTGTGCTGAGGACCCTAGAATGCAGTAATACAGATGGGGTCTCACAACAACAGAGCAGAGGGGGAGAATCACCTCCCTCAACCTGTTGACCATGCTTCTTTTTATGCAGCCTAGGATATAGTTTGCTTTCTGGGTTGCTAATGCACGTTGTCAGCTCAGGTCCAGCTTTTCATCCAACAGCACCCCCAAGTCTTTCTTGGCAGGTCTGCTCTCCATCTTTTTATCCTCTTGCCTGTATTGATACTGGTTTTGCCCTGATGTAGGTGCAGCACATTGAAGTTGGCCTTGATGAATCTCATGATATTCACAAGTACAAAACACAAGTGTATTGCCCTTAACACATTACTAGAACCTGATTCCAAATAGATTTGCGACTTAAATTGTTATATGTTATCAATTTAATTTTACTAGTGCCTGGTTTCAAAGATCTAAATTTGCTTTTACAAGAAAAACTGACACAATCAGAGCAGAGCAGCTACATAAACAAAAGTTGTGTTGTTGAAACATTAAAATTGTTCAGTAAAACCAACCTACCCAAGTTAGAGTTAGCAGAAGTATGGTTTACACTCAGTAGCCAGACCTCATAGACCTGTTTGCAAGTGTAGAACTGATCTGCGCTGGCAAAGGCAAAAAATGAATATGTTTGAAGCATTTTTGACCCTTCAGTTGACTGGATCCATGAACACTCCCTGAGGCACTGACTGTGCATGAGCGCTTGGTAGTTTCTGGACCCTGAAAAAAGGTTCTTTGCAAAAATGCTGATGAATATTTTCCTAGCTTCCTTCTAGCTATTAAATACCACATAATACTTTGTATTGTTTTAAGACCAAGAAAATTGAAAATGGTGGAGGGGGAGATAATTTTTAATATTTTAATGATTTAATAGTTTTGCTTTTGACCAGCTTGAAGAATGGTTAGAATTTTTCAGGGAACATTGAATGTGAATTGGAGAGTTCTGCATCTACAGGGAAATAAAACACCACACAAAAAATATCCTATTTAAGATGCAGCTGAGATGTTCACTGTAGAGGAGAACAGCTGTGTAGAACACTTACTATGAAGTAAATTCTAAGTCTAGCACTGTAACTTTCCTGTGTAGATAACCCCCGAAACCATTCAGGCAGGTCAGTGAAGTGACTGCTTTTATTGCCATTAACATGAATTACAGTTGTTTACAATTGCTGCAGTCTAAGTGGAGAAAGCAAATATTAACAACTTTAAAAGATGATCCCAATATGAAATCAGTCGCTGCAAAAATTATATTTGAAGTTCAATATCTGTCATGTATTCTAAGTTCCCAGTTCAAACATGTTTAACTTAAAATGAAAAAGCTTTTTCCATCTGCCAGTGCTGCATATTCAACTTTAAATTTGTAGAGTGAGTCTTCTTTTTGGTTCCAACATCACTTACAGTGCAGTTTCAACAAAAGAAATTCTCCTTACATTTCTGTTCATGACATGTAAATCAGAGTACTGCTTCTCTGTGTGTTCATGACTAAAAAAGAAAAACAGTGTATAGTTGTTTAAATAAACAGACATGGCTTTTGTCTCTTGCAAGAGATAATCACTTGCTGAAAATAGTAATTTTTTAAAGACAGAGCTTCTTAAATGATTAGCTTGTTGTAAATTACTGTGACAAATAGTATTTCAACTCATCTCTGTCAATATCAACCTCTAGATCCCACTCATATACAATTGTTGAAAGTAAAAATCATTTTCCATTTATTTGAGTTCATTGAGAAAAGTTTACTCAAAATGAAGCAATTCAACTTTTGAGTTTCAAATTCAGAAAATCAATATTGGTGCTAAGTGTTCCAGCTTGTGTTACAGAAGATATAAGACAATTTATAATTGATTTTGAAAATCAGAAAAATTAGGCTCTTTCATAACTTTTTTCTTCTATAAGGAAAAAACCTGTTCCTCACAGCAGGGAGGGAGATTAAATGTAGATGAAGCATCCTGATTTTTTTATCATATTCTGTCTTAAAGGCATGAACAGCGGAGGTCATCCTGCCATGAAGAAGATTTGGAGAAGATGACTGTGAAGTGAGTAGAATAATAGAAAAAGAAGCAGAATGTATACACTGACTTGATGATGTCACCCTGTTGTCTTCTTTATTTTCCTTTTGGTTTCAGAGCAATGGAAAAGGCCAACACTTCACAGGGTTTCATTTTTCTCCCATCTAATTGACAGTAACAGAAGAGTCTGAAGAAGTGACTGGAAAACAGTATCCTGAAAAGAAGCAAGACAAAATTGACAAAAAGAAAGTAGCCTTCATCAGGTCAGGCTTCAAGATGACATATTTTCAATTTCATGGCCAAAGAGTGAAAGTCAGGCTATAGTAGTGTCTAACTGTAATAAGCACAAATGAGTAAAAGAAGCATTTACAGTAGTGAAACCAGCTTTACTTTCTAGCTGAACAATATATGCTGACATAGCCATTACCTTTCCCCTGTACATACTCAGGGAAGGTGCTGATAACATCAGAGACAGATCATGTGAGCTGATTATGAAAGGAAAGTATCAGTAAAATGTGCTGCCGACTCATATTAAGCATAAAAGATAATGCCCTCTACTGAGTGACAGACAGGGAAGCTATCAGTATCAGACCAGATAAATTGCCAGAGTTGTCGATGGACCTTGTATAAACCTGCATGGCTGATTGCCAAGAATATGTTACACTTGACAGAGGAGTAGAAGGAACGGAAAACTGTTTGCCTGCATATAGAAGGTGTAAAAGGAGAGGAAATTTCCTCCTTTTCTTTTTTTTTTTTTTTAATTTAAGAATTATTTTGGATGGAGAGAAGCAGATATTAAAGAAAACAATACAACAAATCCCACTTCTGCTGTCATGCCTAGAAAAATGTACCAGAACATTCAATGTGAATATTTTTTGAAATGTAAAGGAACAAGTCAAAACTGATCCTATTGTATTCTTGCTGTATAGTTTTTTTGCAATTATTGTAAGTAATGAATTTTTTAGCTAGGAAGCTTGAAAAAAATGAATTTTAATTGTTTTTTTATAGCATTGGCTGGAAGTGAATTTGAAACTTTTGAGACTATATAATGAAACCAAAAATCTGAGACTGCTATGGTCCTGTATCCTAAACCCCAAATAATGCACGGGTTGTATGAATGCATCTTGGTTAAAGCTGCCAATCTCTGTTTGCATTTGAGTATCAAATATTTATAAGTGCTACAATCTACAGCCCAAATACTCTTTGCTGACATAATTTTCTGCATAACTTAAAATAAATTATATGTGATAGACATAAATTTCTCGCAGACATTTTAAGAAAATCTAATGTATATAATTGTTATAATTAAGGATGACATGATTCAATATGAATTATTAAATTAGAAGTGCTAGTCATTGATAATATAAAGGGTGCATTGTTTGTAACTAAGAAACTAGAACTTTGGTGACTGTAGAGGTTTCTTGCTTCTTGACCTACAGTTTGTTAGCTGCTGCCTGAAACAGACTATTGTCATCTAACAGACATGCAGAACTGGGAGTGAAAGGGGTTGTGGCATCAAACTGCTTTAGTGGAAGTTTGTTAGGAAAGATCGTTTATAATATCACTAAGTTTAAGTTTTCCCCTCACAAAATGATTATATTTTTATGTGGCTGCATTTAGGAATGGATAGTATGAAAGATATTCACATTTCTGTACCAACTTTCTAGTCTTTTCTTTCTTTGATGTTTTTGGTAGGAATTGAGTCACTTCATGGGGCGAGAAGGGGCAGGCAGTAGGTTCCTCATTTTCATATTTGTTTTGTTACTATTAAGCAGATCTGTAATGGCTTCAGGCAAACATTCTGTTGCTAAAATTGTTGCTACTTTAAGTTAAAAATTAATAGTTATTTATATTTTATTTATAAGTGATTACTTCTCTGGGGATATGTATGGTTTGGACTTAAACATTATCATTCGTTATGTATTTCTCTGGTATGATAAAGCATATCAAACAAACAATAGAAATGCTCAGATGTTAAATAGCTTCATAGAATTGGTTATTAATGCTGAAACTGTTATACTCTATGGTAATTAGCATTCAAATTAGCATTTGAAATGTGGTAGTAGAATATGCAGGTAATATTTGGGTAATTTTCTTTTCTGGAAAACCCTCAAGGAAAAGCAGAAAATATTTTTATATAAATTACATATTTTAAAGTTACTTTAATTTCAATTTTTTAAGTAGAATAAAATGAGCTGGCTGTAAAGACAATTTTTTACTTTTTTTAGTAGCTAAGTGAAAACTACTCAATTATGACTTACAGGAAACAGTTGATCCAGTGGTTATCTTTATTTGAAGTTTTTTAGTAAAGATTGCCTACTAATTTCTCCTTTAATGAATAGATTTAGTGAGATTTCATAGATAGCAATAAGAAATCTGAATTTGTCCTTTTAACTGTGATGAGTTCTTAAATTATAGAGGTTAAATACAGACTAGGAGCTCCTGAAAGAGAGGAAGAGGAGTTATATCTGCACTTCTCAGCCTGCTGACGTCTCACTCTCTTATACTTTACTTTCTTCACTCTTTCAAGGGGCCTGCAACAAGTACTGGAGCACAAGGTCCCATGTAAACCAGCTGTTGATAAACATTACTAAAATAACTCCATGAAATTTGCTCTTCATTTCTTGTCTCTAATATTCTCAGATATTTTATGTAAAGTGGAGAGTAGAAATAATAATTTTAAAGATGTATGATGTTAGTGCTCAGTTGACCACATTTTGATACATAAAACTTGGTTACTTTTAGAAATAGTCTTTTCTTTTTCTTTGATGATGTATGCTGAGTACGTGCATATTCTAAAGGCAGGAGTACACTTAAAAATATCCAGGTTACTCAGGATCCAGACAGGTTTAATTTCTGTCTTTCAGAGTTCACAGAGGGTTTTTTGTGAGATTTGGAGATTAAGAAAAAAATGCAACATTGTAGTTTATTTCACAGGCCTTGGTGATAGACAAGCACTAAAATTTGGAGGATGTCTCACTGCTGTTAAGTGGAAAAAATCTGAAAGCAAGTATATCATTGCTTTTTCCCATGCTAGTCTTCCTGCCACTGTTACTCTGTTATTACTAGCAAATGCTTTGTGAAGGTGGTAGAAATCTACACTCAAAAAAGAGGCAAACATAAGCATAGAAATTTTAAGAATTGAGTTCCGAAAGTGGTTGAGTTCCAAAAGTTCTGAAAGTCCTCCTCAATAGGAATCTCATTATCGCAATCAACTTCATTGGAAAACTGGACTAAAACCAGTTGGTTTTACAGCTTGCAAGTAGATTAAGACACAAACATAACTGAAGTACAAACATTACAGAAGTACTTGCTTCAGATTCTGTTTCCCAATAGAAACCTTCTCACTGCATCTGATTCTCCCCAGTGGCTGAGGTGATGGAGGCAGGAGAACCCACTTAGAGCCCCAGCAAGGACTTCTGCCCTATGCTTACCACTTCACTATATGATGGGAGGAAGGGATTCACAGCGGCAGATCATGGGCACACTGTATGGCAAAAGAAAGGAAAATCAGGCCTGGGAATGCTTTAGAAGTGCATTGACCATCACAGTCGACTATGCGGAACTGTACCCACGGAGTAGTGACCAGGGACACAGTAGTTTCATTATTTTGTTTCTGGTCATAATCTTAGACTGAAAACTTGGCAATGTTTTTTTCCTGTGTATAATGACAAGTGAAAAAGAAATCCATTATAGTGAGTTTTTTCTAACCATTGAGCTAGACAGCTCTGACTCATTCTGTTCTCATACCTAATGTGCGTACACCCACCGTGTATTGGCTGAGCACAGCCATAACCTTGCAGTCATGACAGTCATGCCTTTAACCCATTTTTACTACATTTACTGCCTTGATATTAAAATGTCAAAAGAACATAATAATGACTACTAAACAACTTCAGTATAAATTAGACACGCTCTATAATCACGTAGATCAGACTACGGCTGTTTTTTGGAGCAGGTAGAGTGATTCTTTGTGTCTCAGTACTTTTTCACTCCATCATCAGGGACTGGTTACATTTACAGTTTCAAGTAGTATCTTCTAGGATAAAATATAACTTTAGACATATTCAACATGTCTAAATGTATCTGGCCATGTTCAACATTATTGAGTATAGACAGACCTCATTTTCCTGACATCTTTCAGTGCTTTGTAAACTTAATCTTAATGAAATAAATGACAAAAACTGGCTCTTTTTTTTTTTTTAAGAAATATAGATGTAAACTTCATATTTAAACTCTATAGTAAAGAAGCGTGATTTTAGAATGCTGCATTGCTAAGATCACAGAACCATATATATGCATTTATACACAGTTTATATCTCTATAAGAATTTTTTTGTACCTATATCTTTGCTGAATATGAGTATCACATATGTATATGTGTCACATATATATGCATAGATGGGGGGAGTGTGTAACTATATAAATATTAATATACATATTTAATTATATATATATATATATATATAAAATGATTATTTTTCCCCATTCTAAAAAGGAGACTTTACGACTCAGATACTTACCAGACTGGAATTCCAAACATATATTCATCAGCAGAATTAAGATTTGTTAGATTTTTAAAAGATAGTATTTTTCAGCCTTGAGAATTTAAATGGTCTGTTTATAATTTGCTTTCAAATATCTGTTTGCTGTTAAAACATCTGGTAAGAGTATAATTGAACTTTGCTCTGTAACATCATTCCATCCTTGAAATACTTGAAAGGATTATATTAGGTGACCTCAGACCATAGAACAATTATGTTTGCAGTTTCAGTGTTTTAGCCTTGAATGTAAGATTTCACTGTGATGTTTCAGTGCTATTGCTATGGAGTAAAAATAATCTGAAATTTAACAAGGATTGAATTTGTTTCAGATGGCATTTTGTGCTTATATGGTATAAATGAAATGGTATTTTATTTACAAATAAATATTTATGATCCAAGCATTATCTTGTCACAAGCCAGATTCTACTCACTTTGCTCAGGCCAAATAAACTTTTACAAGTAACTCAGGTGACCTAAGCTATATATTCACAAAGTTGTACACCATTTCATTGGCACAGGCTTTTTTTATGTGAGTTGTAGAACAGTGATGGATAATGAAAAGCCCCTTTATCTTTATAATCTTCCTCTGAAGTCCAACTTTTCCATTGAATTCTTTCTCCATGCCTGTGAAAAACTTCATTATCCTGTCTTTTTGTAAGCCTGTTGTCGCAGGGTATCTTGTCTTGAGGCCTGGTCCGGTGGGGGAAGAAAGACGCACAAGACACACAAGACACACAAGGATAGTGAGACGAGATGTCTGCCTGCTCAGTGCAGCAGGCAGCCTTTATTGAGTTTGCCAACTTCACACACAACACAAACATATTCCCACAACAACACCCAGGAATCCAAGCACCTGCACATTATCAAACCGTCTTAACCTTGTACTCCCTGCAACCCAAGGCCATGTCCATGGAAACCATCTAACCAGCTCCACTGCTCCCATGGAACACGGCCTCACTTTTGCACTACCTCAAACTTTAATTGTGGGGCTTCCCCCCACAGCCTGTCACCTAGACACCGTGTCTAGTTTCTTATGTCCAGGTTGTGTCCAAGTCTTGCAGATTTGTTCTGCATAATTCATCTAACAGGTGATACCATCCTCCTCTCCACCTAAAACTTTTCAAAACAAGTTTATCTTGTGCTTAAGTGACTGAAAGATCTTTTTTACTCATTGCCCCTCATAACATATTTTTTACTGATTTTCCCAGAATGTTGTGGTGTGGATATTTTTGCTTATGTATTACTGCAAGCACATGACCCATCTCCTCAGCCTCCTGAAGTTCCCACTTCTTTACTACATCAGATGTTACTTGCTTTTGTTTTCAAGATTTATACAATCTTTCTTTACCTTGAGCGTTGTTACTACTTCCAGACTGAGATCCCAAGAGGCTGACTCCTATGTCTGTGCAACCCACAGTAACATCTTCTGTCACTCCTTTCATTTTCACACCATGCCTTTCAGCTTCCTCTTACAGTGCCCTTCATGCTTTAGAAGAGGTCATGTAAGTACCATATAACCTTTCTCTCATCCCTAAATAGAACTTACCATGGATGAGAGGTTTGAAGAAACTGTTGACAACAAAGATGCTACAGAGTGCTCTGCCCTACTGCTTACCATGTAGAATATTATTGTTTAACTGTACCTTTGTCTTTCCTTGTCAGTATCCTTGAGTTTCTTCTCATAAACCAGAAGCAAACAGTGACTTTTTGTTTTGTGTGCAGCACCCAGTAGAGATTATTAATCTTTAACTGAAATTCCTGGGATCTGCAGTAATAGAAAAAATAAATTATAAAAACTAGTTTTTTGAAAGTAACAGGAAAATTAACTCCTCACATTTGTATAGCAAACAACAGTTTCCTGAGGTGCATTAGGAATCACACAGCTGCCGAGTTTGCTTGGGAATTCTGAGCTGCTTTATTCTTGTCAAATTTGCTCCTGAAGATAAATGGGCAGATGCTGGGTTTTGAGCCACAAATAAAAAGTATCTTTTATGTGGCTGATTTTCCCAGTTCATTGTAATAGCCTTACAGGGGTCTATTTGTCAAATTTACATTTCACAAGCTAATCTCTTAAAAAAGGAATCTTATAAATTCATCTCCTATTACAGTATATCAGTTTGTTCTTCTAAATATTTGAGACCACCATATGCATTCCTACAACTATAAAAGCTAATGTTTAGAAGTGTGAGTCTCAAATTATATAATATTATCATCTTTATTTGATTTTTTTATACAAGTCAGCCTAAAAACGATACAATTTTCCTTTTAAACTGTACTACTGAATAATCAAACAAGTGTTTCTTATACCATTGCATTTTTTTCCTTACTTTTCCTTTTTTTTTTGCTTATTAGAAGGGCCTTTTAATGTCTTGTGGTCACATAGATTGCAGGAATAGTCATATCATATGCTACAAAATAGGTAAATCTGGCACCTCAGCCCTGGCTTGCTTTCCGAGTCCTTCCTTCAGCTTTACACTTCTGAAATTATAATATTCCTTTATTATTAATGTTTGGCTCTGTACCTTAATGTGTGCTCACTGCCTCCTCTTTCTACAGACCTGAAAGAGACCCTTACAGGGTCTCTGTTACTCCTGCACCATTACCATAAATATGTTTTACCCAGAGATGAACTGTACTTGCATTCCCAGGAAGTGAGACTGCATGAACTGCACTTAAATGAGGGCTACTGCACTTCCGTATGGGTCCACTGGTCCCTCAGTGCACTAGCTTGTAGTTAGGATTTTCAAAATCTGTTTTTCTTTTGAGGTCCAAGAGATTAAAGTGATTTTGTAACTTTAACTGTACTGGGGCAGTCTGAAATAGCAAAACAAAACCAGAATGAGATGATGACAGAGGCAAAGGTTTTAGAGAGAATTGAAACAACTTTTATTGTAGTTAGAGCCGGGAATAATAAACAAGCCTTCAAGCATCATCTGAAGGAGAAGCAGCAAACTGCAAACTAGTAAGGAAAGGATGAGTTCCAAAGTACTTCGGCTTTATCAGCGGGTGTAACACAAATTATATATTTGAAATGAATCTTTATGCTTTTTTCTTTCATTAGCCTGTCTCAGAGACCTGCTTGAAGCACTGTGTGGAAACAGGACTGTTAGGGAGGAAGTAGTGTTTTTTTGCTGCAATTTCTTCACTCATCTACAATGGTGTTTAGTGACTGCTGTGCTGAACAGGATTAATCTTCTTCTCATTACCCCTTCTCAGATCTGGTTTGTATTCTCAGGTCCTCTCATTCCATTGCAGCTAAGGACAGATAAGGAAAGATAAGACAACATGAAAGAAATGGTGACGGCAGTTGCCTGATCCAACAATTTCTCAGCTTGCAATGGTATAAGTAGTATAGATAACAAAGTTTTTTTCAGATAGGCAGAGAAATGAGAAGAAGAAGGACAAGACCTGAATCAGGAAGGGATGCTCTTCAAGTAACACAACAGAATGAGCAAAAAGAGGCTGAAAGAAAAAATAATTTTATTGGAGAGAAGAAGAGGGGAGAAGAAAAACACATTAGAAAAGAATATTGAAATGACTCAGATTGAACAGAAGAAAATTTAACTGAAGGAAAACAATTGTAAAGAAACAAGCTGATTCAAAGAGGAAAAAGAGAGAAGAGTGTCTTACTTTCAGCATTTTTTCCTTTAACTTTAAAAAAAAAATCTTGTTTCTGTTGCATGTTTGTGGCATATATTTCTTTCTAATGGCAGCAAAACCAACGTTACTGGTCTGGACAGGCTTTCAGCAGTTACTGATGTTTCAAATCAAATATCTACATTATAAACCCGATAAGAATATCTATTAACGTTAGTGGTAAATATTTGGGAATTTCAGTGCATTTCATTTGTTTTAAAGTACATGATATATTAGTATTTGCTTAAGTCTCAAAATATTGAAAAGACCCAAGTAGAACCATTTTCCAATCAAAACTTTTTTGGTTTTACTCAGCCAGTTATTAGGTAGTTGATGAATATGGGATCCCATAAGATGCAATATCAGCAAGGATTGCTCTGACAGAAACATATATGCATTTGCATCCAAGCAGGGAATCTGATATACCCAAATGACTGGGATAGATTTACATTGAGAAGGTAGCCTGCAAGTGATCTGTACAGCACACATATCCCAGCTTGCTGAACACAGTATGCATGCTTTAGAACTAATCTGTGAATGAGTTGTGGTCATTTCTTGGGAGAATATGGAAATCCAGCAGTCTTCATAGAGCTGTAGCCCAGGATGCTTTATATTTAGAAGTTCGAACTGCTGCTGCCTTCTTATGTTTTCTTCCCATACAGAATTTCCAGAGTGAACATACCTAAGGAAACCAGTAAGCATTCATCTACATAGAAACCTCTCCAGGGATATATATTTAGTTCTACATGTGGAGATCTGGAATTACAGAGCAAATTGTAATCGAATGACAGAATTGATTTTATAGCATTCATCCATGTGATAGCATTTACATTCATTTGAGAGAGACTTTTTGATCCTGCATTTAATATGAAAACTTGATACAAGAAGACAAGAGAACTGTGGCTTAAAAATATTCTGACTTAACACATCTCTCTTTCCTGCTTTCTGCTTTGTTTCTCTCTTGCTTTCTACAAAACCTTCCCCGTATCCAGCTTAAATCCAGAAATTGGAAAATATATCAAGATAACTGGATTGTTGTACTGAAGTGAAGATGCAATTCTGTAGCACACATCTGAGGATTGTCGGAGGGGTATTTTAATGTTTGTTTCATTTGGTTTGGGGTTTGCTTAAAGACATTTAAACAGAAAGATAGCTTTCCACACAACTGTAATGTACTTACCATGTGCAACAATATACTCTCAGCTCATAAGAGCAGTCATAAAAGATTCTTTGGCTGAAAAAAGAGCAGCATTTAACATTTAACTTCAACCTAATAGCAATTCTTTGAGCCCTCTACTCTTAAATTCCTTCGCTAAGTTTTTCACTGTGTAAAAACTACAGACTCAGATGTGGCTTAAATTTCACCTTTCTGTTTGACTAAACATACCCAACTATGGCAAGAAATCATGTCAAGGAGATGAACATCTTGACACAGGAACAATTTGGTGCAAAATTACTTTCTTGGTAAAGCACCTGTAAGTACAGGATTTGCAGATCAAGAGCTCTCCTTATTTTGTGCACTTAAATATTTTGCTGCAAATGTGCATGCCAACTTTTTTCCCTTGCGGGGCATTTTCCTTCCCGTTCCCATTTGATGTGAATTAAGCTGACATTTATTTCCATATAACCTTGTGCACCCTGTTCTTTGTGTTATAGCAAGTGAAAACTGGGGTGTGGAAAAACATCCATCAGAAAATATTGCTTTTTTTCTTCATGTCTCTAATCTGCTTTATACCTACAAAGTCTGTGAATTCTTTTGCTGTAAAGGAAAGTAGTATGATGCTGACAGCTCAATTCACCAACACTATCAATAAGACTCCAGGCTAAGAAAATGTCTGAGTACTACAGATTTTGGGTTTAATTTCTACTCCCGCTTAGTTTCCAAATAGCCCATCTTTTTACCTGTTTAATATTTGTTTCTCTGATGTCTAGACAATTTCTCTTATACTTCAAGTCCTACTATGTTCTATGACAAGGCCTTTCTAACAAGACCCTGAGGAAAAATACCCTGAAGTTGAAATTACAGAGTCTCAGTTGTGCTTGCTGTTGTACATAAGTTGTCTGACAGAATAGTTTGTTGTGGGGAAAATACTGATTTAACAGAATTTAAATTATTAACATTAACTGAATGAAAATCTACTTCTTTAAGAGACTTACCTCTCTGAACTCCCATTTCCTCATAACCTGACTACCACGAGGAGGTTTGGTAGTCATTTCCAAGTTACATTGACACCAATTTTCCTTCCTTTTAAATCCTAATTGGGAACTAGAGATCTCAAAGCTTCTGAGCATCACATTTACCACCTGATTAATTTTATCAGTTGAGTGCCTGGAGGCCTTAAGCCTTCCTTGGTTAATTAGAAAACTTGATAACTAATCCTCTTTATTGCTGGCTCAAGAGCTTACTGACAAACCAAGGGAACCACTCAGCCTGGATGCCTATAACCTCATTTTGGTTCCAAAATTTCCCAGCTTTTATGAACTTCTTTCCCATGGAAAGTACGACTTCTCATCTGTCTCGGTTTGAGGCAATTCGGAGGGGTGGAGACCTCGGACAGAAGTCTCCTCCCTTGGATTCAATACAGCTGGATTCTCCAATATATATAGAGAGACTAGATGTAAGTGAAAAAAATAACTCTTTACCAAAAATAAATGCTAATAACAATACTGATAGAACTACATTAAACCGAATGATGAGGAGAAACATCCCAAGCCTGCCCACCCAACCAAATCAAGATGGTGGAAAAAACACATGTGGCCGCAGAGACAAGATAGTGTTCATATAGTTCCACATAGTTCACTTCCCCCACATCTGGAACACCTGGCAGGAACAGTTAGAGAGTCAGTGCTGGAGTGTGGCTGTGGTGCTGGTATAGGCAGTTGGAGCAGGGTTATGGACCCCCTAGGTGACTGGAAGGACCCTCAAGACACCTGTTTGATCCAGTGATGAGACTTGGTTGCTGCAATTTCAGTGTTCATTGGTAGAAGTGGTGGTTCCAGTCTAGATCTGTCAAAGTGGTAGTAGAAGCCACAGGTGGTGAAGGAAGCCCCAAACTCAGAGTTATATCCACTCAGGTCCGGGTGGAAACACCTCCAGTACCTCCCCTGTGGTAGAGTTTTACACTGGATGATGTAATACTGTGAGTCACAGATATTTTGGGAGTCTTTGACACTTTCTAAGATGTTGCAGCTGAGTCCATTATGGCTCATTATGGTTCATCAATAAGAGATGAACACCTGCAGGCTAGGAGTGAATGTTCTGGGGAGTTATCACAGCTGGGTCATCCATGTAAGGAAAAAGAAAGACTACCCTACTTCGTAGAGTTTGCCTCTTTCCTTATCTTATTTAATGCCCAGCTTGTAGCCTGATGTGTCAGATGTGCACACCTTCAGCCCCCAGCCTGGGTGGCCACTCTACACATTGTTAGCAAAGCACACTAATGATCCAGCCATCAGCACCAATAGTCCAGTCTCTTACAGCACCTGGGTGGTCACTGCAGGTGGTCAAATGTTTGAGTCATTAATTGTAGCAGCAGCTAGACAGACAAGACTGGTCACCTGGATGATAAAAGAAGAAGAAGAAAATACTAAAGCAAAAATATTGTGGTCTTGAGCTAGCCAGAGCTAAGATTAGTGTGTGTTTGAAAAGAATCACAATGTCAAGCTGGAAAGCTGCTTGAAGCATGACTGTGACTGAAGGGAGTCGCGTGTGTGTGTTTGGTATGTGTGGGGAGAAGAACATCTGGCCTGGCTTGATAGCTCGAACCCAGAGAGTCTGTATAAAGATATGGGGGTAATAAAGTTACGAGTTAGTTCTGCCTGGACAGTCTGTCTCCGTGTGGATGCATTTGCCAAAATTAATCACTAGCAGTTCAATCTCTTTAAAGATGGCAAAACACCGAAAAGCCAAATAGGCATATTTGGAGAAAAGAGAAAAGAAAAGGCGAATACCAGAATTTTTGTGTAACCCAGGACATCATCCAAAGGAGATGAGTTACACATAAGAAGAAGAAAATTTGCATTGTTTTACAATTACAGGATTTAGAAGATAATTTATAAAATGCAAATTTTGTGAAGTCTAAAGTGATTTTGCATTTGTGCAAGGTGATCTGTCTGATACTGTACCCCTTCTTTATTATGCAGTTATGAATACTAATTTTTAATAGCCCATGGAAATAATAAAATGCCTCTTTACAACTATATGATGAAAATTATTTCTCTCTGCCTGGCTTTTGGTGAGATTCCACTCAGTTTGCGTATCAGCTTTTAACAGAAATTTCAAAAGGCAGATATTAAAGCTATCATAATAATTTAATAAAATCTCCAGGTTTCAATCCCATGTTCTGAAGTTCTGAAAATTTAAGGGGTGTGCTTTTGTCGCCTTTTGGCTAAAATGAAGAGCCTTCTGGAGATCCAGGTGGAGGTAAGTCTAGAGGGGCAGGAGTTTGTGCCATTACTTCCTGGCAACTGAAGGCAAATCAGTGGAAGGACCAGTCTTTGCGTGCACTTCAGTTAATATGGTAGCGTGTAGGTTTTGTTAAAATTCATTCTAAGTCAGGGTTGTAAATGCTGCAGTATCTAACTGCGAATTCTCTTGGACAGCTGAGTGAGGATGCATGGACCAGCAAAGGAAAGGCACAGTATAACAAAAGGGGTCTCTTCATGGTTACTTCAGGAACAAAGATTTCTTTGGGATGCTGCACGTCAATACTTTCTCCATTAACACCACATATATGTTTTGCACAGGGATAAGCAGCAATGAACTCTCATAAATAAAGTTATAAGACTGTGAGCTGAAACTTGTCAAGTTGCAGCAGCAGAGGGTAACAGTCTCCCCAAGGAGATGCTCTCATCTAGGCTCATGTTGATTAGGTGTACTGTGAATTCTGAGTTTAATTTCATAATTTGCATGCAATTCAGATGATCAGACCCTCTTGTCCTTATTTTGGTCTCCCCTCAGACTGAAAGTGAGATATTTAACATCATCTAGTCTAGACGATAGACTGCAAAGAATACTCAGAAATAACAGCTAGGATGTAATGCTAGTAACAGGAACCTCTCAGCCAAATCCGTAGATTGGCTATGTTAACATGCATCCTCTAGCTTGGGGAAAAAGAAAGTATGATACCACAAAACACTTGTGATTTAAATACTTACGCCATAGCTGGCTCATGAATGCTGTTTCACACTTACTTCAATGCAAATAACTAAATCACTTCCCTTGCCCACCTTTCCTCTCCAGGAACTGAAATCCTCTGAGCAGAGATGCAGCAATTAATAGACCATTTCTGAGGCTCCATGGTTTGAGAAGCATCTCATGTCCACCTCTCATTCTTTGCTGAGAGATCTGTCTAGCCAAATGTAACCTGAGATATGTTAGAGGAAAATGAAATCCTAGAAACACAGGAGATCAAGTAAATAACAGTGTTGAACAAACATCTGTCTGTTTCAGAGGTAGAAACTCTGAAAATAGACCTGGTTAAAAGAAACAATAGATCTTAACTTGGCCGTTGAACCTAGACATTTTCTAAGCTAAAACTGTTTGAGGAACACAACTTTCTTGAATGGTTTTTGTTTTTTGAAGGCTCAAGTTTGAAAGGTAGTTAGGTTTTATCAACAAGAGACCATGATGTCATAGAAATAGTCCTGTGACTTTAAAAATCACTTTTGTGAGCATAGCACTGATTTTCTGTAAGCTGTTTAGCCCCGTATTTCTACTTGCAAGGGCCACTTCGAATCTCAAATCTATTTTTCCCCACAAAAATGAATATTTTTTGATACAACCCTATATTTCTAAATTTGTTGCTGGAGCATCAAATTATTCCTAATGAAATTTTAAGTAACTCCTCCCATGACACAAACTTTAATGTATATGTCAAATTAAATTAAAGAATGTATGCTTTTCTACATGAAAATAATCCGAGCCTTCAAAAGTACTAATAGGAAGATGTTAATGATGTAGTTTCAAGAATATTTTGGAATATACTTATTACCACGGGGATCTGAATCGAAAAAAACTAATACACAAAATTAAGTCTGTGATTTCAGGGACTCTCATTGTGAACAACAAAGGTGTTGACTTGGTTAATGACAAGAGAAAGTCTAATTGCAAAATTTCATAAATAAATAAACTGTTTAAAGTTAAATTTGCATGACCTGCGTAAATCTTGAATTTCCCATGGAAAATACTCCTCCATTACCTATAAAACCAGTTTAACCACAGTAGAATGCTGCTGTCTTTTAATTTATAATAATCCGTCCTTTGTCACAATTTTCCAAATTCACATTCTTTTTCTCAAATGTTTTTGCTCTTCTCTAATGTAATTTAGGATTTGATTTTCACCCTGAAACCACATGACTTCAATGGAAGAATAATCAATTTTCTATTTTACTCTCTTAGAATTTAGCAAGCTTGGGAAATTTCAAAGTGAACAACTTTTACTAAACTTTTAAACTTTTTGCTTACTAATTTCTCATCTTCAATCAGACACTGCAGACTGAGTCACTGAATTTTTAATTACTTCCAGTAACTTGAAGTACTCCTCTCTGTTTTTCACATCTCCTGTCTTCACCTGTATTTGCCGTCCCTTCAATTTTGCCTTTCACTTTAGTAGTGCATATTATTTCTTCTATTTCTATTAGTTGATTAAAATTAAAAAGATTTAATGTATTTTGTACCTCTCATTTTCCACTGCTGTATAGTATTTACTTACAAGAAATCCCTTTTTATTCTCTCTCCAAATGGTAATGACTATAAGATCAACAACATCTTTCCCTGAAAAAGCCAACAACTTGAATTTTATTAATGAACAACGGCATTTTTTCTTAGAAAGACTCATTGTTCAGTAGTTTGAGATTGTTCTTTTTCTTCTTGAACTCTCTATGGACATTATTAGGCTGATTTCTCAAAGTTAATTAAAAGAAAGGATCATTCTTTTAAAAAAGTGTACATGTAATCTGAGCTTTGAGAGAAGCGGTAAGGAAACATATAAAGGGATTACACTGGGGACATGAGGAAGTATGCGAAGAAAAATAATGGTGAAGTTAAGAGCTAGATAGCAGCTAGAGAATGTAAGACACCTTTTTTTTCCTCCCAAATTTTAGTTAAATCTTAATTGAAATCTGGAAATCACCAGTGATGTGTAAACTGGTAAGGAAAGGAGAGGGAGAGTTTGTGGGGGGTGGACAAGTCTTTCCTTCTGTATTCTCCTGTATGAGGAGTTCAATCCAGTTCAAAAAGCACAGCATCAGTTAAATCCTCATTTATCGCTGTGATCGTTCCCAGGCAAATTCCTAGGGCTACTATGTTTGCAATAGCAGCTAATTCTACCTGAACAAGTGCTTTTTTTCACCAGAAGGGATGCCCTCTTTGAATGCAGGCATGTCAAAATAGCTCCCTTTTTCTACATGATAAACTCTGTTGTACATCTATCCTGCTGTTTCCAGACATCCTTAGGGCATTTGAACAGTACGGTGATGAAACAAATCTAGGCAGTTGGATAATGACTCACAGACAATTTCAGTGAAGGTAATGAACATGTGGATGGATGCCTTTTCCTAGTCATGCCAAAACATGCAAAGTACGATATTTCTCAGTGGACAGAGACAATGTTTCTATAAATTATTCATATGATGCAAACTCTTAATAGGTTGTAAATACTTCACAAATAAAGCACTAATGCCTATTGGTGGCTTCCATTCCATAAAAGTTTGTCTCTCAACTCTTCTATAAAACTCTAGGTTTTTCTCTATTCACCAATAGAAAATATCAGTATTTTTGGAATGAACTCTGATTGAAAACTAAAACTAAGACTTACCTAATTAATGTATTGTATCATGGCAAAAAATATATAATTGATACATTCTATCATATCATCCCAATATGAAAATCTCATATATTAATTTGTTCCATAGAAAAAAATCCTCACACTTTCTATGAAAACTATACACTTTGTGAAAAAACCTTGTATAGTAAAACCAATTATAGACAGAGAAACATTTTTGACATAAAATATCGATCAGTCCCATTTATCCATCATTCATGCTAAATGTTAGTTGGATATATCTGGAAAAAATACTGTATCTGAATTTGATGTCTTTACTAACAACATTATGTAGCCCTAAAGCTTAGCCATCCTTAATACTCAGCCCTCAGCTAGTTTCCCCATGGAAATGAGTTTTGACCTCCAAGGATTAGTAGAGACTTTGAGTGTTAACTAATGACAAAGTACTATTAATGTATATTATATTTGATGAGTTGCCCAGTCCTTTCTTAGAATTTAAATAGTTTTCTCACACTTGAATGCATCAATCTATACTCAGTTAATATAAGGATTCTAAATACAATGCTACTATGAAACCATTCAGGAAGGAAATATTCCTTCCACTTCAGGGAAAGCAAAAAATATTCATCTGAACACCAGTTAAGATTCAGATAAACTATATACATATTTCATGATTATTACATTTCTATAGGAAACACTCAAGTTAGGAAATGGCGGAACAAGGTTGCTGGTTCAATTTTTTTGTGCAACCTTCTTCTGTGTAGGTACTGTATTTCTTTATCATGTAATCACATGTAATCATGTAATCTTCCACAGGAGTTGTGCCTCATTCAAGATGAATGGAGACTGTGGATTGGAATTATTCATAGCCTTATAATAGCTAAGGATATTAGACAGAGGACTGTTGATTTTTTGGTTAGAAATCTGGGATGTGTTCCCACAAAGCAGGAAGTTTTGTGGTTATAGTAATATTTTGGGATCTGGATGCAAACTCCAGCATTTTCTCATGTAACTGATAGGTGTTTCTTATTTTCCTGCAACTTAGTCTCTAAAATACATGAAATCTATTGATAGGGTCTTATAAACAATAAATTGATTGATCTTTGTGGAATATTCATTTGAATTAATATACGGTGGAGAACCTTAGGTGGAAGTTAATAGTTCTGTATTTAGTGCAGAAGCTTGAAGGGTGAGCTGTAAATACTACATGGTAAGGCATCCTCACTGAGGACAGAAACCATTTTTAATGCTATAATTGCTCATTCAGTGCCACTGTTTACTGTGTGCCCTGAATGAAGCAGGAGTTCTGTGAAAAGAGCAGTATGTAGTCAGAAACTTGAAATCTGTGTTAGTAAACACAAGGGGAATTAAAGTTGACCAGATCATCTGACTGAAGTTGACTCACATCCACCCACCATGCTTTACAGGGAAAGCAAACATATGCTTCTTTGAACTTATGCATATATAAATATCTTTAGTGTTATCTTATATAATTGGTTCCACAGTCTGCCAACCAGCATAGTAAAATTCTTTGCCCTTTAGCAACTTTAATGAATGAAGAAACAAAGATTCCCTTCATGGATGACCAAAGTTTATATTCAGAATTCTGAATTATCTCACTGTCCTCTCAAAATGTATTAAATCTTTACTCTGTCTACAACGGAGTCATCTTACATATGAGTTTCACTCATTTCACAATCACACTTGGGGTTTTTTTCCAGGCATATGATATTGACAAGTATGACAAAATCTCCTCTTATGACTCTTCCAACCGATGGTTTCTGCTTTTCACAGAAATTCTTAATTAATAAATACATGTATTTGCAAATTTTCTTACCAGGTTTCTTTTCTTCTGTATTACTTTTCTTGAAGAATCTTCTTTCTTCCTTCTCTGACATCCTTATTATCTTGCATATTATGTTACACTATAGTACTTTTTCCTACTCGTTTGTGTACAGGTTCCTCCTGAAAACCAATAAATAGTTTATTTCATACTGTATAGTTCTAAAGAAAACCTCGTCTATATTAAACAATAATTTCTAATATGAACCTATTAAACATCTTAATGAAATCCAAATATATCATATCTATCGCAATTCATGATCTAGAAAAAAAATCCAAAAATTTTGCAGAGAACATTATTGAATAAGTCTTGCAAAATCTATCTTCTGTAAATTCAGATTTTACCTTATCCTTTAGCTGGAGGAAAAAAAACCACAAAACCAACCAACCAAACAAAAAAACTGAAACCCCATAAAAATAGCATCCTCACTGTTTTAAACTCTATTAAGAATCTTACTTGAGTCCTAGTGCTATTTCTTTAACACCTTTTCCTGCTATTTTAATGCACACGTATATATCTTTAATGTTCTGGTGAGTTCCATTACAGTCTCTTTTATTTACACCTGTTTCTCTTTCATAAAATTATAATCTACTCTTTGCCTATTTATACTACATGCATTTCCTTGAAAGTAACCTTGACAAAAATAAAACAACAGAAAAAAAAACATAGGCATAGTTCTGGTGAGTTCTATGTCTGACTGCTTTGCTGACTCTAATGTTGGCTTGATTTCATCAACTGGAATGTTTTGGTAACAGTTGTCTAAGGGTCAATTTGCTGTAGGGCTGCCCTGTCCTTTTAGATGGCATTTAATTTTCAGTTGCATAAAAATGTTCTGCCCCTTACATGGTGTTCTACAAATGCCTTATGACATCTATCCTCAACATCTTTTATAGTGAAGCAATGCCTGGCTCCCCTATGTCTTTATTTATTAGACTGTAAAATATATGCAGTGCATTCTATCCTCTATGTGTGTTTTGCATGCTTATAAATTCAGATCAGTTCATTTCATATTTTTCTGCAAGTCAGAATCTAAATCTCATTCTGTTCTTTATATTCTGTTACGCATCCTTGCAGATAAAGTCATGGAACCTTTCCTCACCTTCTTTTCACTTATTCCAACAATTCACAGTACTTGCTCTCTTGTTTAAGCATGTTTTTGTAAGATGTAGTCATCATAATATGCTGCCTTATTTAATCATTCTTTATTGGTTTTGTATATCACATATTAGTTGTGGTGGCAATGCTTTACTGTGAAAATTATATATGGATAGGTCTATGGGCTGGAGAAGCTACAACATAAAAATACATTTTTATATACAAAATTCTGTAAACCAGAATGTCATTTTCTTTTCTTCATGTAACAAATCACTATTTAGAAGGTCAAATTTGTATATTTGTTGTCATTTCCAGAAATAAAACTGTACCAGCCTTTTACCAACTGCTTTAAAGTAGCTGTATAAATTATAAAATAATTTAATGGAGCGGATTTATTTTCCTCTCTACAGAAAAAAAATATGGTAGAGAGGAAATCTCAGTTATACTTTTGAAAGTTTTGTTCATTTACTTGAAGAAAATCAGAAAACATGCCCTGTGTCTCTTTGTAACACCTTGAATTGTATAGAAGATATTTTTTTGCATAGAAATATTAAATCAAGAGGTTAGCTCTCATTCTGTCTTTAGTAATAATTAATTTTATGGTATTGGGTAAAGCTGAATCACTTCATGTCTATTCTAGGCTCAAACTGCTACAGTGGCTTAAGATAGTACGGTTTTGTTGCCATCTCTCTTCAAGAGCTCACTTACAACAAAACATGAAGTATGCAGATATTCAGCATTTTCAGTACAAAGTCCAGCAATTCATGTTGGACTTTTCCCAACAGTGAGTTGAGCTAAACAGGTGGATACTGCTGTTCAAAACTGTTTACATACTTCATTCTTCAAATATGCATGGATGGGATCACATAATGGCAGCTGGATGTTTGCAATTGCATGCAGGTACTGTACTTTTAGCTTATGCCATATCTAAATTAACAGTACCCTGATCTAGTTCTCTTTTACTGAAATTTAAATAATTATAAGAGGAGCTCAAGGGGGCTCACATTATTACCAGCGATCAGCTTGATTCGAGTGTGTGTGAAAGCTCTGCTTCCCTATCTGAAAAACAGAGATAAAGTTTCCTCCCAGTTCTCATGAGGACACTGTGAGGATTAAAGTTTACACACTGCTTCAAGATGTAAACTGCTACATAGATTGAGTCCAGAATGAAAATGATGCCACCCTTTGGAAAAGATAAGTGTTCAGTCTACCAAAGAAAGGAAAGGAGTCATGCACAACATGAATATTTCCTCTCCAAGATGTGAAAGTATGGTATGGATCTCCAAATACTAGGAAGTTGACAAAAGAGTCTGATCTCTAAGGCATGAGAAAATAAACAAGAGATACACTGGAGTAATATCTTTTTCTAATTAGGTGTGTGTGTCTTTAATGTACTGGTGTGTGTATATGTATGAGCTGTATAAAATTTCTTCTGAAGTTATTGTTGATAAATTATCTGACAGACAGTTTGATATTGCTGTGGAAGTGAATTCAACTCCACAGTCATTCGTTGAACAGCAGGATTTATTTGTCATTTATCAAAGTTTAATATATGCAATCTGTCTCACAAAGGGCAATAGTGAGGAAAGAAGAGTGAGGAAAAAGGGAAGAGTGAAGCAGGGCACAGCTTATGCTTTTGAAAGTGTCCCAGACTTACTCTGCTTGCTCTGTTTAAAAAATGAAAATGATCAAAGGACTGAAAGTGCAACATCCTTTGAGAGTTGCCTGGCAAGTGCTACATGATGACTAGCTTTCATGCAGCTCAAGCAGCGATCTGTTCTGTGCACTATCTGGACTCTCATTATCACTCACCTGTCAAACCTGCTGCTGTAAAAAGAGCTGGGGTGGAGGTCAACTTGTGAAGTAGCAGCAGCAGAAGCAGAGATGTGCTCCACTCTTCGGTGAGTCAGTTGTCAGTTCTTCTTCTTTAATGTGGTTAATCCACCATCCAGGACTAAATTGGTCCTGAATGTTGTTTCCTTCCTTTCCACTCTGACCTGTCCACAGGAGGTGCTAAAGGAAGTCTTTTATTCCAAATGACTCCAGTAACCTGGAGCCCTGTGACTGAGGGATAATAAATGGGTGTTATTGGTCCTTTTGGGAAATTCAGGTGACTCAGGATGCACAGCAACTTTCTTTTTTCAAGGTTTAAGCAAAAACAGAGATCCAG
Organism: Neopelma chrysocephalum; assembly: GCF_003984885.1. NCBI lineage: Eukaryota > Metazoa > Chordata > Aves > Passeriformes > Pipridae > Neopelma > Neopelma chrysocephalum. The sequence continues at coordinate 2,265,180 of NW_020897689.1, read as the reverse complement.
GAAAGATGTATGCTGCTCTGTCCCAGTGGAAGACACCTAAAAGTCAATCCCCTTCAAGATAGTGAGTGCCACCTAAATTTTGTCATTAAAGCCTTATTATTGGCCTCTCACTGAGATCCACAAGGGTCAATAAATATCTACTCGAAGCCCCTTGCAAATTCTAAACCAAAGACTGAAATATCACCAGTAGTCTGGGTCTTGATTTTTCCATAATCATTCTTTATAAGTTTGGAGGGTTTTGTGTTTTAGATTTGTTTTGGTTTGGATGGTTTGGTTGGGTTTTTTTTCCTGTACATAACTGAAGTTTAAATATCTATGGAAGACTTCTTTTAAAATTATATATATAGTCAGACTGATAATTTCCTTTAAAAGTTTTGCATGTATTATGGTTTGTGGGGAAAATATATTACCTATTGACAACTGGGTATTCCTGCCAAAAATATCTTAATCACTTGAAAATAGAAAAACACTTTAAATTTCTGGAGAAACCCAGAGTAAGTTTGATTCTCCAATGCTCCCTCAGGACATTGTAAGTTGAGCTGAGAGTTCCCTGTTAGTATTATCTGTTACAGTGAGCTTGTTGCCAGGTTTCTCAAATATTTTTCACCTGAATTTTTTGTCACAGATGTAATGCTGATTCAGTGAAACAAAATTACTTATAAACTTTCTTCTCATGTTACTAAATTGTTCAAGACAATGTTATGTAAATAAGGAGTCTTATTTTATCAGGGACCTTGACTTGGCCTAGACTGTAGTTTCAACCAGGACTCAAGATTTGGCCTATGTGACTTACATTAGCCCTCTACAGATTAAATAGAAAGATGAAGTGATCATGACGGGTTAGTAAGTGGTGTTAGTAAGACACCCAACTGGAAACCAAGCAAAGCTGTACCCAAAGCTAAGCTTTACCTATGATACAGTATTAAGAGATGGTATGTGAGAACAACTCCACCTTCATCTTTTATTTGGTCTGAATACTACATATAATCAAGTGAGTGTTATTTTTAACTCCTGAAAAGGTCAAGGGATCAATATCTCACCCATTTTCTCACAATACTAAGTATCCCCAATTGTTAGTTGAAACTAACTAACTAATTTCAGTATGATTTTTTCTAAAATTAGCAAATTAGGAGAAATGAAGTTTTAAAGAAATATTTCTTCTTCTAACAGTGATATTTGCTTAAACCATTCTTATATATAATGGCCAGTCTTCGCGAACGAAGATTTGGGGAAAGGTCTTTTTACCTTTCCAGCCTGCGCAATGGATTTTTTAGGTGAGACACAGCACGCGCTGAACTGAGCCCACCCTTTAATCCTAAGGTTCATCTGCCGGGGCCAAGCAAGCTTGGACCATTCTTAAGGTTTAATCAAAAACTATATCCTACTATAAAAGGCTGTTTCTAATTTTATTTCTCTCCTTTTTAACTAAAATTTAACGACTAAAAAGAGAAAAGGTGAAATCTTTGATGCCTTAAGCCCATAATGGTTTTATTATTTTTCTACCTTATAAGTTTTATAGGTAATAGAAGTAGATTTTAGAAACAAACCCCTTTCTCCCTCCTCCCTGTAGCACCCCTTAGTTTATACATTCCTTAATCCTCTCACCCCATTCCATACTCCCCATATCAACCCTATTCCCATATCCAGTAGAAAATGTTTAGTCTCTTAGTCAAGGCAAGCCTGTCTTGTTTGGAGAACGCTTGTATCTTGGCCTAAACCGCAGGACAGAGTCAAGGAGCTAGGTGACTCTGCTCTCTGTACCCCGAAGATGATGAAGAATGATGAAGAGGGGGTCCCAAAAGCCCCCGACCCAATTCCAGGAGGCGGGCCAGGGGGTGGACCAGGCCAAAAGTTATAGGGTGGACACACTTGGGATTGGCCAGATATTGTTATAAATGTAACATCCCAGGCACAGCCCAGCGCGCGCGTCGTTTACCATCTATTGCCTTGGTAAAATTAAACCCTTTCTTATCTCACCTCAGCTAACGGCTCCTAGATTTTTTTCGTAGCACCAGCAGAGCAGGCATCATCTTCATGTCTCATTTGGCTTAACGATTAAGAAAACATACGATGAGGAAAAAGATAAAAAAAGGAACTTGCATTGAGTGTTAAGAAAAAAAACCATGCCTTTTCCTAACAAGTTAATTTGGTGAATGAACCGGGTGAAGGTGGAGATGAGCTTTGTTTAGGCCACCTTTTCTAGGCCCCTCTCCGAGTGGAGCAAGCAGTGCTGTCCTTGAAAAGGCTGCTTGGTCGTTCAGGGTGCTGCCCCAAGAGACTGTCATCTCCGGTCAGTCTCAAATGACCAATATCCTGAACCGCCTGCATGCAGGGTTGGGTCTGCGGCTCCCAGAGCACCTTTCACCTGCTGTTTCGACCCTCGCCCGTTGCTACAGGACTTTTTGCATGTGGGTAAAGCCTTCAAGCCTGCGCAATGGATTTTTTTTAGGTGAGATGCAGTATGCGCAGAACTGAACCCACCCTTTAATCCTAAGGTTCATCTGCCAAGGTCGAGTAAGCTTGGACGGTGGCAGCGAGGTCCTCAGGACGTAGGTTTGATTAGAGTGACCTTCTCTTAGATGGATGGCCTCACAGGGCTAAGCGAGCTCTATCTGCCCCGGTTTGGGATGACAGTTGTCCTTCTCCTAGGATGACTGGCAGAAGGCTAAAGAGCTCATCCTGCCCAAGAATGTAGTGTATCTGGTCCTATGGTTTTGACCTGTCTGGCATGGGCGACCCTACCGAAGGCATGAACCATCACCAGCATAGCTCGCAAATACATAGGGGTACATAGGCTACGTTCCTGTTAGAACGTTTTGGTTAACCGCAGACCAACGGACATCTTCTTCCAATGCAGTCGCACAAAGAGCAAAAGACAAAGGCATGCACCTGCCTCCAAAGGTGTACCTAAATTAACTCTAGCATGTTGGAACATCAGAACCATGCTAGATTCTATGGATAGCGGACGTCCTGAGCGATGTTCTGCCCTAATTGCCCATGAACTGGCTTGTCTCAACATCGACATTGCTGCGCTCAGCGAAGTTTGCCTTCACGAGGAAGGCAGCCTCAGAGAACATGGTGCCGGTTATACACTCTTTTGGTCAGGTAAGTCCAGAACCAAAAAACATCTCTCAGGTGTTGGCTTCATGATCAAAAACTCTATTGTCCCTAAACTCGAAAATCTGTCGACAGGTCACTCTGACCCCATTATCTCCCTACGCCTTCCACTAAACAACAAGCAACACGTTGTCATCTTTAGTATATATGCCCCAACTCTCCAAGCTGACCCTGCTGAAAAAGATAAATTTTACACTAACCTGTGCTGCCTTACCCAAAAGGTGCCCGCAGATGATAAGATCATTATCCTTGGTGATTTCAACGCCAGAGTAGGTAAAAATTTTGAAGCATGGAAAGGAATATTAGGCAAGCATGGTGTTGGAAACTGCAACGATAATGGTCGACTTCTGCTAGAATTCTGTGCGGAGCAACAGTTTACCATCACTAATACTATCTTTCAGCAGAAAAATAGTCTGAAGACAACCTGGATGCACCCCAGGTCTAAGCATTGGTACCTCATTGATTATGTCTTGGTGCGACGGAGAGATGTCCGCGATGTCCTCCATACCTGCGTGATGGCCAGCGCAGAATGCCAAACAGACCATCGGCTTGTGTGCTGTAAACTCAAGTTCAATCTCAAATTCAAACCCAAAAGGGGCAGTATCCCAAGGAGAAGACTCCAAGTTAACGATCTCCAATCAGCCACAGTAAGAGAAAGATTCCAGGCAAACCTTCAAACTAGGCTCGAAAACCATTCCACAGATTCTGCAGATTCCTCTCCTGAAACAATTTGGCAGCGTATTAAAAGCAGCATCCTGCAATCCTCTGAAGAATCCTTAGGGTTCTCCCTCAAGAAGAACAAGGACTGGTTTGATGAAAACAATCAAGAAATCCAGGACTTGTTGAGGAAGAAGAGAACTGCCCACCAAGCACACCTTGCACTGCCATCATGTCAAGCAAGAAAAATAGCCTTTCGTCTTGCATGCAGCAAGCTCCAACAGAAACTCCGTGACATCCAGAACAAGTGGTGGACCGATCTAGCTGCAAAAACTCAACTATGTGCAGATACAGGGGATCACAAAGGATTCTATGAGGCCCTGAAAACAGCATACAGGCCTACATACCAAGTCCAAAGCCCATTACTCAGTGCAGATGGTCAAATGCTTCTGACAGATAAAACCTCCATTCTGAATAGATGGTCTGAACACTTTCAGACTCTTTTCAGTACCAACCGTGTAGTTCAAGACTCAGCAATTCAGTCCATCACACAACAACCGGTGAAATATGAATTGGATACTGCCCCCACTTTAGGAGAAATCCTCAAGGCCATACAGCAGGTGAAAATTGGCAAGGCAGCTGGGGTTGATGGAATTCCACCCGAAGTCTGGAAACATGGGGGCCTTGCACTCCATGCTAAATTTCATGAGCTTGTGGTGCGCTGTTGGGAACTAGGCGAACTCCCCTCAGACCTTCGTGTTGCAGTCATCATCACCTTGTATAAGAAGAAAGGTACTAAATCAAACTGCTCAAATTATCGTGGTATTACTCTGCTCTCCATTGCTGGCAAAATCCTGGCAAGAATACTCCCGAACAGACTAATACCCGCTATAGCAGAAGGAATTCTACCTGAAAGTCAGTGTGATTTCAGAGCCAACAGGAGTACCACAGACATGATATTTGTTCTCAGACAACTGCAAGAGAAGTGTAGGGAACAGAACAAAGGTCTCTATGTAACCTTTGTCGACCTCACCAAGGCTTTTGATATTGTGAGCCGAAAAGGTCTTTGGCAGATTTTGGAACGTTTAGGATGTCCCCCCAAGTTCCTTAAAATGATCATCTCACTTCATGAGGATCAGCACGGCCAAGTCAGATATGGCAACGCACTTTCTGAGCCCTTTCTAATAAAGAATGGTGTGAAACAAGGCTGCGTTCTCGCTCCTACCCTATTCACAGTCTTTTTCAGTACGATGCTCCAAAGGGCCACGGTAGACCTTGATGATCAGGACAGTATCTACATTTGATATCGTACTGATGGAAGCCTTTTCAACCTAAGGTGACTGAAGGCCCACACCAAGACCCTAAACCATCTTGTCCGGGAGCTGCTTTATGCTGATGACGCCACCCTTGTTGCCCACAGAGAAGCAGCCCTGCAGCGTTTAACATCCTGCTTTGCAGATGCTGCTGAGCTCTTTGGGTTGGAAGTCAGCTTAAAGAAGACAGAAGTTCTCCATCAACCTGCGCCTCAGGAAGTCCCCCATCATCCCCACATCACCATTGGCCAATCAGAACTCAAATCAGTCCAACAGTTTAATTACCTAGGTAACCTCATCTCCTCGGATGGTAAGATTGATGGGGAGATAGACAACAGGTTAGCAAAGGCATATAGTGCTTTCGGAAAACTCCATAAAAGAGTATGGCGTAATGAACACTTGAAGAAAAGTACCAAGATCAGTGTTTACAGAGCCATAGTGCTGTCTACTCTTTTATATGGTTCCGAATCATGGGTCATCTACCGCCACCACCTGCGTCTCCTAGAACGCTTCCTTCAACGCTGCCTCCGTACAATCCTTAACATCCACTGGTCAGATTATGTGACCAATACTTCTGTTCTTGAACAGGCAGCAATCACAAGTATTGAGGCCATGCTACTGAGAACACAGCTGCACTGGGCAGGGCACGTCTCCAGGATGAAGGACCACCGCCTCCCTAAGATCCTGCTTTATGGTGAACTTGCCACCGGCTGCCGCAAGAAAGAAGCCCCGAAGAAAAGATACAAGGACTCCCTGAAGCAACAACTCAGCCTCGGGTATATTGATCACCATAACTGGTCTACTCTGGCCTCCAGTCGGGAGGCCTGGAGACACACCATTTATAACGCTGCTGATGCTTTTGAGAAAGCACGCAGGATCACCCTTGAGGAGAAAAGACAATGCAGAAAGAATCGAGCCTTGCAGAATATACCATCTAAGGAGTCTTTCTGCTGTGTCTTTTGCAATCGGACATGCCTATCTCGTATTGGCCTTTTTAGCCACCAACGCGCTTGCAAGAAACGTGGGTAGAGCCCTTCCCAAATCTTCGTTCGCGACCTAGCCATGATGATGATGATGATGATGAATTTGGTGAATGTGAGAGAAAACCAGAGATTTTTGGTGAGAGAAAAGAAAAGAAACTAGACTACCTATGGCTTAACCTCAGTTCCAGACCTCCATACAAACATGTTTTATTGGTCTACAAAGAGAGCAGCCGCAGCAGATCTTAGGTGGATGACCTGAATGCCTCATGGAGGCATTTAGCTTGTTCCCTTTCTTTTATCTTTTAATAATTGCAAGTTGTAAGCTTGATCATAGTCTGACAGTAGGCACAGGTGCTATTCCAATTGCAGTTGAGAAGTGGTAATTCCCATTCTCTGAGGAATACAGTTGCGTGTCCCTGGAATTATTACCTATTGCTGAAGCCACCTGTGCCAGGCTTACACTAGGCAGGAACTGGGGCTCTACCACTTTTAGGGCTCAGAATGGTGTTTGAGGTGAAATATCCCTTTTTAAAAATTGTTGTAAAAAACCTGATTCCTTCACACTAGCATATTTCACAAAGTTATCTTGATGTCAGCTGAAGTCTGTCTGAAAAGATTTCTAGGACCCAGGGTAGATTTTGTGAGCTAAGGTCCACAGAAAAATTGCCCTGGAGAAAGTTGTTGCTGAGTGCTTTCAATTAGGACATAGAAAACAAGGCATTAAGTCTTTTCTTCCCCAGACATGGATTAGAACCTAAAATTTCATGCATGCTCTGAGTATCAACTCCTCTGAAATTGGCCTTCTTTCCCAAAACTCTTGAAAGCCTGTTTTGTTCACATCAGGAACTGAAAACAAATGCCAGAACTCTGACATTTATTATAAGATGAAAACCTTGTTTTCCATTCAACCATATACAATACTTCAGAGAAAAGCGACAACTGGTATTCATCTTTATTTTTTGTGTATAAATTGAGAATGAGATACATTAAAGAACTATTTTACTAGATACTTCTGTGGGCTTTAGAGTGGTCAGTTAATGTTGTCTGGAATGAGACTGGTAATAAGATGACTATGATTTATTTTATATGAGCAAAGGCTTCTGTTATCATAGCTAGATCTTTTTGAAGAACTGAAGTATATAAGACATTCTGGCAAATTATTGAGGCAGAATAAAAGAATGTGACTCCTTCAGAATCAATGGAGCTGAGCCATTTTTTACAAAGTCAGCAGCTATTACCAGTGCCTGATGAGTCCTAGTGTTTTACTTTGGGCATTTGGTATATCACTAAATTGAGGTGTGACAAACTATAAAGTTTGTCTTCTTGGCAGAGTGTGATGACAGCAAAGTTAACCAGAGCAAATAGCCTAGTGTTAGAACTTCAGGGGACAGATCCACAAATTCCCTGGGTTAACCTGAAAGGTAGAGTCCTTCTACAGGTGAACTTGGGTGTTCAAGAAACAATAATGTAACACAAATTAATTCAAAGCTATTTGGTCTCTTCCTCATCCTACTAAAAGAATTGGGTCTTTTTTTATTACAATATTTTGTTCCAAAGATTACTCTTGCCCAAAAGATGGTGAGGAGTCATGGGTGAGGTATTTTGAAGTCTAGCATTATCCTTGTCTGTGCGTCACAGTTATAGTTACTGTCAGAGACACCTGCCTCAGCAAATATCTCAAGGTCTGATGGTTAAAAATTTTTGAGATACTCTACTTATGCAAAGACCAATTAATGAATACTAGGAAAAACTAGAGATATTTCACTCTAAAGCAGTAATTGACAGTTGGCATCATTTTTCTGAGTGAGAGCTCTTCTGATGTTCCTTTGCCTTTTCCTTTATAATAAGTCATGGTAGGAGGAATATTAATTAAAGACCATAAATCATACTCTACTGAGAGTGAAAAAACTACTTAAATCCCTATTTTAGAAATATTGAGTAAATCTGCATTAACTCTAAGTATTACCTTTCTTTTAAGTATTTGAATTTATTTATCTTCAGTAGTGTTTTAATTTCTTCAGGATTTTATGGAGAAATAGAGTGTCATTAAAGGGCAAATCTGATATAATCTAATAAAACATAAAACCAAAAAAACCTTTTTATTGGTTCATTTAATTGAAAATAAACGCATATCAAAGCTGATGTGGTAATTGTCAAAATCTAAAATATAATAAGAGGCAGCTGAACTTCACTGGTTTACTATATCTCAATGTTTCTTTTTTACCTACAGGAATACCTCATATATCTAGAAAAATAAAACTGCCACTGTGAATCCAGTGAACTATCCTACCATGTAATTGCAATACCACCATGGGTATGTGAAGCCTTGGGAACACAATGGGAATTGTTTCCTGATATTAGTTGTGGCAATTTTGTTCTGAATTTCAGTATCACAGTGTTAAAAGGTTTAAAAAGGTGTTTATCACCATAACCAACTTCTCCAAGTGCTAAACTATCTGTCAGGTATTCTTACATATAAAATATGTTCTTTTTTGTCTTCAGTAAAAAGTAGCTGCAAAGAAAGGATAGCACAGCAAGTTTTTTGACAAAATATTGTGCAACACGGTTTCAAATTGCTAGACTTTGCTGTAACTGTGCCTAGTGCCTTAAATATCTGGTGTTGAACCTTTATTTCAACCTCTGATGAATAGCACATGCTTCATATACATTTCAGCAAGTGTTTCTGCCTTTCAAAGTGGAAGCAATGCAAATAAGGTTTCAGTTCTTTAAATGCTTTTTTCCCTTTTTCACTCTATGTGAAAGTGTCAAAGATAGGATGGTCACAATAAATGCACAATTATAATTTAGTGGTATTTGCAGTTAAAGGCAGTTTTCAACAAGTTTGTGTGTAGCAGACACTGCTGCCAACAAATGAGTGATGTGTGTCAGTACAGAACCCTCTATACAAAAATATTAAAATTGAATATTATATTGAACTCATAGACTCTAATGTGGTAACTGTAGGTAAGCAATTTTTTATAACGATGGAACCTGAATTTATGGATTTACCTAATCTCACTGATATAAGTCAGCTGAACTATCTTTATTGCTCTTTCCTATCTGAATGTTCACAGAGAGTAAAATAAAAGTTCTATATTTTTAGGGAAATTATATTTCATACTATAATGGTATTGTAGATTAGTTTCATGATGTTCTACTGCATATTTTGATTTACCTATAAAAGAAGCATAACTGAGTCTACATGTTGTTCATATTTTGATTTTTGTTGATATTGTTAACAAAACTGCCTGTTTATGGACAAATTTCACCGTGTTTCTTGTGTCTGCTCAATTGGTACTACAATAAGGTAAAAATTATCTAAATCAAGTATCAATGTGTTATCAGATTGTTGAAATTCTGGACTACAGTGATGAGCACAAAATAAAGAAATTAATAGAATTAAATTACAGAATTAAATAGAATAAAAACACTATTTTAAAACAAAAATCCAATTTCAGGATTTCTTTGTGTGTGTTTTTATTACAGAGGAAAAAATAGTTATTGCATTTTTAAAATAACTAGTACAGTATTTTCTTGATATCATTATTTCGTAACTGGTTTACATTTCAAACAAGGAAAGTTTGTGTGATCACTCCTGTAGTTCTAAACCACCACTTTAATATTGCAAGAAGAGTCAGTTTCCTAAGAAGGAATGAAAACAGTTTTAAAAAACCTTAATTTTAAAAATCTAAGACTGAAGTTTTCCATCTCTACCAGTCATAGACTGTCATGAAACTGTAGGAATCAAAGAAAAAGTTCGGTTTTTTTTGGTTGTTGCCACTAGTGCTAGTAATATATTGCTGAGGATTTCCTCAAAATATCAAAGTTTTCCTTTGGGTGTCATATGTTACTTTTGTAGAGCCACGTGGGCACAAAAGCATGAATCATACTGACTTCAGGTCATCATCAAATGGAGCTAGAGTTTTTGGGAATTGTTGATTGGTACTTGGAGTTGTTGCTGCGTGAATAAACCTTGGGTACTTATAAGCTGACTGACTAATACGGAATGTGCACTGTCACATAAAGGATATTTGATAACAGCTGCACACATAGTTGTGTGAATTTCTTTGGTTCTGAGGCCAAGCAGAAACATTTGTTTGAAAAATGCTGAAATGAAACAGTAAAAGAAAAAAGAGAAGATCTTTTTCCTGACCAAAAAGTGTTTCCCATATGAAACACAGACCTGTGATTTGTTTGTAACATATTCCTCTTCCTTCTCAAATTTTATTTTTTCAGAACATTGATTTGCTGAGAGATAAAATCACAGTTCTGGCTAGCAATGTTCAATGCCCATACAGCTAGAAGAGTCTTTATTTATTCAGAACATTAGCTAACCACACACAACAATAATAGATACTGCTAGATACAGCTCTTTTAAAGTTAGTGAAGACTTCAGAGCTTAGAGCCAAGTTAGAGAGTCTTTTTAGTAACTCAAAGTTTATATATAATAGATTCTTTAGCAGTAGCCCTCTAATGAAATGTGCATTCAACTAGAAGAAGTTGGTTTTGTTTACTCAGTAGATTTGTTTAGCCACCACATGAAAATGCATTCCGTAAAGCCCCTCTTATTTTTACAATGAATTGACTGAAAATAATTCACACATATATACCTCAAATTCTCCTTTGAGGCAACTATGAAGCCTACAGAGGGCACCTAAGATAAGCAACTGCTTGGACAGTGCAGCTTGCCTGTTCTCAAGAGGTTCCGATAAGGTTTTATTTTATGTAGACTTCTCTATTTGATATCTTGATGAACTCATCTTGACATGTTCATTGGACAAATCTTCTCTTATTCATACATTCATTCTTTTTAGCACAATTTCAATTTTCTTATTCCTAATTCTAAAATCTTGCTGTCTAAATCCAAGCCGCTTCTACTTCTGTCTCCAACTCTCTACCTCTCATCTTCAGTCAACAAACTGCCTTTCTCTTTATTCCTCTAAAATATATTCCTCTATAAAATATAAGTTCCTTCCTCCTTTCAGATTTTTCCCTTAAGACATCTGCTTTTTGTAGTTTATGACAGATTCTGGATAGAATATCGTGATATTTCAGTTCAACTATGCCACATCAGAATAAATGACGCTGCAGAAATATGATTTGCAAGGGGATGCAAATACTGATGCCCTTTTCAGCTTTCAGTAAGAATGCACCCAAAGTGAGTGAAATCCTTTTTTTTGCAAGTATTCAGAATATTTAGAAAATATTGATGACAGATTACTAATAACAGTGTGATCATATTCTTAACATTAATTCCCTTGATTATTTAACTTTCTTTGAGAATATGAGGTTGAAAATGTAAATATACATAAAGTAGTTGTCTTGAAATTGTTTTCAGATATTTCTTGGCATTCAGTCAGCAGTTTAAAAGCATCTGGAAGGTCGAATATGAGGATTTTTATGTTATAAAAGGACATAGTTAACATTTAAAGTTTGTTCTTTAAAAGTATCATTTTTTTCAGATATCGTATTAACAATGTGGTATAAAATAAAGCTCTGTCTTCAGATACCACTTAGCACATTTTATAAAATGGATGTTTTATCAATAAATTTTCTAAAGACAGAAGCAAATTTCTCTAACATTCATTAAGAAGATTTTCACTGGCTGCAGCTCATAAAGAAGCTGCTGTGAAAGCACTGACACGTGATGACATGATGACTTGATAGCACCATCATGTGAGTCAGCTCTCCATTCCTTCATGGCTAATCTGATATCAATGCAGCAGTTGCGATGCACTCCATCTGTTTTCGAAATTGATGGTTACTCTTATTTACAAGTAGCCAGTTAATATCTGCAAGATATTTACATCACAATGTGTTTTGGAGTCTTACGCAGTCTGGCCTCTCTAAACTATTTTTGTGTCACTTTCAAGACCTAGAATCACTTTAACAGCTACCAGACAACTCCAGATATGCATCATCCTGGACAGGGAAAGTAGTAGCAATAGGTGTTGGTACCAATGCTATGAAAGCAAACTGACCATTTTGCTAGTACCAATGCTATGAAAGCAAATGGGATGAGTTCTGTTGCTGATGGAAACACTCACTCCTTTGCCTGGAGAGGGTGAACTACAGTTCTCCACAGGACCCACCAATGAGCAACAACCAAATGAAGTTTTAGGATTTGGAATCTAATATGATGTTAATGCATCCATACGATGTATGCGTATTTAACTGACATCTAATGCACAAGTGTCCCTGCTAGTCCTCTCCAGGTACATCATGACCTAGATGAGAACATGCAGGAGCAAAATTTAAATTTTGAGTTTAGCAAGCCAAGTTTTTAACTCCTGATAAAAATATACTAAGAGGAAAATTTCAATTGTTGATAACACTTCAGACAGGCTGGCGCAGAATTCCCTTAGTTCAGGAAGCAGGAAACAACAGCAGATTGTAAGAATATACTACAATCTCAAATGCAAATAGTTTTACAGAAACATCAGGCACCATGGGTCTCCCTAAATCATCCTTTTCTTCTATACTTCTTCCTCCTTCCTTATCTTGGTCAATTTGAGATCCAATTTTGTTTCATACCCTTTGCAGTACTCCTTTGGCCTAAATTATTTTTGCAGGTTCTGTGTGTGAGTGATGCTATTTCCATAAACATAGCATATTGTGTTTTATCAGGATGACTGACCTTCCGTTTAGATTAGGGAAAATGAGGAAAAAAGAAAGAAAAAAGTAAGCTCCACAAAACTGGGAAAGCACAGTGTTTGTCATTCATTCTGACAGTAGCTGTCTTGAGCCACTCTGCCCTAAACAGGAGGAAGGATAAGATCCCTCCCACTTAATGACAAAGAAAATGAATGGAGAACAGCATGAACATCTGAATTCCAAATCCCATCATTATAATATATACAAAAAGTGGAAAGTTATGTCTGTACGGTTATCCTGTCTCATAGAATAATCCAACAGTATAGAATGAAATATTCAGTATGCAACCTGTAAGTCTTGAATAGCTTCAAATGGGAAACCAGAGGGTGCTGTGGGGTGGGGAAAAAAAGAGGTAAGTATAGGTTAAAGAAAGCAAAACCATCACAAAGATTTGTATTCAAATACACCTATATATATATTGTTTTCTTATAAGAGAAATCTTGGGATAAAAAGGGAGTTTCATCTATACTCCTTGATCTCTAATCCTGAGATTGGAGAGTGCCCTGATTTTTGTCACAACAAACTTGCTAAATCATGGGAAGCATCTGCAGGCACTGGCTGCTAAACCAGGAACATTTGCCTGGCAAAGTGTTACTGCAGATTGTGGGACCAGAATTTAGGAGGCTGAGGCTCAGTTCCTAACCTGGTAAGTTAAAAAAAGGTAGTTTATGAGGCCAGAAGGACTAGAGACCAAAAATGTGCACAAGGTTCAACAATCATTTAAAGACAAGGTTTAAATCATATATCATTTTCATCCTGGCCTTCTAGGAATGGTTTCCATAGCACACTAAGTAGACATCTTGGAAGGAACCAAAGTCAAAATCTATCAGCTGAGAGATACTGGAAAAAATGATTAGTAGCTCAAAACAACTTGAGTAGGAGGGGAGGTGGTGGTGGGGAGCAGGTCAAGTTCTGCATTGGAGGGATGGCGCACAGTCCCACAACCGAGCTCTGAAACCTCTAGTCCAGAATGGACTATTAGCCACTGGCACACCAAAAATCCCACCTGGCGGCAGGGGCCCTGGAGACCAGAACAGATAAAAGATGCACGTGTTCACTGACCACAATTTGGATTTTACAGTAGCTGAGATCATGCAGGAATTCAAACGATGACTATTAATCCTTCCTTGCCCCTTTTCTTTCTCCCTCTTTCTATCTCTCTCTCTTCTCCTGATTTCCTCTTCTTGAAACATGGGTAACTTAAATTTGGATGGATTCAAGTTTGCTAAGTCAATGCTTTGTGAAATTCTTTATTTTGATTGAATGTTTGCTTTCAAATTTGCAAAATTCTTATTTTCTAAAGTTTACCAGTAAAAGTTAGTTGTTTAACCTCCCGAGAATGTTGTCATGTTTATCCCTTGCGCCTGCCTCAGGGTATAAAATACCTAAGTCCCTTTAAGAAACTTGTCGAGTTTAGGGCTCTACCTCAGCAACAAAGTTTTTGGAGTTAAAAATACAGGGCTAATGTGGAATTGTCAAAACGCAAGATGATTTCAGTTTAAAAGGGAAATGAAAACTTGTAAAGCAGAACAAAGATGGGATAGAAAATAAAGATAATTAAGTATCACCTAAATCCAAGTCCAAAACTGAACTAAGATTTTCATGTAGTTCTCTGTGAGAAAAACTTCAGTGCACACTAGACAAAAATGATCACAGCAGACATTGCTCTGGGACAGGTAGCTACTTTTCTGGATTAGTGAGGGAATTGCCAGTCCACTTTACACAGAATTCTAATTCATCAAATCATCATCAACATCATATGACTGGACAAACGGGAATATGATGCTTCTGTTTAAGAAAGGAAAATGTGTTCTAAGCAAACTGCAAGCTCTTTTCTCTGATCACAGTTATAAATTAGTCTTTAAAATATGTTTTAGAGATGATAATAAAGCTATAGAATTAAAAGAAGAAAGGGATATGGTGAACCACAAATTATCTGAAAGTTGTGTATGATCTTTGCTAGATTTCTGCTTTTGTGAGATACTGGGCTTTCCTGTTTTTAGAGAACAATGATGCAGCAGAACTAATTTACTTCAGAGAAGTCTTAGGTGTGATACTGCATCAGAAATTACTTATTATTCTAGAGCAGACAGATAAGGTGGACAAAAATGTCGGTTCTTATGGAAAAAAGACACTTGCTTACAGTGAAAGACGAATTACCAGGCTTGAGAAAGATTACTAAGGTAGTGCCTCAAAGATTAAACTTGAGATTTGGCTAATGTAATATTTTCATTAATTATCTTGGCATCCACAAAAATATTTTAACACAATTTTCTGATGATGCAAAGTTATTAGATTGTCAATGTAAAGGTGAGTTGGAAGTATTCAGGACAGACAAAGGACTTGGATGACCTTGAAAGCTGGAGCAATTGTAATGGGATAAAGTATAGTAGTGCAAGGTGCAAAGTCATGCACTTGCAGACTAATGAAAAAAGATTCCTCTATGAATTGGAGGATTATCAGTTGAGAATAACAGAGGAATAAAAAACATAACTGGGTTAATAAAGAGCACAGAGAACATAGGCCATTACATAATGTATCTGTGAAAAAATGAACTTTCTAATTGTAAGAAATAGAGTGTGAGGGGTTTCTACGAGAGAAGGAAAACCCTACTTAAAATATCATATGTAACTAAGTCAATCACATTCAAGAAAACACAATTTAAACTTCTTTAAAGGCAGGGAGATCTGTATGTAGATAGCAAACCTATCTTATACGACCAAAAGAATTTAAGATGTTCACTTTAATAAGTGAAAGGTAAAAAACAATGTCCAGGAACAAAAAAACCAATAAACATGTATAAGATAGTCAACAGCTGATGGAAGCCCAAAATTAGAGCCATCAAAGAAATGGCTTTCTAAAATATTCTTACAATATAAGAAACTTTACTAGCTTAAAATGTAGCTAAATAAGTGGTTGAAAACACTTTGTATCATATAAATACTTATAACAGCAGGGTATTGCATGCAGTGAGCAGGACTTTGACTTTGTGTTAGTTGTATACTAAGGAAAGGCTGGGAAATTATCCTACTAAGGTGAAACTTATTTGGAAAGAAACTGGAGCTGCTGAAGTTCGGCACTGACAGACCGTTTGTAAAGTTATATTAAAGGAATGCACCCTAACATTTGTAATAACCTTCCAGTATAAAAATGAATAGGTCTTGATTACTTGCTCTAAATCCCTGTGTTATAGTGTCTTAAGTTTCTGAGAGCATGTTATCATAGAGTCATAGATGCATAGAATCATTTGGGTTGGAAGGGAACTTTAAAGATCGTCTAGTCCAACACCCCTTGCCATGGGGTCCAATAGATCAGGTCCAATAAGAGAAAGATCAGAAGAGACTGATGAAATTTTATGAGGTGCAGAAAATGTAATCAAAATTAGAAACTGAAGAAATTAATTTAATTGTTCCAGAAAAAAGAATACTGACAAGAGTCTTGCGAGTTTTCTTAAGATACAAAAAACAGAGAGGAATTATCTGTTGTCCAGTTCCATGCTGGAATCTTATGACAATACGGTTTTAAATATTTCTTATTGATATGCAGAATTTGATTTCTAATGGTAAAAGTAGTTGAATACTGGACTAAACTGACCTGGATGTGTGTAGAATCTCCATTACTGCTATATCTTTAATAAAAGGGGGAAACCCAACATCCGCCAGAAACAGCACAACCATAAACAATCCTGGGTTTAGATAAGGAAATGTAAGGAAAGACAAACCTGAGCTTTTATGACTCTTCAGAACCATTACTTTCCTTATCTCCACTCCAAGACTTCGAGATGTATATTTTAAAACATGTTTTTCATGTTAGTATTCACCAGAGTAGATATTCCCAAAGAAGATTAAAAGAAGTTTTCTGAAAACAAATAATTTTTAATTGCAAGATACTCTTTGTCCTGTATTATGCTTAAGAACCAAACTACAAATTAATAAATGTAAGCTTATTATATCTTACTATTTTATTTTATGTCATTTTAGACAACTGGATGATACAATCTACAAAAGAATACACTAAGTTTTCAGAATGATGACAAAAAGACAGCAATGGCAGGCTGTCCTTGTTCATTGAAATTGGTGATTTTATGTAATCTCACCATCTCCTGTCCTTCTCTGTGCCCATAATATTATTATCAAAATTTTTCACAAGTGTCCTAAATGGCAAAAATGTATATGGAGGTACAAACACTGAAGAGGTAATTATATGAGTTTCAAGTTATTTACAGGGACATTAACACAGAAATTATTACTAGAATAATAGTAATATTCCCTTTCAAGTGTCTCAGGATAAACACTGGATACCGTAATTATTTTTTCTGTGGAGATAAAGTAATTTTTGTCTTGCTTAAGAAGAAATAAAAATATTTTCTCAATGTTCAATCCTACTTTGTATTACAATTATCCAAGCTTTTTTTAAAAAAGAAATAAACATTGATGTATTAAAGGCAGCCGTTATCAATGTGCATGACACTTGTTAGATGCTCAAGCATAGTTTATTTTGCTTTTGAAAGTAAACCCGGAAAAAACAATTATTCAATAAGTCAAGCAATACACTTACTCAATTGTCCTTGAACTTCACCAGAAGAATAAAAAGGCAATCATGGACATTACAAGATGTGTATGATGTTCTCAGCGTAGGATAAATCATTGTTTCTTATTATTTTCTATGATGCTTCATACCTGAAATTTATAACTTGGCATCTTTGATTCATTTTTCTTTATTATTCTAGTTCTCTGACTTCAAACAGTAACACCCATTCACATATCTCTAAGAGGCTAATTTGTCCATGTGTACTTTTGGTAAAATACTCCTAAAGAGATGAACAGATTTTCTCAAGTGAGTTGTTAATCGACACTTATAACTGGTGATATCACTTATTGGGTAAAAAGTCTGAAATGATTTGTCTATTTGATGTGCTAAAAATCAAACTTATAGTTTGATGAGTGCTTATAGCTCATTAAAGTAGCACTCTTCAGATCATTTACAGAGATTTCTCTACTTTTCTTGCTTTCATTTCTTAAGTTCAATGCATTGAAATGAATAGAAAGACTCCCATTGTTAGGAGGGAGATTGTTCAGGGCCTTGTCAATTGATATAATCTTTTTCTTTCTGCTTCATATTTTGAAGTGTCAGTCCATGCAGACTACTTAGCTTGAGTATTTCAGTTTGCAACATTTAATGTTTGCCTTCCAGTCCAGTCTTCTAAATCTGTTTGTTTTACTTGGCTCCCAGTCCCAAGTCTTCTACCTATCTCCATACCATTTTTTCGGTGTTGTTTTCCTCTCCTCCTCCCCCCTCCAGTGTTAAAATTCTATTTAATCTTTTCTCTTTTAAATATATTGTGCTTAACTGAGGGTTGATGCTGTGTGAGGATGTGAGGAGTTAGCCTTTAGTGCTACAGTGTAACAAACACTAAACTGAATTCTTATTTTCTGTAACTGAAATTCATGTCAGGGGTGAGCATCTCCAGAACATGAGAAACACTAGACTCTCTGAAGCCCTCACAAAGCAGCTGAGACGATGGGTAAACACACAGTTGCTTTTCTTTGGCATAAATCTCATTTTTACTTACATGAAGTTCTACAAATTATGTTCTTACTTTATCCTTTGCATAGATTTATTGATGTAAATAATGACTACTATATCTATTTCAGTGTCAGTGTAAAAGACAAATAGGCATCACAAAATTCCCTAAGATGTAGCAAGGAGAATTAATTTAGATTTTGTTCAACTGTAAGATTATTTCAATGCAGTTTCTGACTAAAGCATATAGTAACTGTCTAGCACCCTGAGACATAGTTTTACTAAGAATTTCCAGCGTAAATTTTTCTGAATTCAACAGTTAAAATTTGTTAGTCAATAAATTATAAAGTCATAGTACTGTTATCATATTTTATCTGCATTTTTTTGACTTTCAGCCTCATTTCAATAAATTATCACATTTACAACCTACCTTCAATATATCTCTTTGAGTTAAACTTACCATGTAGAACATGATGCATATTGAAAACCTCTCTGGAGGTTTAGTCCAATTAATCACAGAGATAATGCAGGATGTGTTTTTTTGCTTAATAAGTAGTGTGGCACACTGCACTCATATGCACAGGTGCTCTGTAATTTGCACAGACAATCAGTAGGTGGCTGTGTGCAATTCAAACATTGGGACTGGGGTCTTACACTAATATTGAATCTAAATCTACTTTCTTTCAATTTAAAACCATTTCTCCTTGTCCTATCACCACATGCCTTTATAAAAAGTCCCTCTCCATCTTGTAGGCCCCCTTTAGGTACTGGAAGGCTACTAGAAAGTCTTTCTTGAGCCTTCTCTTCTCCAGGCTGCACAATCCCAATGCTCTCAGCCTGCCTTTGTTAGTAAGGTGCTTGAGCTTTCTGATCATCTTTGTGGCCCTTCTCTGGACTTGCTCCAACAGGTCCACATAGTTCATGCAGTTCTGGGTACCCCAGAGCTGGACACAGTACTCTAGGTGGGGTTTCACCAGAGCAGATTAGAGAGGCAGAATCACCTCCCTCAATCTACTGGCCACACTCCTTTTGACGGAGCCCAGGATGCATTTGGCTTTCTGGATTTTGAGTGCAAATTACCTGCTCATATATAATCTTCCATCCACTAACACCCCCAAGTCCTTCTCCCCAGGACTGCTCTTGATACACTCTCTGCCCAGCCTGTATTTGTGCTTGAGATTGCCCTAACCCAGGTGCAGGACCTTGCACTTGGCCTTGATGAACTTCATGAGGTTCACACAGGTCCACTCTTAAGCCTGTCAGGGTCTCTCTGAATGACGTCCCTTCCCTCCAGCACGTTAACAGCACCACACAGCTTGGTGTCGTTGACAAACTTGTTGAGAGTGCACTCAATCCCACTGTTCCTGTTTACGACAAAGATACCAAAGAGCGTCCACCCTTGAGGAATGCCACTCGTCACTGCTTTCCGCTTGGATGTTGGGCTGTTGATTGCAACTCTTTGAGTGCAACCATCCAGCCAATTCCTTATCCATCGAGTGGTTCATCCATGAAATACATGTCTCTCCAGTTTTGGGGCAAGAACATCATGTGGTACATAGTCAAATGCTTTGCACAAGTCTGGGTAGGTAGTGTTAGTCACTCTTCCCTCATCTATCGCTTCTGTAACCACATCATAAAAGGCCACGGAATTTGTCAGACTTGATTTGCCCTTAGTGAAGCCAGGTTGTCCACCATCAGTCAACTCCTTATTTTTCATGTGCCTTAGCATAGTTTCCAGGAAGATCTTCTCCATGATCTTTCTGGGCACCAAGGTAAGATTGCTGACCTGTAGTTCCCCAAATCTTCCTTATTTACTTGGACTTCCATGGCTTCTCAAATATGATGGCAGACTTCCTCTGCCAGTTCCCTCTGGACCTGTGGATAAATCTCATCAGGTCCCCTGGACTTTTGCACCCTCAGGTTCCTTAGATAGTCTTGAACTTGGTTTTCTTCTTCTTCTATTGATGTAGAATCAAAGAAGTAGAGTTCAGTCCTACTAAGTCAAGTTGACATTTCTGCTAATGTTGGTTACAGGATTTCTGGTCAGCTCAGAGCAAGCTTGTGTGCGCCCAGAGACCATTAGGTACTATTTGCACCAACAGGGTGCACCTGCAGGGTGAAAAGGTCATTAGCAATCAGTCCATTCAGTCACAAAAAAAGAATTTTTTTTCTTTTGTTTTACTAGATGCAATACTGTAAGATTGAAGCACTAGAACCTGAAGTTTGCTGAAGGGGAGGGAGTACTACTGACCATTCCTGTGGAAGGCAAATTTCTGGTTCTCTCTGTGAGCATTAGTACCCGATGCAAAGTTCATTTTGTAGATATTTAAAGGCTGGAAAGTGCTGTGGTTAATGTGTAAGGGCTTTCACAGTATCTTTAGGCTTGTTAAAAACAAGACTGCATTGTTAAACCAGAACTGAGGGCATGTCTTGAACTAACTGTGTCTGTGACTGTGGCTTACTTACAAGAAAAATTACTGCACAGGAAGCACATTCCTGTGTATCAGGGTGGAGTGTGTAGGATGTAATTTGGGAAATCTAAATTATGTTCCTGCTTTGAATGATTACCCTGAAAAGGCTACCAGTCTCCATTAACTATAAAGTCTTAAGGCAACTGAACTGGGAGAGCTCAATACTGTTTTGCAAATAGTCTTCTAGCTGTGTCCATGAGCATCTTCAGCCAACCTGTACTGAAGCTGAGAAGCCAAATTAGCACAAGAGAAAGTCCAGACTCTCAGGGACACAGTCAGAGGAGACCCCCACAATGACATGTCTCTGCAGTCTGGGAGTCAGAGTTGGTTGGTGCCTTGCTGGGGATGTGTGAGGACAGCTGAGATCTAGGACTGTCTGCCCATTACTCTATAGTCATGCCCTTCTTGCATGTCAGGAGGAGCTTCACACACTGCCTTCCACAGCAGGAACTTCACTGTAAAGTCA
Organism: Neopelma chrysocephalum; assembly: GCF_003984885.1. Taxonomy (NCBI): domain Eukaryota; kingdom Metazoa; phylum Chordata; class Aves; order Passeriformes; family Pipridae; genus Neopelma; species Neopelma chrysocephalum. The sequence goes on along the minus strand of NW_020897689.1, from coordinate 2,243,996 downwards.
AATACAATTAACAAGACATAGGAAAAGTGGATACTGAGCATATCCTGAAAATTGCTTTATCTTCAGAAACTGTGTGAGGACAAAGGAAAAGAGAGAAGACTATTTATTTGAATGATGTTCACTTGGTTGAACCTCTGCCTAAAAGTGTGCCACTAAATCACAGAATCACAGAATGGGTAAAGGTTGGAAGGGACCACAGTAGGTCATCTGGTCCAACATCACTGCTCAAGAAGGGTCATCCGTTGCACAGTTCTTGAATATCTCCAGTGAGGGAGACTCTACAGCCTCATTTATCTCCAAATATTTCCTCCTTTAAACTGCATTAATAAAATAATACTACACTACTTCTGCAAGTTCAGAAGTAATGAATTTGTAACACAACAATAATATTAATAATACCAAAAACCTTTGCAAAAACAATTTTATTAATCTACCTATAACACACATTCCATATATATTACTTGGATGGGCTGCATCAACATTAATATATTATATGTTGCAGTATTGAGAAAAAGTTGCTATGTTTACTGTTCTATTTTTTAGATGTATAGTAAAGGTGTAAGGAAGCAACAGGAACCTGCTAAATAGAATTTTTTTCTGATGCTAGCCGAATACATGAGACTTAGAACTCCAGTGGTTGTCTGATCCCATATCACTTTTAATGGCTTTTTTCTTAACTCCTGTCCATTTGTCTTCCAGCTGGGGATAACTGATCCCTGTTTTCTCCTTCTTTTAAAGCATATCTTTTAAAACATAAAAAAGTTACCTTCCATTTACAAAATCTGGTTATAATGTGAAAAATTAATGCCAAAGGCCAACATTTAATTATGATGTGCTGCTAGCAGTTTCTCTGATGTGGTACTGGAAACTAGTAATACTTTCTCCTGTTTACCTTCTTGTGAGTTTTCAGAATCAACTTTATCTGTTAAAAAGTAGTTTGAGTGTTCTTGCTAATATTTGTGAGCCTTTGGCTACAGAAAATATTAGTTTATTTAGTGCTTTGGAAAGAATTGCAGGTTGCATTCAGAATATATGGAACATCTGTAGCTTTGAGAATTCATTATTTTGTGTTGTCATATTTCCTGCTTTTCTAAAATCTTGGCTACATGAACCAGTATTCTGCAAGCAAACCTCAAATGTCCTCACAACTTTCATTCCTGGATGTAAGTCTTACCAAACAGTGAAATAGGTAGGTTAAAAATTTGCTAGTCATCAAAGTTTCAGCAAAAAGCTTGATGAAATAATATTTAAGAAAATGGAATAGCATTAAAGGCAGAGCAATGTACTCTTAAAAAAAAAAAATCAACAACTTTTTAATTTGAAATTGCAGTGTTTTTTTTCCTTATTTTAAGACTTTTGGGCATGTGATTAACAGTGTAGTATCTTTTAAAAGGGGTACTAATTTTCTTTTAAATAATATTTCAGTTCAAATGGATCTCTGCTGGCTTTAACATCTTATCTCTTCCAGAGCTGCAGGAATAAAAGGCAGGACATTTTATATCACTAGAATCTGCACTCTCATCTTCTCACAGAGACTCAGAACATTCTGTTTCCTGAAGAGACCAAGATCTCAAAATGTTAAAGTCATGAGTTATTATTTTTCAATGTAAAAACCAAAAAGTGTCTATGTATAAAACTTTTGAAAGGTATGTGTTCTGCATGCATAGAAAACAAATGTGAAGTTATAGAACTTTTATTGGCACTTTTTTTTGAAGATTTGCATAGCTTGTAGCTTATCCACCTCAAAACTTCTGTTTGTAATCGTTTACTATATGCGATGCTATCTTGTATTCTGTAGTCATGAATCATAAAATGCATTGAGATAGAAGTGACACATGGAAATCACTATAGTCCTCATTTCTCTTTGCTCACCTCATTTTCACTCTGACAGTTTATCTATCTTAGGTTAAACTTCAAACATTTCACAGCTCTGAAAAGCTTTAAACAACTCCCACTCTTGACTCCCAGAGCAGGATGTTGTTAAAAACCAACATTCCTCTTGAACAAATGTGGAATTTCTTTACTTACCACTTAGCCCCAAACTTGAGCTTTCCCAAAATCTAAGGTAGATGGTCCTTATTCCAGGAACATTTCCTTTTTACCACTAATTTAAAAGCAGTTGAACTGGGGATACTCGTACATCTTCACATTTGTCATAGAAACTATCTAGAAGTTAGCCATTTCTTTATCTTTTTCATGTTAGTATCTATGTAAATGCAAGTTACATATGCATGGAGGTAGAAATATTAATTTAACTATGGCACTTAGTCATTTCTATGCATCATACTTTGCTTTGTGGCACAGCTGTTAGACTTGGTGTAAGTTATATTATGATGTTGCATTGCAAGAAACCTCCAACGAATTATTCAGCCTTCCATTTTTCAAGTCATGAATTTTATGAAGATGCTGACTTCAGAATGGCTGATTTTACAACCTAAAGGTAGAGATCAAATTCTTTTTATGGCAGGAAAACATCTAAAATTAGATGTTTTACAGACCTCTTGTTCTGTTTGTGTAGGAAGCTGAGGTATTTGCTGTTTGTTCAAACTGTTTTGCTTTTTAACTAGCGCAGTGTAATCATTCAAGCACTAGGATTTAGCTATATCCCAGCTCATAAACGGTTCCTCACATTTATTTCAGAGCAAGCTATCAGATTTTCAGAAAAATTACTTGTGTTCATCTTGAGAACCTTAGTACAGAAAAGATGATAAAATTTCAGTTATTATTGCTACATTGAACTTAATAAATGGCACTTAAATACATAAACTTGTTCTAAATCTTGTATGCGATAAAAGTAAAATTCAACTTGAGGAAAAAAACCCAGAAGTAATTTTTCTCCTGTGTAATCTTGTTTTCTTTATGAAAAAGATGTTACCATATTTGGAAAATGGATACATAACTGGTGGATTTATGTGGACTTTAGATGATATATAGACCTGTAACTTTCTATGCAGAGGTGAATTCCCCTGTGTAGTAAAAAAATAATGTTTCCCATCTCAGCTTGGAATGTGCCTAGCACAGTAAGGACTTGATTCTGACTAATGACTGCAATGTTATTTGTTTCATTTTGCTTTTACTGCTAATCAAATCATATAAATACATTTTACTGTTCTCTTCTGAATCATGGAAGACAATCCACATCAATTGAAACATGTTTTCTTCTCATAACCATTATGTCAAGTAGAATGGTAAAATCATAAATATTGTTGGTTAACAGGTGCTTTCAGACTATTAAACAAATAATATTTAGCTTAATATCCAAAATGTGTTGATATACTTTGTCATCTAGAGAATGAAATAGAGTAGTTTAGTGAAGTTTGTCTCTTCTCTAGGATATGCAGGCATGCTCTCATGTTTGTTTTTCTAGTATTCTTCCATCTTCATGATATACAGAGTACGATCATTTCAATAATTCTGCCATAGACAGATCTGATAGAGTGGTTTCCTCATTTTCCCCTCTAACACTAGTGCTGTTCTCCCTCTTCCCAGTGAGGATATGATTGTGGCAGAGAGCATCTGGCCAGTTCATGAGGTCAGTGGTGAGTTTGTAGGGTACAGCCTGTGATAGCATAGGGTACCCACAATATTTGTATAATTCCGTGAAATGAATGTTCGAGTTTCGTCTCTTCTGATGTTAACCTTTCTGTAAAGACAAAGAGGAAGGGGATACTGACCATGAGCATGTCTGAGGGAGGTTTCTGGTCTGCAGGATACAGAGGGGAAAAGAAAACATGGCTAGAGCCTGACAACCTTCAGCTCAAACAGAGAGGGGAAGAGAAATGGCAGAAAGGAGCAAGGATCAGGCAGTCAGATCATGGAGCCAGCAGAAGACCACAGGGAAATAAGCAAAGTTTGCTGCAGCCCAAAATGTCTCTGAACTAGTTCAACCCAAGACCATATGCAAGACATTCTTTCAAGGAAGAACTCTTAATAAACTTTTTATTGCTAGGCAGACAGTCATTCCAAATTTTCTCTCCTTTAATGTTATATTCCAATGAAACCTGCCTTTTCCAATTTAATAGCCAGTATTAGAATTTGTCTAGAGGAGGTCACATAAAGGGCAAATTCTAGGCATACTGAATTCTCAGATTTGGCCAAGTCAATGTTCCATCACATTCAACTAGCTTTGCATGTTTGCTCACATTAAGATACCAGAAACTGTCCATTACCATTAGTGTACTACACCACTGAAGTTAATGAGAGGAATAGTGTATATGGTCATAGACAGAATTTAGCAAAGCCAAGACTTTGCTAAATTTTCTTTGGAATCCAGACTAACTCTGATGTGGTTGGCTGGTATGTCTCTGTGTAGTTTTTCACTGTTATATATAGTTATGAGTTTAATAAATGGACAAATTATACAGGCTATACAGTCAGAAAGACCAAATCAAAGCAGGCTGTGAAGTATAACATGAGAATTTATGTCTTTACTCATTGTATTATAATATGTATAAGTAGTTTTCCTTTGTTGCCTTGAGGTCATTTAGAGATTCACTGTCCAGAGTTAGTCAGGGTTAAATATCTGATTTATTTGAGAATAAAAGGATACCAGACAATAAATAAAATCATTGGACTCAATATAAAGGTGAAACCTGTGAAACTGCGTGAGAACTTTATCCTATTCTCTATATCTATGGGAAGACATCTATCATCTCCTTCAGTCTGGAGCACATGAACTCATTCACTATCCTATTTCTAGCCTGAGAGAGTTGAAACTCAAGGGCAAACAGAGTCCTATTGGAAACATCTTAATAAGTTCCTAATGGATGGTTTTTATCAAAGTACTCTCATTTTGCCATCCTCGGACAATTTTATGTTTTGTATACAGATAGCAGCCTTTTTTTTGTTGTTGTTCTTATTTTCCAGCCTCTATAATTAGCATTTAATCTTATTGGTGTTTCCAAGTACTCTCCTCAGGGTCATGGTACCAGTAATATTGGATATATGGGAAAAATAAATTTACTTATCAGAAAAGCATTCAGGGAGAGATAAGAACTCAGAGCATTTGAAGGAAAGAGTGAGATAACTGAATTCCGCAATGTCTTGGATTTGGAACAGATGCATACACACGCATCCATAAAGATTAGGATGAGTTGCATTCTATCAGGCTGTTTGACCTTGTCGCAAAACAAGAGGCATCCTTCCCTCACAGAGATGAGATGGGGAAAAGCTCCAGGACTCCACCCAAGCCCCATCTGCCTTGGGTCTGCTAAGGGATACAGAGGCACTTGTCACTGGGAGAGTTCCTAGGGAAGTCTGATACTCTACTAAGAGGCTACCGGGGTTGTTTTCCCAATGTCACAGAATCACAGAATATACTGAGTTGGAACAGACCCTTGTGGTGTTATGGATATTCAGAGAGACTTCCAGTCTTCTCTTTCCCCTTAGCACATAATTTCTACTTTCAAGATTTAAATTTTCTGCAGTTTATATGATAGTTGACTAATGTTTCTTCTCACCTCAGCTTTTGTATATCTTCCAAAATATTAACAACTTGTAAGTTACTCAACAGTCTTCTGTTTTCAGATAGCCAGTATAAAAAATATTTAATGAAAAATAGATCAATGAGTCTTCCTTTTCCTGTAATTTATTCTTTCTCCTAAAGCATATATAAAACTATCAAAAGCGGAAAATGGAATTGCTACAATTCTTCTGACATTCATTGAAAGGTAAAAAATGCCCAAATTCCTGTCTCATTTCTGAAATGGAATTTCAGTTTCAAAACCAGGTAGTTGTTTTTGAAAATGTTACCTTGTTTCTTTCTAATGATTTTATCTGCAATTATACTCTTTAGTTTCTTTGAGGAAGTACTTTTAAGTCTGACTAAATAAGTAGAAGCAAGACACTGAAGTTTTGTTTTTTTATTTTTTTGAATTATGCATGACAAAACCAGGAAAATATGCTGTTAAAAAATAAAAATAATTGAAAAGCATGAATATAAATGTGATTTGAGGATATGTTTCAAGTTTCTACTTAGAAAATTCAAAAGTAGTCTGTAGCAAATATTATTTTTGGGTTAAAAACATTAAAATTAATTATGCCTGGACTATAATTGAAAATATTTTAAATGCAAGGTTTTTATTTGGGGTACAGCAAGATTCAAAATGAACTAATGTTTATACCTGGTAAAGCATCAAGCTCAGTACAAATTCTTTCATGCTTAATGTCTCCCTGATAGCAACATTGGCATTTTCTGCGTTGCATGCATTCACACCATTTTTGAAGATCAAAATGAAAGGCACAAACAGAAGACTCAGCTATCACATTGTTTTTGAGAAATGTATCCTATAGTGAAGCTTTTCCATTCATTTCATTAAATCTTAATAAAGAGTTACTTGCTATTCCACACTTTTCTGGAAAAAAAGTCTTCTCAATAATTCCACAAAGAAAACTAATGCTCAGTTCAGGGGGAGTAATTCTTGCCCTTCAAAAACTTTTCATATTTTATTATTTTTATCTTAGAACATAGGGCTAATCGTTTTTCACAGAAGGTTAGTGCTCATCCAATTTCATGGGGTTATTGGTTCATATCACAGATGTAAAAAATGCAAGTGTTGGTTATTTCATCTTTTCTAAAAATACAGACTGCTGCAGGACAGAATAATGGCATTTGGCTTATCTCTGAAGCACAAATATAACTTGGAGACCACTGGTGCATTTTAGGAAAGTAGTACCAATTTCTCATGTAAAAAGCCAATCTCATTACAACATTCTCTCAACTGCAGTCCTCCTAAATAGAGTATTAGTACCAACTGCTAATATTCTTTCCTTTCAATAAGTAGAATGTGTATGCAACACTACTGAATTTTTTCTAGTAGGTCATTTGAGGAGAGCTCTTGGTCTCTGTGCCCAAAGAAAATAATGTCGATCGCAAGAACGATTCTTAGATCTGGTAGGTAGGAACAGGCTGAGGTCAAGCTTATCACATCCAAGAGATTTTTTTTTTTTTTTTTTTTTTTTTTGCACCAGGTACTCAGATAGGGACCAAGGGAGAGACTAACCTTTCCTTAATTTAACTGTTTAAAAATAAGGTGCTGAGTCTGAACAAATCAATTGCCTTGGTTTCTTCTAACCACTGGAGAGGGAGATTTGGGAATTTCAGTCTAGTTTTGTAATGGAGTTCATTTTAACATGAATCTGATCTATTTTAAAGCTGAATGGAAAACTAATTTGTGGGTCCAGCTGCAAAGGAACTCCATTTTCAATGTTTAAGTTTCACTGATACTTCAGTGATCAAAGCATACAGATATAGAGCCATATAGTTAAATATATCTAGAAATGAGTGCAAAGAATTTGGATTCTGTTGCTATAAAATACCCTTAGAAAAACAACAGAGACTATAAAATAATTCAATAAATCTGTACAAAATACTACTATGACACATGATATGTACAAATTAGTTTATGAGTGACAGGATTAGAGTGCGTGTTTCTCTGAGTACACTGGACTCAGCAAAAAAAAATCTTATTTATATGAATTACAGAATAGTTCTTCCAAGTCAGAGAATAGTGAGGCCAGTGCATAACAGCAGCCATTACCCAGAGCAATGCTTTCTGCCAGTCCTTGGCAGGCTCTTAGGCAGGCTAAAGACTTCAAGGGCATGAGCAATGAATATACATCCCTGGATGTTTCTCCCACCTAAGCAAGCTCAAAGCAGCATTAACAGCAGGTTAAAAAAGTAATCTTCCAATACATTATTCTGATAATTATCAGAAACTCCAAATTAATTTAAAATAGTTGGTTTATTTACAGAAGTCTACGCTTCATAAAAATAACCCAATTAATCCTGGGCTGTAGATTCATACCCATAGGGCATGTGAATCCATTTCCATGGCATTAGTTGCTGAGGAACTGCTAACATTTCATTCAGATGTGATGAGCAGAAGTGTCAATCCTGTCTGTCATTGGTAGGAAGTGAGTAGAGATCGGTTTTTATTTAGGGGTGGTTTTTTTTCCTGAGTCCATGGACTCCTTTTGGCTTTCCTGTTGCACTGCAGCCCTAAGTATTATTGATTAAGGTTTCTGCTTAACAATAATATGTTCTACTTCTTTCTTAGCTACTATTTGACACACTAGTGGGAATGCAGCAAAATCAAGTTTTGTCAGTAGTTCATTCAGATGAAGATCACCCTCCACTCTGATAATATACAATGATACCAGAGAAGAAATGACTGCAGCACTCTGAACTCTGTATGTAGAAGTCACAATTCAGAGGATATACAGCTCTTTCAAACTGAATGGCTAGTCAAAATCCGTGGTCCTGTGAGTTATTTTAGGTGGGAGGAAAAAATAACTATGAAGCCAGGTTACTTTGATACTTCTTATATGAGGCCTGAGAAACACTGCTTTACACTGCACTTGAGGAAATCAAGCACTATAAAATCATCAGCATGAACATCAAAATTCTTTCACGAGTTCTTTCCCAGATCTTTCAAAAGAGCTCTTTTTTTTGCTTTTTTTCTGTCTTTTTTCCCTGCTTCTCTGTATCTGTTGCTGTGATTTTTCTCTCTGATTTTCTCTTTTGTGTATTTATCTGCACTACAGTAATAACCTATCCCAAAAAGAACATCACTTCTGATTTTTAGATTAGCCAGGTGCATTATGAAAGGAACCTCGCTTGATTCTGCAAAGCTCTAGTCAAGTCACCTTGCAAATGTAATTATACTGCATTATCAGCATTACACTGATGCGCATATCGTATATATTCATATAAACTTTATATACTACATAAAATTTAACTCAGTGATGAGTATTTGCAAATACTGTGAACTGTCTCAAAAGGGCAGACTCATAATTTTCATCTGATGCTCGTATGAAGTAGACCAATCATAGTCTATGTAATCAGGACATCAGCAAAAAATTTAAGTATTCATTCTGAACACACTGATAGAATGAAGATCTCATGACTTTCTATAAAATCAGCACTTGGAATAATAGGTTGTTGGTAAAGAATGCAAAATTGGGTGCAAATAGATAGAAATGCCATGAGTATAGTACTGTAGGATCAATATAAAAACGTAGTGGGCTCAGTACTGGTCCATTCATATTACAGAAAAGTAAAAAATATCTGAAGTCAGAAGGAAGTGTTTCAATAAATATTACAGCAGCAGGTGCACAAGCATTACTGCCATCTGCAAAATGCTCGTTAAGGTGTAGTCTTGATTTGATTTGATTTGATTTGATTTGATTTGATTGATCTACTGCTCATCCTCTTAGGCTTGTATCCATTTCCATAGTATCCAGCAAGTAAAAACAGTACAACACAACCTAATTTGAAATTCAACAGCCTAATATTAATAATAATTTAATGCTTATATGGAGCATGTTATATATTCAAAGAACTGTACAAATATTAACCAACCAATACAAACTAATGTTATTCCTTTACTATCCCATTATATTAATGAAGCATATTAATTATTCTCCATCTACTCTTTCATGTTTTTAGCTCTTTGCATTTTAGCATTTTATGGTAAACTCTAGAGATCAATTTGTACAGCTAAGAAAAATGCACAAATGCATAATACATTTTACAAACTCCTTCTTAAATAGTGTCTGCTTCCAAATGTAGACAAAAGGCCTTAAAATGATACATCCCATAAAGATTCTGTCTTTGTGATATTGTGAATTAGGTATTGATAGAACCAAAGGAATTTCAGGTAAAATTAGAGTTGGTCAGAATTTTCCTGAGACAAATTTACTGTCAGAGAATGACAGTCTGTCAAAAATCGTCAGATATACACTCCAGCTTTTCTGTGGAAGGAAAGCTCTGAGACAGAGCTCAAGGGCATCCAGCTCAGAGTAGCCCAGTAGATTTATGGGTCCAGTGTAGCAAATTCTTTCTGCGCCCAGGGCTGGACCTGGAAAGATGCCTTTCCAACTTTCTCTGCATGTATCCAGAACCTTTCTGATCCCTTGCAAGTCTGAGCATTTCATATTTTAATCTTAGCCTTCAAGCGTGCTTATGAGCCACTGTCCCTGATTGCTCCCACTTCCTGCATGCTGAATCATGATCAGGCTTCTGAATCCAGGATAAGCCAGCTACATCTGCTGATGGGGAAATCTGGAGATAAAAGAACAGATAGAGAGTCCCTTGTGCCCAAGCACTACCCTGTAGTCAGAGTCAGCTGCTGCAAGGACTTGAAGCCAAGTTGAGTTACAGCACAGTTACTAACAACACCACTGCATTCTTTTTCTGACATTTGGACTTTGCTCTTGACAGGGGCAGCCAAAATTTGTCCACTCCGACGGCTCAAAAATCTTGGAGAAAAAACACTGAACCAGGAACTTCGGAATTTCAGGTCTGAATGAAACATTCTATGTTATAATTTTGAAAGAAATACTTTTCAGTTTGGGTTGTTTGTATTTTTTTTAAGTCTATCTGCAGATTTGAGATTTGGATATTTTTTTCATTCTGAAGCACATTATTTGTGTCCAAAATTTCAGATTACTGAAAGACAGGATCTCTAATTTCCAAGAAGATTGAAGTTAAAATCTAGTAAGCTTTGTGACAAAGATTTTCCTTCCCTTGTTTAAGCCTTTAGTCAATTTTTGAGGAGAGTGATGGGGAGAAAAGTGGGGTTTTGAAGTGATATTATAGATCAGGTTGGTAAATCATTGTATTGAACAGTTGTGAAAAAGTAATAATGGCTAGTTCATTGACTTTGTGTTTTGAAGATGGAATTATGATAGGAATACGAAGTATAATTTACCCCATGCCTTATATTTTATATAAGGTTTCCAGTAGTTTGCCTATTGGCTGCAGTGGCCTGGATACTTCACGGTTTGCCTAAACAATTACATTCTGCCTACTTACATTTTTGTCTATAATTTCAACTGTTTATGTTATTTGTCATTTCCTGTTATGAGGTGATACTGTGGCCTACTAATTCCTTCATTTTGATTCAAAGGTTAAGTCGTTAAGTCCCTAATGAGTGTCTGAGAGCAAGAGAAAGAAAAATGTGATTTTCTTTTGGAATTTCTGACAAACTAAATTTAGATGAGATAAATAAAAGAAGTAGGAACATGTGGGAGGATGCACACTCACTGTAGTATGCTTAAATGGTTACTGAACTAAGAGCAGAGTAGATTGTGTTGAACAGTTTCATGTCTTATTTTGCAAATAAAACAAATAAATAAATGGACGTCTCCATTTTCATCTTTTAACAGTTGCTACCAGTTGTAGGTAGCATGTGGATATGTGGATATTATGTGGATAATAAAGATTTTACCTGACAAACTAGCTCAAGCATAATAATAGACAAAAGGAAAATTCAGACACATCTTGAGCAAAATAGGTTTGCAATGCTACTGAAATGGACAGATATGAAAGGCTGGGAGTGATGGATAAATATGAGAAAGTAACAGGGCAAATATGTGCATGTTTATATGAGAAAAGATGAAAATATATCCATTTGTTTTGCCAAGACCGGAGAGTATTCTTTGTCAATATTTACCATAAAACAAAATTACTGTCTATTGAAATATAGTACCTTTTTGAAACTAATTACTCAAGAGTACAATTTGAATTTAAGAATATCTAATATAATAGTGTAATAAGAATTAATCAATGCTGATGGAACAGGGAAAGTCAGCTATATAATTGATGGATGTAGCCTATGTCCATATTGAGAACAGGAAGGATTTGCTTTGAACAGTTGTGAATAAAGAAATCTGGAGATAAGAAGGCTCTTTGGATAGGATACAAGAAAAATATCTGTGGAGGAGAAGTTAGAGGGGGGAAAAACAACTGTATGGTTTTACTTCCTTTTCTAGGAAACTAAAGATTTCAGCACTGTTATTTTACTGCTGTGAATCTTTCATAGTTACTGCTTTGCCACTTTCTGCTCTAGTTATGGTAGCAAGAAAGTTCTCTGTTCCAAAAGCACTCAAAAGTTTCTTTTAGAAGAGACTACAGTTTCTTCCTAAGTAGGGGCACATGGTCCCAATGCCCAAAGTTTTATATGTGGTATCAGATAATTTCTCAACGTAATTGGAAGAATCAGCTCTGTTTTGTAAAGCCATTTAAGTTTTGGACTTGCTCTAGGCTATCAGTTGAGTCCCTCTGGAACAAGAGTGAATATCTCCCTGAAAAATTTGTACCTCGTGGTGTGGCAGGTAGCATTATATTGAGTCTTTCTGTTCTCCACTTAATCCAATATAAGTCCAGATTCAATGACACTGAGAACACATTAGAAATCTTTCCTCTTCATACTAATTTTTTCCTAAACAGTAAGGTCAACAGGTTCCTATGGAACTTTCTGGCTTGCCTTGTAGAAAAAGGATACCCTGTAAGTGACACACAGAAAAATATCTAAAAATATTCCTCTGATTTGATTACTTTTAGGGTGGTTCCTAACTAAACTAATAAAAACTCCCTGTGATAAACACAAAGTGAAAAAAAGCTGCAGAAGTTGCGTCTGAAAAGCAGAAGTCTGAAAGTCATGCAGACCCTGACCTTATCCATGTACGTATGTGTTTTAGTGACTCTGTCCCTTTGGGGTTTTTGCTAAACTGTTAAAATAACATCTTTACTTGGGGTCTCGAACCTTAATTAAGCAGGTATTATAAAGGGCTTTTTAAAGATTAATATAACTGCCAAGCTTTTTTATTAATCAATTTCATCAGTAGCTCCAGTTTGCTAGCAAGCCCCTTGCACAAATCTCTCAATATATTGCTGTTATTGTCCCATCTTCACTTAGGAGACCCACCTGTTTATGCAGCTTTTACACTATAAGGAATGGCACAGACTCTTCAGCTTCACAGCTCTGATCCTGCTGTACTTGGCTGTGTCAAATGCTTTTGACTGTGCTCCTGTCTCTTCTTCAATCATCCCTCAAGCCCATAACAACAATCTAACCCACTGCATATTGAATGTGATTTCTAACTCACTCTTCACATGTTCTTGCTCTCTTACTGCCTCACTAAGTGAACAGAAGGATCAAAGAAGAAATCCTAGTTTTTACGGTGCTTGGCATAGCTCTACATGTATTTCAGAGACTCACTTCTGAGCTAGGTGATAAAGTTCATCCTGGTCTGATCCCAATTTTATTATCAGCTGCCTTAGAAAACCTTACTTCACAAGGTAAAATGGAAAGGAGAAAATTATGCAGAGGAAGGGAACAGCTGGTGCACTCCTACACATGTGCAAGAGCCCAGATGCACAAACATTTGGATCTGTAATTATAGAAGCTTGGCAGTTTTAGTTCCTTGCAAGATTTAGTGTGAATGAGGACTGGGTGAACCACATTGTCCTCAGAATCTTGTGTGCATTGCTCATACTACCTTTATATATGCTAAAGATGGGTGGACATGGGTGTAAATATTTTCACTGACAATAAGAACATGCTTATATAGGTCAGTAAGCAGACAGTGGCTCTGAACTCTTGACTTTAATGATAAATCCTCAGTCTGCCTTTGGATTAACATAAGAAACTACAGGAAGCAAGAGGAATGAGGAAATGGCAGGTGCTATTTCTGAATTTACATTTATCCACTGCTCATAAGCATAGTAACATCTTGAAATTACATACAATTTATACTGTGGTCTCTATACTAAGTTCTTGGGGACTTGCACCTTTACAACTAGACTTCATAATGTCATCACATGCGATGCTGAAAAGTAAGTATTTGTAATGGTTTAGGTGTTAAGACTAAATGGGGATTTGAAATGTAGTATTGTGTCCTGGATCTGTTCTGGTATATTTGAGCTGTCTTTTGATGGTGGGAAACAAATGAATTACTAGAGGATGAATGAAAATATTCTCCTTTTATCCCTCATCTGGACTGGACTCAGTGACTTTACAAATGTGCAGTTAAGCTAAATTACATACTACTCTCAATTTAAACTGTTTCTTGTTCAGTGTGTAAAGGTTAAAAGTTTCTGCATTAACAAACCTACAGAATACTTTCATGGTATGAATATATCTCAAATCAGAAAGACTCTTTTGTTACATGTTTCTGATAACTTAAGGATGTAGCATTTTTTAGTGATTTTTTTTTAATCTCATATTTCAACTTGGTATTACTTATTTTTTACTGTTTATTGTACAGGAAGTAGTCTTGATGAGAATTCCAGAAACTTGAAGTTCTTAATTAGATTTATAGATTTTCAAGTTTTAACTCTCCAGAAAATACAGATCTTTGGTAGCATATACAGGATTAATACATTAGGTGCCAAAAAGTTTAATTTAAAAAGTAATAGTGGAAACTGATGCAATTTTCAAGATATACCATGAAAATATCAGATAACTTTTGGATATTATGCAAGAAGTTTCTTCTACTAATTGAATCTAAATGTACAACCATTAAAGAATCTAAGAAGCCTGTTATGAGTTTAAGTTTCAGAAGAGTTTAAAAAATTTAAAAAATATATTAAAATAAAAAGCATAGTATTTCTTATAAATATCTTATTGATGTACTTTTTTTTCCCTGCATGAATTAGTTGTGTAGTCTACAGACTTGCTAGGAAGTTGTACCATACTGTTTAAAATGTTGTCTGTAGACTTCCTAGGAGGGAACACAACTGCCTTCTCTTTTTATTTAAAGCAACAATAATATTCCTGGCATAACCTAAAACCATCACATTAGATATAGGTCTCTCTCAGTGTATCATTTCTGAAAAAGACATTTTCTAGAAAGATTTTAGTGCTGAACAAAGCAGTTCACGATTTGCTTCAAAGGCAATATACCTTTTTATGGTTTTTAGTTATACCTTTCATTGGAATTTTGAAGGAGAATATAAAATAGCATGAAGACTGGATAAAATTTATTATTGGTCTTGTTCCTACTGTGTGCTGCATTTTACTTCTAATAACATTGAGATTCCCATAAACTAATCATCCATTGGGCCCTAGACGTAATCTGATAGAAACAAAAATGTAGGACAAGAGAAGAAGGAGAACAACAAAGGGAAGAAACAGGTGGTATGTCCCCTGACATGTGGATTGGTGATTGATCTTCTAATTGTGCACTCCAAATGAATATCATATGCTCAGATGGAAATAAACATTATTGATAGGCCTTGCTTGATATCTCTGCTCCATATGATTATTCTTCCCATGTTTGATAAATAATGGAGAGCATCTTAACCTTGAAAGGGGCTGGGAAAACTTCAGAAAGATAAAGGTTCATCAGTGAACAATGTCTATTAGGTAGTCTGTACTATGACAGTGACTGATTTTGGGGTGAATGACCTTGAAACTTACTTTTCAAATCTATTTGCCTGATAGAAATCTGGGTGACCTCAAAAAAGTATTTTTTTTTCTCGTATATATTTACATAGCATCATTTGCATCCTCTCTACTTACAGCTCAACTTCCTACTTCTCTTGGAGCATTATTTTAATATTTTAACCTGTAACTGTACATAGGGTTTATGAAATATTAATAGCATTTATATTAAAGAAAGTTGTGTGTGCATGGTTATACATATGTTTTGACATGAGAGCCCCAGGAAAAAAAGAAATTTATTTGACTTTCATAAGAACTTCAGGATATAGCCCCTTTCCCAACTTAGCCCTATGTAGACCAAACTGCAGCAGCTTTACTTCAGCAAATGCTGAAATAGACAAAATAATGTTCTGTATTTGAAATTGTCCTCAAATCCTCCCTGTACACACTTCACAATAGAGCTGTTTTATCTGTGAAGCAAAATAGGACTATCGTAGAATATGTCATGCCTTTAAAACAAGTTACCCGTAATACTTCTCATGTTTACTGACAATGTTTTCTGGTTTTCCATCAACATAGACAATAAACAAAAGGGAAAAAAAAAAGAAAGAAAAAAGAAAGCTACCCAAGTAACTCAGCAAGAACATAATAAACTCACTTTGAACAATGACAACTTGAATGAATAATCAGGACTTTCCAAATAATTCATGTTTAATGTGAAACCAGAGGATTTAATAATTTGTCATGTATAAAAGATGCCCTTAAATCAACTTCTGTTCAAATAAGTTGTTTTTCAGACAAGAGACAATGAGATTTGAGAATTACAGCCAAATTGTCTCATAGGTACATGAAGTCAGTTCACACTCCATTTAAATGTATTATTCCTACACAAATTTTTCTATTTAAATCTGTTTTCCCATAAGAAAGGAATTGCTAGAAGGTAATAGAAAGCACAGTCTCAAGTGCTGCACACAAGTAGGAGTTAATTGTCTAACTGTCACATGAATAACATATCCAAATTTCAGATCCTGAAAAGCCTCTTTCAGTTTCATCCAAGTCCTCAAGGAGACACCTATGTTTTTGACATTACCCCACTCCAGACAGCCACAGTTCAGCTCTGGGCCTCTCAGGAGAGACAATCTTTACTGCATTTGCTGCATTAAGCAGGCCAGAATTTCGTTGTGATTCACTGTCTGTGCTCCACACACCTTGCCTGGGAAGTTGAAACTGTTAAACCTGTATTTATTAGCTTGTGGAGTCTGCAGACGTCATTCACGACATGCAAGAGGGAGCTCTGGTGAATGGCTGTAACATCTCCCCCACAAAACAAACAGTCAGGCATAGTTCTGACTGTATTAACAAGACAAAGGTGACAGTGTGTGAAAACAAAGGTAATATGACTCTCCAAATTTTAGCATTATTTTATTTACTTTTAATGAAAGTCATTGAACAAAACAGTCTGAAATAGTCTGCAGATATTTTGGAGAGAAGGGTTGAAAATATCCATAGTTTGCAAGTTATTGGAAATGATGCTCATCCTCAGCGGCAGTTTTTGCAGAAAGCAAATCCAAATGTGCTCATGAGCTACATTTTCAGCAGTAGGGCTTGCCTTTACATAATGCAATGAAGAAAAATAAAAAAATTAAGAAAACTTAATATTTGAATCTGAATGTTATTAAAAGAGTACCTTCATTGCCACAATGTTAATTGACACATTTAATTTAATGTAAATATAAGCCATAAGCTTTAAAGAAATGTAGGCTATGGTCTCTCCTGGAAGCCAAATTAGCAGCTCCACTGGAGTCAATGGCATTGATGTTTTAATTTCACAAAGGCCAGAAATTCAACCCGACACCATCAAAATTTCTGATTGCATGGAGAAATATTTTATGGCTCCAAAAGCAATTTTATTATTAATATTGCCATCCAGTGCATTCCAGATGAATTGTTTCAGTCTTTGTCCTGTTTTAGCTTAAGACACAGATTTTTCTTTTAGTAAATTATAGTCAGTGTTAGAGTTGGCTAGAGTCTGATTTTATTGGAGCGTAGAAATAATTTTTTTTTTTGTAAACAGAGCATTACAGCATTTAAAAAATCATATTTAATGGTAAATGTCTATTTTTGACATCTATCAACAATTTTTATTTGGGGGCTGAAGTTTTCATCACACTCAATAAAAAACTATGGGCTTATATGAAATGCTAATCTAAAAGCATGTCAGATCTGTCTGGAAGGCAATCAGTAGATTAAAGAACTAAGATGAACACTAGGGATTTCTTATTAACTATACTTTCCTCTCGTTCTTGCTATAAATAACTTTGCTCCTGTTTTATATTTAAAATAAACTTCCACTGTTTTGACTTCTCAATTTAAATCAATATATAAAAACACATACTGATTTAATAAGATCAAGATCAGTTCCAGAATATTTAATTCTTCATTGGCTTTCACTGGATGTAGCTTGAACATACATCACTCTCAAACTATTTTTAAGACTGGCGATTTTCAAGACACTAAGGAGAGAAATCCCATATCAACCCCCTTTTAAATTGTTTGACAAGTACACATTGGGATTAAATTTGCCACAATTGGAGATGCACAGGTTGCAAAGTGAGTTGCACTGAACCATCTGAATGTAATAAAAATTACTTAACCTCTAGGACAAGCAATCTTTCAATTACCCACCAAAACCTGGGCTTGGATGTCAGTTATGTAATAATATATCTGTTATTTGTCAGAAAATCCTACCAGAAGAATTTCTTTTTCTTTGCAGATACAAATATGAAACACATGCATCAGACACAGATAGAGGAGTCATTTCTTTTCATGTCTGCAAACTGAATTTCTGTGCCTGATATATCCTTTCTGCAAATGGTTTGTGCTCTGGGAGGGGTCTTTCAAAAGGATTTAACAGTTCTGAAGTTGCACAATGAGGGGAAAATACTCCTCCTCCAGAGTTATGTTATATTTTCATGGATTGTAGCCACATGTCAAAGGGCTTAGTAGCCATTATTCTGAGTCTCCAAATAATTTCTAGGGATTAAGTGCCAAATAATTGATTTGAACAGATCATTTCACCCTGCAGTTAATTTTCCCATGGGACTTGTGAAACAGGAAACTTTACAGTCTACCTTTCTGATTTCTGATTGCAATGCCTCCGTTAAATTTTTGACACGGTTCTTTGATACTATAGTTATTCCGTGAAATCCTCATGATAATTCTTTTACTTTATAGTTTTATTATTGTTTAGAACCAATCAAATCCTTTCCTTTACTTAATTATTTTGCTACCCAAAGAAGTTGTTGAAACTCTCACTTTGGGTTTGGGGTTTTGGGTGAGCTAGACACAGCCCAGCAACCATTTTGGGGATGAACTCGTCAGTCTATCATTATCAGTGGAGCCTAATTTCTCTGGCAATGGGGCCATCTGCAATAGATGTACGCATGACCATGACCGCTATGTGCTCATAGGTAAATGTGGTTGTAGAGACTTTAGGAGACCTCCTTTATTCCTGAGATCTGTCATAGATTTTGTGGTTATGTTTATCCTTGCAAACTATACAGGATGAGAACATGGGCTTGATACTTAGCATTACCTGTACTGTTCAAGTGTTGCCATATACCTCGTTAGCGTTTTGGCCTGGATCAGCTACTACGGTCCCACTCAACAAGGGAACCATGTGTGAGTGACAGAATGGCCTCCAGATTGGTCTGAGTATGCCATCATCTTTTGGGAGGAAGTGTTTAGCTGTATGAGATGTACCAGCTGTCTGAGACCTGTCAATAAGCATAGGGTGTTTTTGTTACCTGCAGACAGGAAGGGATCCAGCATCCTTTGTCTCCTCTGAGAACACTGCCATAGTCATGGGACATGACTCCTCCCTTAAACTGTAGCTTTATGAATCTGCCAGAATGTTGGGAAATCTCCTGATTCCTGTTCAAAATAATGACAATAACACTCCCAGCAAAATATGCTTCTGTTGTATCAGGTTAGAACTCTCTGTTAGAGCATCAGTGTCTCTATAAATTTTGTTCAATGGGGCCCTAATCTTGCTCTTGTCCTGATGAGATACATTAATGGATGTTTGTCATCATCATGGCTGGGCTTCGCGAACGAAGGAAGGGCACTACCCACGTTTCTTGTAAGCGCGTTGGTGGCTAAAAAGGCCAATACAAGATAGGCATGTCCGGTTGCAAAAGGCACAGCAGAAAGACTCCTTAGGTGGTATATGGATGTTTGTAATACACTGGTGTTTACACATATGCTATTTCCACATTCAACTCACTCTCTTAACAAGTTCTGGTCAGTTTTATGGGGCACAGATATATTTTCCCTTCAACTTTTGAAGCTTGTATTTCTTTTGAGATCGGGGAGAAGCGAGGACTGCAGCAGTGGTTTCTGTGAGAAGACACTAGAAGCTGCCCTTGTTGTCCAATAGAGTCAATGCCAGCCATTTCCTAGATGTACCCACTTGCTGGCCAAGGCCAAGCCCATCCATGATGGTGGCAGCACCTCTGGTATTGCAGATTTAAGAAGGGGAAAAAAATTGCTGCACAACAGAAAGTGTGAGAGAAGAATGAGAAAGTGTGAGAGAAGAATGAGAATATGTGAGAGAAAGTGAGAATAGGTAAGAGAAACAGCCCTGCAGACAGCAAAGCCGGTGAAGATAGAATGGGAGGAGATGCTTCAGGCACTGGAGCAGAGATTCCCCCGCAACCTGTAGTAAAGACCATGGTGAGGCAGACTGTCTTCCTGGAGCCCATGGAGATCCACGGTGACACAGAGATCCACCTGCAGCCTGTGGAGGACCCCACGCTGGAGCATATGGATGTGTCCTGAATAAAGCTGTGATCTTGGAGACAGCCTGTACTGGAGCAGGCTCCTGGCAGGACCTGTGGCCCCATGGGGAGAGGAGGCCATGTTGGTGCAGGCTCCTAACAGGACTTGTAATTCCATGGAGAATGAAGCCCATGCTGGAGCAGTTTGTGAAGAACTGCAGGCCCCGGGTAGGACTCCCTTTGGAGAAGTTCCAACTGCCTCCCATGGGAGAGATCCCACACTGGAGATGGGAAAGAATGTAAGGTGGAATGAGCAGCAGAGAGAAAGAGTCATGAACTAACTCAAACTCCCATTCCCCATTCCCCTGCACTGCTCTGACACAGGAGGTAGAAAAATTGGGAGTGACATTTAATCTGGGAAAAAGAAGGGATGGAGGCAAGGTGCTTTTAGGTTTCTCATTATTCTACTCTCATTGATTGGCAATAAATTAAAGTACTTTCCCCAAGTCAAGTTTGTTTTACCTGTAATGGTAACTGGGTGATATATCCCTGTCCTTATCTTGACTCACAAGCCTTTTGTCCCTTTTTGTCTCTCCTGTTGAGAAGGGGAAGCAATAGAACAGCTTGGTGGGTGCCTGACAGTCAACCAGGGTCAACCCATCACAAGTGTCTACAGTAAGATATTTGAAACATTGTTAGAAGACAATGTTCATTAAAACATCTAGAAAGTAATTATAGAAAGACAATGATCTTAACTTTTGCCAATAGTCATTAGCCTTCTTTTGAGCTGTTATTGTTGAACAATGCAATGGATTGCCATCTTCCTTTCCTAATCATTTCATTTCTTGCTTTTGAAAGCTTAATGGTAGCAGCAGCTGTTATATGACTGAATACCTATCCATGCACAGTTGGACAACAGGTAACAGGTTGATTTAGACAAGCAATTTTGAACACCAGAAGCTATCTGGAACTCCAGCTTGGCAAATTTATCTGCTCAGAAATTAAACTACATTATTTATGGACAATATACTGTAACAAAACAAACAAATTAGCATATAGGCGTATTGGCTTCTTTCTGTCTGCAGTATACAGTGGAACTTGTAAAATGCACTCGTTTTTTAACCTTTTGGAAAACCAAACCAAAAAGTTGTCTTCTATAGAAAATTTAAATTTTGTTTCTACAAATTATTTTAATTTGTCTTCTGAAATTCAAAAATAAATTTAAACAAAACTAATTCCTTTCTTAATTGGCAATTTCCCGCATTCTTTAGATCCTGTGGTTATTAGTATGTTAGTAATAGGTTAGTAATA
Source organism: Neopelma chrysocephalum (assembly GCF_003984885.1). Lineage (NCBI taxonomy): Eukaryota > Metazoa > Chordata > Aves > Passeriformes > Pipridae > Neopelma > Neopelma chrysocephalum. The sequence goes on along the minus strand of NW_020897689.1, from coordinate 2,222,737 downwards.
GAGTTTTTTTGACCTACAAAATGATTGCAAAAGATTTAAAAAAAAAAAAAGAAAAAAATTACAGACAAATCATAAATTAACAATCCAAACAGGTTGACAAACAGGGAAGGCAAATTATAAAAATGAAAATAACAAATGAACAGGATTTAACTGATTGTAAATGAATGTATGAGACTGTGGCAACTCTCTAAAAAGCAACGCTTAGATTTTTTTGCAGAAAGGTTAAGTGACCCTTGAATTTAAAAAGGTTGAGAAACACTTCTCTCGGACATGGACTGTTGAGATTATATAAAGACCCTTCATCAGTGATTAATGGCTGTCTTTCAAAGTGTAATTAGCTGATTCAGAAACTGCATTTCATAGAGATCTCAAGTTCTGTTTTGTTTCAGCCTTATTTTGATGCCTTTCAAGCAATGGTTAGTTTATTCTGAGGGTCATTAGTCATTAGATCTCTACATCCTCTGTCACTCAGATGTACAAGGAAGAGTGAAAAGAGGATTATTTGATGAAAACAATTATATAGAATAAGTTCTTTGAAAGACTGTTTTGAGTATCTATTTCTAGATCTTGGTCAGGTTTGATAGAAGTGATTTTTTTTTTTGAGGTCAGGTTTGATAGAAGTGATTTTTTTATTTGAGCTTGGAAGCAAAGTGGTGGGGCAGCCCAAAAAACCATAGAAGGTTTTGGCAGCTTGTGGTGAATGACTCCTAAGAGTAGCTAAAGCCCAAAGTCAGTCAGCTGCACAGATTCAGCAGGGAGCTTTCAAAAAGGATTGCCTCCAAAGAGGTACATTCAGCAGCTTATTTGGCTCTGCATTACAAGCTGGAAAAGATTAAACTTTTTGGTTTTGCTATCCTCAGTTTGTTATATGGTTTAAATGTTTGATTCTAACAGCTATTTGAATTTTTAGGGGTATACTGATTGCTGTCAGAAAGTCAGCTGTTGGAAACATTTACTAGATCATGATATCTGAAATGTAATGTTTCTCAGTCCTTAGAATAGGAAATAATTGTAGTCTCACAGATACTGTGATACAGCAATAGCTGGCAAATTATGATTTACTTTTTTTTAGATAGTAACCCCAATGGCCACTAATTATAGACAGAAATAATAGAATTACCATACTAACTGTTTTATTTGCTTCAGAGTAAACTTAATTATATACTGTCATTTACTGTATATGAAGCTATATGAACTATCCTGAATCAACAGCTGATTAGTCTCAAAAATAAGCTGTATTGCCAATCCTTTTCTTCTGAAGAAATGAAAGAAGCTGTAGTTATTTAATGATTTTGTATCTTGATGGGGTGAACTTAGAAAAGTTTTTAATTATTCGTTTCCCAAGAGACAGCCTGTAGCATTTTGCAATGTGTGTGTGGGCAGGACCTTCTCAGCCCTGCAGCTTGTATTAGGATCTGCCTGTAAAAGTATCTTCCTTGGCTCCTCATTGATTTTTTTTTTGCATAGGATGAACTCAAATTTTGGATGAAGCATTTTTATCACAAATATCCAACCCTGAATATTTCTGGGATTTTGGCATCACCTTGTCAGAGCTAAACCAATGCAGCATGTCTGCCATTACTTTTACTAATGTTTTTGTAAAACCTTTAACCTTAAAAACAGCACTCTCCAGACATCTTGCTTGTCCTTCAATTAAGTTATTCTGACATAAAATTGCAGGAAGTGAAAGATGAAGGCCTATGGCATTTGTTACTGATATTGGATAATAATGTAACTATGCTGCTGTTTTCATTATCTGTAATCCAAATCATTCAAGAGAACATTTGTTTTAAATCTTTATTTATCTTGAAAGAAGTTGATAAAGGGACACTATTACCCATTTTAAGAGTAACATTAAACTGCAGGGGTAACACTTTGTAACCCAATTTTAAGGATATTAGAGAAATAAAATTTTTAAATAAAGTTTGTAATTTAATTTGCCTCACTCAAAGCAGCTGGCATATAGCAAATCATCATATATGTCAATATTTTGTACTCTTCAAGAACTAATTTTGTGTTATTAAGGAAGAAGATTTCCATGATGGATTTTATTTTTCTGAAAATGACTTTCAATTCTTTCTCTATAGAACTGGACATATTTGGAAGGGCTGCCAAGAACAAAATCTGACTGTGGGGTAAACGGAGCAGAGGCACAGAGAGACACACAGTGTCTGAATGATCTTGTTAAGAACAGCTGTAAGAACAAGATCTGTGCATTAAATACCAGGCTACACTATAACACCTTTCCTAGTATATGTGTTTTATAGGTTTGGCTCAAGCAAGATACACTATATTGTAATCAGCTGTACAAACAAGTAAGTGAAATATATGCTGAACCAATACACCTTGATTTAAACCATTATTGCTCCCATAGTATTGTATTGACTTTATATGTTGGGCCCTATGGACACAATGTGGATTTGTGGCCATTTAGAGGAACATTTTTAATACAGTGTAGAGTATAAACTCAGATCTTGGTAGACACTAATGGTTTTAATGCATACAGCTCTCACAGGCAACTTTAAGAGACTGTTCCTCTAATGGCCATGCAATACAGTTTGATAGAAGCAGCAAGGCAAGTAGCCTAACTCCCCACAGAGTTCAAATTTTTTAACCTCACCTGAGAATCAGGGGAGTTCTATTGCATAAGAATTTTTATGTTCTGCTTGCTATTTTATCCTTCAGCCAGGAAATATTAAAATATATAATTTTAAAAGTATTTACTCTAGCTGTTATTTCCCACAGCAATGATAACACAACCTTCTTTGCGCCTACCTCATCTTGGATGAATTTCATTCTAGGCATCAAGGGACACGTGTGTGGATACTTATACCTGAAGGCTTTTTTTAGTTGAAGTATTTTGGCAATATTTCTTTCTGCCATTGTCATTGCCCATGTGTAGTATATGGCAGGCCAGCTATCTCTCTCTGCCACCTCCAAAAAACTCTTGGGACATTTGTTGTTCGACTTTTTTTACTAAATTTGAGAGCTCATTTCTCACCATTGTGGTGTAATGCCATCATAAAATGATGTATAGCAAAACCTGTTAAATGAAAATGGCTGATGTATTTATTGAAATATGGTTTTGATCAAGTAGGTTTTGCTACTGAATCAGAGAACAATCTACCAATAACTGTGTATAGAAGCTATTTTTCTAATAGCAAATTATTAGTATTAATAATATAAATTTTGGAAACAGGGGTTTTTGCTCAAGATTTTATCACAGTAAAGTTTTGCACCAGTCCGAGAGTGAGACAGCCAAAAAAATCTTTTTTTATTCAGTTGCCCATTTGTCATGGCATGGCAAGACCAGCAATAATAAAAAGTCACTCTCCATTTCACTATACTTTCTTATGATTCTCTTCCCACACCACTGCCTCAGAATGCAGCTGAAAAAAAAGGGGTTCCATCAGTTGCTCTCCAAACGGAAGGAGGTTTTTTAAAGGGCTTAGTCCCGCTTCACATGAAGTACCATCAACTGAGGCTAAATAGCTTCTTGTATGATAATACTTGAGTATATTTTAAGGTGGAAGAGATCAGGATCAGGAGATATCCTACCCATTAAATTTTTCTCCAGTAGTTTTGCACACTCATATCACTGTCACTGAAATTATAGCCTCTAATCCCCAAGCATGTCTTTCTGCAGCTTAGTCTTAATTTACTAGCAAAAATAGAGGAAACCACACAATTCCTTGCCTTCTCTGCTCCATACGAGTTCTCCTTTGTTCCTTTAATTTCATTTTTTATTGTTGTGTACTGCTTCCTTTGTTTAAGGCTTCTGTCACACACTTCCCCACAGGTTTTACTCCACTTTTTATTACACTCTTGATTACATCTGCTTGTGGCTTCATGAGCTGATTGAGTGATTTTAGGGGAGACTGGAATGATTTCAAATTAGACAAGAAAAGAGAAATATGGAGTAACAACGTGAGTAGAGCAAGCTGCAATAAAAGGAACTGAAAGTACATTTCTCTGAGGACTTAGTTCACATCTGTTTAAAGGAACACTTTTTAAAATGGGCAGTTCATTTTTCTTTCTTTTAACATACAACTCCTTTGAGTAATTTGGTTATGATAGATACACTGTTGACCAACTTAATAATCCTAACAGAGGTTGAGTAAGATAAAAATTTACAATAATATTTTTTAAAGAAAAGATGAAGTTATTTTCCTTGAAAAAACATAGTCACTTTTTGAGGGAGAGGGTGGGAATATACATATATATATTTTAGTAAATCAAACAAGAACTTATTTTTCACAGCAAAAGAAAAAACCCAACATAAACCAAAACAAAAATATCTCTGTTTAAATTTTTGCTTCAACTACCTAAAAAATAAAATCCTATGAAACAATAATATGCCTCTTGTGACCTGCTGCTGAGATGATAATGATATTTGAAACACTGGTTTTGCAAACAGAGCTGTCCTAGACAATGTGGCATTGGTTCATTTTAATTTCATCTTGTGTTAAAAACTTAACTCTTGGGGGAGCCTCAGGCACAGCATGGTCACATAACACAAGAAAATTTTTTTTACGCAATTATACTATGCAAAGGTACAGAACAAACCACACATAAATCTGCTTCATTATAGCTATTGGCTATCTTTATAGTAATTTTAAAATGACATCCCAAACTCTTACTCTCTGTACCTATGCTTTAATATTGCTTTGAAATATCGTTTAACATTGCTGAAAAGACAGCAATATAAAGCAAAAATATCAGAAAAAGCAAAAATCTCCTTCAGTTTTTCCTTGTCCCTAGACACAATCATGAGTCCTGTAAGATCAGGGCTCTGTGCCTCTGGGGACAACAACCGTGGATAAGGTGAGAAATAGTGCGTTTACTCCTTCTTGTGACATTCTTTATGTGGCTTTTAATACAACTCACACCATTTAGGAGTAACAAAAGCACAAAGACCTGCACAATGACTGTTATCTCTGGTGTGTGTTTTTCCACTTTTGCAGTGAACTAAAAAATCTCAGTCCCTCACCAACACTTTAAAATGGTAAAGCAGCTGTCGTTTCTAAGGAATAGGCACATGCCTTTGCTTCCTGTGTAAAGGAAGATAGTCTCTGTGCAGAGAATATCTGCTTAAACGTAATGCAATATAAAGTATGTTAGCTTTGCAAGAGCAAATGTTCTGTCTGTGATACGTCTTAAAACAAGTGCGTCTCAGCAATCTAACAGGTACTTCTGGGTATGGACAAGCCAAATACAAAAATTTTTCTGCACCTGATTGAGATAGAATCAATAAAGATAGATATTTACAAAGTCTGCAGCTGAATTCAAGGTGCTATGAGTCCACTAGACAACGGGTATTTTGGACAGGAACAGCAAATATGTTAACAAGGCACCTGGACAATTTGAATTCTGGACTTTGCTTACAGATGGCTCCTTCTGGAAAGGGTGACAGACACAGCCCATGGTGGGTTACATTACTGAGTATCTGCAAATACAGAGATATCTCCAAGAAAGCCTACAGTCTGTATTGTCTAGGGAAAAGTGGATTAAAAAGAGAAAAACCTGGGATAGCAGGATTCAATCTGAGCAGAATCACTAACCAAAGTAGCCTATATTATATTCTGCATCTGTGCTACTCACGAAAGAATTTTCAACCCCAAGTTTCATCTGGTTTCATGACTTGCTACTGACTACTGTTCAATTGATAGCACGGGCAAATCTAGGATAACCAATGAAAGTGCATCAGAGCTGGATGCTTGTTTGTCTGCATGGGATTTTAATGTGAATTCCTGCAGACTTACATATTCTTAATTTTCAAATTATATTTTCAGAACGAATTGCAGCAAACATAGCAACAATATAATATTTACTGACAAGTATAAAATATAGTAGACTAAATGGATAAAATGGAATAATATACATTATGTATTTTAGATTAATCAGAAATTGTTCGCCATCATACTTTCTGTTTTATAAAAAACGCTACATTGCTGTTTGAAATCAGAAAATAAACAAAAGGTGCTATAAAGATGTGTTCTCAGATTATGTCTCTTGGCACATGACAAGCCATTCCTTTTTCATATAATTTGTGTCTTTTGCTGTTTTTATTTTGTAATACGCAATCTAAGACAACAAAGAAGTAGAATATACTTATAAAAGGGTTTGCTCTTGTATGTGTAAGGCGGGATAGATTCAGACATTATAAAGTCAGAAAAAATTGTTGTTTCAGCTTCCTGTATAATGCACACCATATCACATAATTGAATTATGTCTCACTTGATCCAAGATGCAAAAACATTGAGTTTCCACTACTCAGTCACTCCCTGTATGATTTCAGAAAGCTGTTCTGGTGGTAATTATGATGTTAAACAAAACAAACAAACAAGCTAAACAAGAGCAGGTGCCCTGTTACTGCATTTGTCTTCCTTCACTTTTCAGCCACAAGAAACTGTATTTTTTTCTGGGTGATTGTAGAACTTTCAGTCATCAAGTATATCTTTCCTAAACAGGTATTTACAGACTCTAAGCCACCCCTTATCTTTCTGTTTGTTAAAATAACATTTAACTAAAGATTATGCACAAAATCACAATACAAGCTGTGTTTCTGAACAGATCTGCTACTATAAATATATATATATGAAATAAGCAAGGAAACTTGTCCCAGTTTCATCTAATCTGGCACCCTCCTTACTGCCCTGTACTATATACTAAGGTGTTTAACAACACCACCTACTCTGAGATCATTCATATGCTTAAAAGACCTGCAGATTATATGAACTCACTATTTCTAGATAGGTTTGGGTATCAGATATATATGTGAAAACACTATAATTACGCGGAGCTCCCCAATGCTTCCATCATTTGCAGTTTTTTACTGAACAAGTAACATTTTTAGGATATACATTAAAAATGTCTCATATTACCTATATTACACATTTGTTGTTTAGTTTAGTTCTTATCACAGCTACTTTAATGTCCTGTCAAAAGAATTATAATTTTTACACAATTCAACATTATTTTCTCCTGTTAAAGACTGAAGTGGAAATATGTATCAAACCATTGTCAAACAGACATTTACTGCAGTCTCTTTACGTTCTTTCTCATAGTTGTTCTCAGTCTTGTGAAAACAACACTTTTAAACAGCAAATGTGTGCTGCTATGCAAGCAAGTTCATGTGAAAAATAAATATGCATACTTTCTCTCTCTCTCTCTCTAGATATGATATATGAGCAAGTCATGATCATTCAAACTTAATAACTTTTCGGCTCTCTGATCCCTTTCTTCATCTCTGCCAGGAGGGGACCTCCTGTTTTTTTTTTTAATCGAAGAAAGTGTGTTTAGCAATGTTTAGGAGTTGTACTATCAGTACACCCTCTTCAGTGGATATAAAGGTGTCAGATAAAATGAAAGAAAATATCTTCAGTTCCACTATTAACTGTTCTCTGAATTTCATCTTATACAAGCAATATTGTAATCAGACATATAATACTTGCCAATTAGTGACCAAGATAATCACAGAATGGGACAAAAAGGTAAAAAAGGAGGACAGTGAGTACTACTGACCAACCAGCCTTCCAGGCCCAGTAGGAACATGGAGTAGATCCTGCTAGAAGACATGCCTAAATGTATGAAAGACAGAGAGGTGATTAGAGACAGTACATGACTTCACCAATGGAAAATCATGCCTGATTAATCTAGTGGCTTTCTACAATGGAGTGACTGCATCAGTGGACAAGGAAAGAGTTACGGATGTCATCTACCTAGACTTCTGATACAGTTTTCCTCAGCACTCTGGCCACTGAATTGGAGAGAGATGATTTTGAGAGATGTACTCTTAGCTGAATAAGGAACTGGTTGGCTGGATGCATACTAAGAGTTATAGTCAATGGCTCAATGTCCAAGTGAAAATGGATAACCAGTAGTGTTTCTCAAGGTCTGTGCTGGGACCAATACTAATATCTTCATCAACAACATTGAGAGCACTCTCAGCAAGTTTGCAGGCAACATCAAGCTGAATGGTGAAGCTGACTTCCTAGAGGGAAAGGATGTCATCCAGGAGGATCCTGACAGGCTTGAAGAGTGATCCCATGTGAACCTCATGAGATAAGGCCTTCAACAAGGCCAAGTGTAAGGTTCTGCTCATGGGTCAGGGCAATCTCTGGTATCAATACAGGTTGAGGGGTGAATGAATTGAGAGCAGGCCTGCAGAGAAGGACTTGAGGGCTTTGGTCGATGAGAGAGTAGGCATGACCTGGCAATGTGCACTTGCAGCTCAGAAAGCCAGCTGTACCCTGGACTGCATCAAAAGCACCATGGCTTGCAGGTCAGTGGGGCTGATTCTTCTCTGTTCTTGTGAAGCCCCACTTGGAGTACTGCATGTATGTCTGGGGCCCACAGGAAAGACATGGATCTTTCAGAGTGGATCCAGAGGAGAGCCATAAAAGTGGTCAGAAGCTTGGAACACTTCTTCTATGGGGAAAGGCTGAGAGAGGTGAGGTTTTCCAGTTTGGAGAAGACAAGGCTCTGAGACACTCCATTGTAGCCTTTAAATGTATACAGGGGGCTTAAAGAAAGACAGAGAAAGATTTTTTTACCAAGGCCTATAGTGACAGGATAAGGGCAATGGGTTTAAATTGAGGAACAGTAACTTTAGATTGAACATAAGAATATATTTTTCTATGATGAGGGCGATGAGACACTGGAACAGGTTGCCCAGAGAAGGTATTGATGTCCCATCATTGAAAATATTCAAGGCCAAATTAGATGGTGCTTTGAACAATCTGGTCTACTGAAAGACGTCCCTGCTGATGGCAGTGCAAGTTGGACTAGATGATTTGGAAAGGTCTCTTCCAACCAAACCATTCTCTGATTTTGTGAATATACCTTCACAGCGTTAAACATCTATCTGTTTTTTCTCTTATCCATTGGTATATTGGCCTTTGCGAGTTGCTCTCTGTCTATGACAAAAAGTTCTTTTCTCTTAGACAAATAGTCATGCAAGTCATACAAACTGCCTTTTGAACTTCATTCAGAACAAATCTATTCCTCAAATACATACGTTTTCATGTGTTAAAACACTGATGTAGAACAAATCAAATATTCTATTTCTTCAGGCAGTGAAATATCAGGTTTTTCCTTTAGCCATATCTCATAGCTTTTGCAACAAAACTGTTTTATAGAAACATGGTTCATTGCTACTGTAAAAATTGAGTCAGTTTTAATACAAAACAACAAAACATTAGCAAGCAACAAAACTAATCACTACCATATTGTGAAAGTATTGCTAGCTTCAAGCAAATTCCTAATATCCAATGATTCTGATCACTAGCAAGCTGCTGTATGTATTTCCATTGAAGCTTCTCTCCACTTCAGAACTAAGAAACTGCAACGATCCTATTTTTCAATTTATTTCAGGACATGGTGCATTGTCAGATTCATCAGGGGAGGATCATCCTCCCATTGGACACACTGCTTGAACAACCAGGGCAAGCCTGTGATGGTGTAAAGTATTTTCCACAGAACTGTATCAACCCACACCAGCTGAGGTTTGGTCCTTGTGCACTGTTATCAGCAGGTAGGTCCCAACACTCCAACATGTCTCTTGATAATCTAAAAAGTTAAAGATTCCTCCTGATATAGAATTGACGCTTAGATCTTTCATGAAGCTAGGTTTGATCCATCTAGAAAGGAGTGGGTTTTATTGCTTATATATCAGTGAGATTATATAGTCTAACTCATATTTTATTGACTTCTTTGTATTCATAATTCGTCAAACTAAAAACAAGGACGGTGGTGGTTACTCCTCAAATTCCAAAATTTCAAGGAAGGTGTTAGGATAGATAGTTACAGGCGTACCATCCGCAGAATGGATAACTGAAAAGATTGGCTAGATCTGAATTTCTTTTCCTGTGTCATCTCCAGAGAAAAAGAAAATGAAAATGAAAGTGAAATCGAAAACCAAAATTAAAATGAAGACACACGCACCCCCAAACATGAGAGTCATGAATTTCAGTTATGGTTTCTTTTGTTTTATTTGGTTTTGATTCTAGTTCTTTAAGATTGTGTTATTTCTAAAAGTAACAAAATTAAAAATCCTTCTATAACTCTCAGGAAAATAAATTTAAAAAAAATGCCTTGTAAGGCTTTCTTCGTGACTTTTTCATAGAAATTTCAGGTAAGTGCAAAGCAGTTTAAATGGTTAGTCAAATAGAACTAAATTTTAGATGATATAAGGGTTGACTGATCATTTTAAGGAACTTGGGGGGACAACCTAAACGTTCCAAAAAACGTTTAGGTTGTCCCCCCAAGTTCCTTAAAATGATCATCTCACTTCATGAGGATCAGCACGGCCAAGTCAGATATGGCAACACACTTTCTGAGCCCTTTCTAATAAAGAATGGTGTGAAACAAGGCTGCGTTCTCGCTCCTTCCTTATTCACAGTCTTTTTCAGCATGATGCTCCAAAGGGCCACAGCAGACCTCGATGATCAGGACGGTATCTACATTCGATATCGTACTGATGGAAGCCTATTCAACCTAAGGTGACTGAAGGCCCACACTAAGACCCTAAACCATCTTGTCCGGGAGCTGCTTTATGCTGATGACGCCGCCCTTGTTGCCCACACAGAAGCAGCCCTGCAGCGTTTAACATCCTGCTTTGCAGATGCTGCTGAGCTCTTTGGGCTGGAAATCAGCTTAAAGAAGACTGAAGTTCTCCATCAAACTGCACCTCAGGAAATCCTCCATCATCCCCACATCACCATCGGCCAGTCAGAACTCAAATCAGTCCAACAGTTTAATTACTTAGGCAGTCTCATCTCCTCAGATGGTAAGATTGACGGGGAGATAGACAATAGGTTAGCGAAGGCATATAGTGCTTTTGGGAAACTCCATAAAAGAGTATGGCGTAATGAACACTTGAAGAAAAGTACCAAGATCAGTGTTTACAGAGCCATAGTGCTGTCTACTCTTTTATATGGTTCCGAATCATGGGTCATCTACCGCCACCACCTGCGTCTCCTAGAACGCTTCCATCAGCGCTGTCTCCGCACAATCCTAAACATCCACTGGTCAGATTATGTGACCAATACATCTGTTCTTGAACAGGCAGCAATCACAAGTATTGAGGCCATGCTACTGAGAACACAGCTGCACTGGGCAGGGCACGTCTCCAGGATGAAGGACCACTACCTCCCTAAGATCCTGCTTTATGGTGAACTTACCTCCAGCTGCCACAAGAGAGGAGCTCCGAAGAAAAGATACAAGGACTCCCTGAAGCAACAACTCAGCCTCGGGTATATTGATCACCATAACTGGTCTACTCTGGCCTCCAATAGGGAGGCCTGGAGACAGACCATTTATAACGCTGCTGATGCTTTTGAGAAAGCACGCAGGATCAGTCTTGAGGAGAAAAGACAACGCAGAAAGAATCGAGCCTTGCAGAATATACCATCTAAGGAGTCTTTCTGCTGTGTCTTTTGCAACCGGACTTGCCTTTCTCGTATTGGCCTTTTTAGCCACCAACACGCTTGCAAGAAACGTGGGTAAAGCCCTTCCCAAATCTTCGTTCGCAAAGCCTAGCCATGACATAAGGGTTGACTACCAGTAGTTAGGACAGCATTTTCTTTTAAAAGTCTTTAAGAAAAATTTTAACATAAGGTAGATTACTCTAGAGAAATCAGTTCTGAACTTTTTTTCCTGTTTCAACATCAGTATTGCTAACAGTAAATTTTCAATACGTGAATTAATCACAGAATCATAGAAAGTCTTGCATTGGAAGGGACCTTAAAGTTCACCCAATTCCAACCCCCCCATATACATTACATTTACACATACATATCTATATTTGCAATACATATGTGTCCTGATACTTCTTTTTTCTTAAAAACTCCAATAAATATTTTACTGGGAAGTAAGAACACATTTTCATGAAAGGTAACCAAAAAACTTAATTTTAAAAGTAGAACCCTTTTTATATTTTTCTTTTGGAAATATCTGAAAAAATCAACATCAGGGAATACAAAAAAAAAAAAGAGAATCCTTACTGCGTGGAATCCTTACTGTCTCTTGTTTTTATTCTAAATAACGATGGAAAACACGAAAGTTTCCCAAAATTGTTCTCTGACACGTTTCATTGCTTCCTATAGAGGCTAAGTCAGCTCTTTAGGAATTGAAATGATAACTTTGGTTGTTCAGTTGTCTACTTAAGAAAAAAAATCATTGAACTTCACCTGTCATTAAACTCTTCTTCTCCAATAAATTGTTGTCTCCTCAACTTTTGTTCTCCTATGAAGTCTATAGCACATAGCGTTGCCCCTGTGCCAGGCTCATCAGCCAAACTCATGACTTGGGGCACATGACATCAGTTGAGCACAAGGGAAGAGGAAGGTACCTGGCAAAGGATGTGGCCAGACCTGCAGCAAAGAGACCCAAACCACAAATGACCAGCAGTTCAGTCAAGAAGAAATTGTATATGAACTCAGAGGGGATGTTGCGATTTGGTTTAAGAAAATGAAAGGTTTTTTGAGTCTAAACATCCTCCAATGCAGTATTTGATTTTTTCCACAGAAAATAATTTGAAAAAAATCATTAATTGCCTGAGGTAGTTCTGAACTGTGTGCAAAATGTGCGATCTATCTAGGCAATATTGGATAAAAAATTACCATATCAGTTTGAATTAATATAAAATGGATTAAAAAAAGAGTTTTCTTTTGACATTTGATATTTTTCAGTTGACCCACAGAGTACTCTCAACATCTTCATTTACCTATTCACAAGCATATGCTAGAGGACACATTTCCAAAGCTGGTATTTTAGTCTCCTTTACTTTCATACCAAAAGGAGTAGTGTTTAAAAGAAACTTATTCTAAAAGGCAGGTGCTATATAAGAATTTTGATCAAGAAACCCAATAGTTTTATAGCTGAAGGGAAGACAGCAATCACAAGGTGTTATAGGAAAGGCATCTGTCATATAACGTTGAAACGCTGAAACAAGATGTTTTAAGAAGTTTAGCGTGTGTCTCTGTGTACCTGTGGGAGGGAGAGGACACTACATATAACAGCAAATGTGTAGATAATTAATAGATGATGATAATACAAGAGGAAAGAAAACCACAAAATGTTACTTAATACCCTCAGGCTCACATAAAAACCCAATAGATGCAAATTGCATGGGGTAAACAGAAGAAAAATTATTGTGTATGAAGGAATAATTGAAAGCTGCATTCATGCGAGCATATTGTTTTTAATTATTCATTGACAGAAAACCTGTAGATAAAACATCCACTAATCTTTAATGTCACAAACCCCGAGGCCCATAAAACCTGGATGTAAAGAGATTAATAAAGAATCAAGGAGGATGTATAAATTGTCCTCAGTGTTCATTAGAAGTATAAATTTTGTAGAGATTTCATAAATTATACTAAATAATTCAGTTTTGTTTAGCTGGTACTGCTGCATATTTTAGAGTGATACAGAATAGTAATAACAGACATTCCAGATTATAAAAAGGGTTCATAATAATTGCTCTACCCTTATCATCATCAGTTATCTTTCTGTGAAAGAAATGGGACAGATACTTAGTCTGAAATAATTCTTAAAAGAGATCCTACATCACAAATCTTCTAGTTTTAAATAAAAGTTACAATGTTAGTGATTGACATAACGACAAAACTGATCCTGTCAAGTGAACATAAAAATCTCATAAAGAATAATAAAGAAAGATTTAACCAGTAAATATGGAAGAAAAAAAAAAGAAAGAAAAAATAAATCTGAAGTTTTTGAAGAGTTTCTTATATTTGGTTGAAAAGTATTGTCTTTTGTTTTGCTCCTCATTCAGATATTTTTCACAGGTCACATGATAAAGCAGATCTCAGTTATCTGAACTTTAATTCAATTATTCAACTATTTAATTCAATTTCATTCAATCTGAAGCTGAAGCATGGTTATATCTATAGCTTTGAATATTACAAATAGGATAGTTACTAGGTGTGAAACAAATTCACTGAGAAAATAAAAAAAGAAATATTGCTTGTTTCAATCAAATGGTGGATAAGGCCCATCCTGATCTGAATTGCCTGTTCCTACATGATTCCTGCAGATATTTCTATGCTAGTCTGATCAGTATCAAAATTTAAACAAAGTCCTGTGGTTTTGCAAAGTGTTACAGAGAAACTTTAGCTCCAAGGGCCAATACATCTCCCACCAAATGGTGACCAGTCCAACTTTACAGACTTTCTGGCTGTCAGTGCTTCCAGAGGAGCACAAAACAATAGGAATGAGGATCTGACTGTGTGTCTAATCCTGCGGGGACCTGAATAAGTCTCTTCAACTCCTTTCAAGTCTTCAGAGGCTAGCAATCATTAGCATATAAATAATTATAGAACGAATATACCATCTTAGGCTTTAAAAACTCCTTTGACTTTTGTCTGTCATGCAGCACTTCAGGTGTTTCACATATATCCACCGGAGTCAGCAAAATTTATGACTTACATGGTTTGTATTTGTCACTATGAAGAGTATAGATCAGCAAAAGAGATGTGCAAAGCCTGAGACAAATCTGACTGTGCTGAATTTTACCACTAGCAGAAAGAAATCTGCATCTTGCTATGATTAAACTCAGCAGGAAGAGTCACAATAAATTGTGTTAAATCAAGCATGACCTTACAAAGTCTTAATACAGATCAAACAAATTTAGAAATGATTTTTCATGGTTAGGCATACAAAGTACAGAACAGACAGAAATGCAGGAAGAAAGACAAAAAAGTCCATTACAATATTGCATCAACATTTGAATTACTAAAATTTTTATTAACAGAGAAGTATATTAATGTTTGTTTATATAGACAATTCTAGGGACCTTCCCTGCTGAGTCAATGCCACCAGAAATATTTAAATCTGGAATTTTTTACAGCTTGGACACATGCCTATCTTCTCAGTTAAGTGATAAAGCTAGAAAGGAAAAGATAGAGAAGGTGTGAAAGGGCACAAATACTGCATTTTTCTCTGACACTGCTTGCTAGCATGCAATATTCCTGTTGTCTCCTGTGTGTGCACGACAGGCTGCTGCTCTAGGTGTGGAAGATCAAGAATGTGCATCCTGATACATTTTACCTGTGATGTAGATACCCAGGTATGCAGTGCAGGAAAGGAAGAAAATAGCTGGACAAGCCCAGAAGTAATTTTTCAAAGCCCTGAAGCTTTATTGGAATAAAAAATGTTAGTTACTGAATCTAGATTGATACCAAAGTCAGTGAAAGGCAAGAAGAGAAATTTAAAATTTGTCTCTTAAAATTTATTGGAATAGTAAAGATTTTGTATGTCTGGGGCAGGTATAACACTTAATGTCTGTCTACTTAGTGACCATTTTAACAGGGAATTTTACTCGATATGTAGCAGAACAGAAAGATTAAAGGTGTGGCTACATATACAGCATGTTATTAGTTGTGTCTTTTTCCTTTTACTGGCCCTACTCAATAAAAAATGCAGAGGAATAAAATTACATCTCACATAGAGGAAAATTGGGCATTAATGTGCAAAGTGTCTCATGGGTTTTATTGATGTGGGGTGCTAACTGCTTAAAAACCTACAGAACAGAATCCAGAGAATTAGATTCGGCATGGACTTTGCAAACACTTATCAATTGACATTTCTCATGTTGATTGTTCTGTTCACATTGCCAGGCTGTATAACCATCATAAATTCCATCTATGTTGCTTAATGTTAACTGAACTGTCAAAAGAGACATGTGGAATTGCATTTATTTAAATCTCTGCCCCATTCTTTTTTTGTGTGTTGGTATAAGCAAATTTTCTTTCTTGCTTACTTGCTTGATACTTAAGATAGGTACCTGAAATGTTGTCTTGTTTTAGAAAAAGTGTTTACTGACTATTGTACTGCAGTTTTTATTGAAAATCTTAAGCTATGTTTAAATCCCTAGGACTTTTTGCACCCCCTACTGTGAAAGCTTGTCTTTCTGAGTACTGGCATTAAGCAGAGAAACTGAGGGACAAAATACAACGCTACTTTGGATCACCTCTGCAAATACTTTAGAATCTTGTATCTCCGTATTTTTGAAAAATACCGTGGCATTACAGCTCTGTGGGAAGTCATGAATGTAAATTACTCGATATATAAAAAGCAGTATATTATTTATTATATTTTCAAATAGCTTACTTCAAAGCAGAGAACATTAATAAACATCAAGGAATTTAGAGCGGTGGTGGTGGGAGAATGCAGAGAAGACTTATGCCTATAGCTGAAATATAATTTTATTTCTCCTCAGCTAACTTGTCTGCCAATGAAATGACAAGGCATTACTGCCTCCCAATCAGTAGTAAATGTGTAAAAATCGATTGAATTATGGAACAGAAATACAGGGAATATAGTCCTAAAATAAAAAATGTGAACAACAGGAAGACCCTTTTCCTAATTCGGTGTTTATCCACTTGTTCAGTGGAGGTAAACAGTTGTAGCACATGTTCCTCATATTACACCAGAAAAACAATTAATAATTAAGGACCTTGCCTCTAGGTCCTAATTTAGCAATGCAAGCCATACTCTAGCTTGAACAAGAATTTATTTTGAAATTTAGTGGGAAATATATTGCTGGTCTTTAACACCTGTCTTTGTAAGTGTAATAAATCAGGCATCAGGGAACAAATGTTAGTCAGAAGGGCAATCCCTCTGCAATCTGTTTATACACGATTCTTTTTCCTCCTCTGCAGCATCACACCTCTTCATAGCTCTTGACCTCATCATTTCTGCATTCTGATATCCAAGACTTCACTTCCCTCAGTGGCCTTGCAACCAACTCCCTGACCCTTCATCTCTGTATCTTCTCCCTTCTGGTGCTAGGGCTTTGCAAGCTGTCTCTCATCATAAATGTCAGTTTTAAATTGATCTTTTTCAATCAGATTTTCAAACAGGTCAGCTTGTGACACTTGCAGCCTCTGATACCGTGACCTTCTACCCCACCAAACTCCAGCTTCATCTCCTCCTCAATGTTTTCAGTGGTCTCATAGGATTGTTTATTGTTTTCAGAAGAAATATGAAACTGCAGCAGGACCCAGCAGAGTCAGAAAATTAACCCAAAAACTGTTCCAGAGGGGGACTGGAGAGAACTTCTAGCTCAAAGATGTTCAATATTATTCCCCCTAAGAGCAAACTTTTTTCTTATAAATATCAAAAGTCAGACCTACATTTTTGGTCTTCCTTTCCAGCCACCGCCTTGTTGCCAGTTTTTATAAATTTCTTTTTTATAGTTCTCAGGTTTTTTATTAGTCTTTTTGAACTCTGTTACCAGCCTGCAGCTCTGTAATTACCATTAGCATAAGTGCAGCCAGCCTGGTCAAAGCCGCAACATGAACTTGTACCCACCCCTCTACAAGTAAGGGAGTGAGAAGTGCCTGTGCCAGTGTGCTCCAGCAGTTCATGTTTTCCTGAGGAAGAGCTTTGGTGGCTGCTGGCACTGCACCTACTACTGTGGTAAGTAAAAGGACACTGTTAATCACTGTGACAAGTCCATTCCATCTGCCAGCAGCATTACCTGACTTCGGAAAGGAAACCATGGGGTCGTGAGGAGAAGAGGAATTGCAGGTATACAGATCTAGCAGAACTAGTCAGTGTATTATGTTGGCTAGAAATTTTGTAAAATCTTTGTAATAAAATAGTTACAATGATGTGACTCTGCCAACCCACAGCCTGTAACCGTTCTCAGATCCCATCAAGAAACCCATTGAGCCACAATGAAAAAGGAGATGGTACTACTTTTTGCATGAAAAGGGCAAATGTTCTAAGGCAAAATATATCCTACCCATACCTGTGCTGAACATCTTGGTTATCTAGTGAGTGGGACTGCTTCCTTCAGACTGATCACTGACTTTTTACTGTTTTGGCTGGGAGTTGGGTCACAGCTTCCAAATCCATGCATGAGGGAGTGGCTGGGTCTGTAAAGCATTTGGGGCAAAAGTTCTTTCCCTACAAAGAGCTCCACATGCATCAGGCAGCAGGATGGAGTCCTTACATATTGTGCTTTCACAGATATGCAAAGTCGTGCAACATTAACAAAAAAACTGCAGCAATAGCAGTACTGTAAGAGAAGTTTCCTTCATTCTAGCTACTGACATTTGGGACAAAGGTCTTGAATAAAATGACTGTCTTTGATTTAAAGAAGTTCTTATTCTTGTAATAACATCTACAAACAACGAGTTTGCCTAGGAGACCTCTTCCTTGAATAAATAAATATCTCAGTGTCTTAATGCTGACTTGTCAAGAAAGACTTGGATAATTGTTGCTAAGTTTATGTAATATATGCTCTAATAATATAAAAATAAATTGGAAGCGCACAGAGGATTTTTGTGTATTCAGAACTTATCATATTTCAGAAATACAAATTCCCCTTCAAACAGGAAACTCGACTGTTCAAGATTCTCTAGGATAACATAGATTTTTCTTAATAATAACTGAAATATGCAACTATTCACAGATTATTTTCCCCTTCTTCCTATTTCCACAGTTTAAAACACTGACAGAAAACTTCAGTAATAAGAGGCTAAATATATTTTAGTCCAAAATACGAATAGCCTTATATGAAAAATAATCTTGTTTTGGACGGCTTTATAATGAGTGCTCTAAACCACTGTTGGACCTAAAATGAGATGCCCTACTTTCTCTTCGGTCTCTTTCAAATTCATTAAGATAGTAAAATTGGTTTTAGAGAACATTCCAATGACTTATAGAATATATTGACCCTCATGTACTCTCTGCTCAGGAATGAATAACAACAACAAAAATACTTTAAAATGGTATTGGAAACAAGGTGCAATGTAATACTTCCTCCTGTTTAGTCTTCCAAATGTGTAGAGGGATATTATCATTTCCAAAGTAATTGAGGCCTCATTATTGTGGCTTTTAATATTGTGAACTTTGGTAATACAGAAAATACTTAGCCGTAATTAATATATTGATGGTAAATGTGTTGAGATAATTATATATATTAAAAAAAGAAAAGAAAAAATCAAGAAGATTTAATTACTTTTGAAATCACAGCCAAAGAATCTATGTATATTTATATCTTGTAGATATTTTAGGTATATGTCAATGTTAACACAAATAGTAAAGTATTTTGAGATATATTTTACACGTAAGTTTGATGGTATAAAAAATATGAAACAAAATGTACTTCAGTGAAGATTGAAGTCTGTAGAAGGCAGTTTTACAAAATATAATATTATTTTATATAAATATTTATATAAATATTTTTATATAAAAGTCCTAAAAATCTTTGCTGTCCAAGTAAAACCAACTGCAGATCTTGCTGCCTAAATAAACTAATGCAGATGGCAAATATTTTTACTGAGCACAAAATGATCAAGCAATCCATAACTTTCTCTTCATTTGGGAAACCTGTGATTTCAATTCAGAGAATAATGATCTGATAATACAGTAGGATTTTCCTGTATTGAGAAAGGTAATCACAAACCCAATGCAGAAACCTGCTAGATGATCCAAGGGAAATTTCAAAAAGTATCTGTGACTTGCCCTCACACTACGGCCCCCGCAGGGATATACAGTGCAGCTCTGCAGGATGCATTAGTTTTCAGAGCTGTGTCCCCTTGACCTCCCCTCCTAAACTTAAGGTTCATTCTGGCAGAATAGTAGTCTAATTTCTCCTTAAAGAATTATTTTTCCATTCTTCCTGGGAATAGAAATACTTATTAAATTTCAGTGAATGAGAATATGCAGGGACTTTCTAAAAAAGACAGTAGGGCTTGCTCTCTTTGTAATCAAAGTCATTCTTATTGCCAAAATTTCAGTTACAGAAAAATAGAAGAGTCAAGAGTACTGTCTTTTCTACTCTCCTTTTCCTTCTGTCACATAGAACTTCTGGTGGGTTTTTTTTCTTTATTCTCCTCTTTTTTTTTTTTGTTATTTATGCCTTTATTTTTGTCAGAATGACCCACGCAAAATATAAATTGTTTAAAATTGAGAGAAATCTAAAAAATAACCCCAAAAGCTTGGGACCACTCTGAAGGACTTTTTACAACTTTCATGATCTCTCTTGATCTTTTTTATCCCTAGTAGTCTAGCAGGTTTCAAGAGAACGTTAGTAAAGAGAAATAGTTTAATTCCATGGAACTCTATTTTAAATTCTCCTAGCTCCTAAATGTTCAGCAATGGCAAGATTTCAGGGAAAACTTTCATGATTCAGCAGGTACTTCTTCCCAGACTTCCATGAATTCAAACTCCTTCATGGGTATGACTAGTGAATAGTTTTTGTCTATTGCCAAGATAAGGGTCCTTAAGCCAAGCCACAGGAAAACACTGCAAGGGAAGGTCTCTTTTGCTCCAAAGTCACAATGGTGACACAAAGGAAATCCTTTTCTGTTGACACATAGATTTGTCAAATTTCAAACATTTGGGAATTTGTTGAAACATTAAACATAAGTAAAAAACTACATGAAACCCCGATAAAACTGTAATCCAGTATTTGCCTTTGCAAATCCTATGACATGGAAATGGAAATGCAAAGCCCATGATAAAGAAAAAATGCCAGTTTCCTATTGCAAGCTAGTCATATCATAGAAAAAGATACTAATTTAATTGCTATATGCAGCTTTCACATTGAGAATAGTTCCAGATGGTTACACTATGCCTGAGAGAATTCAGATTTTTAGACAAAGTTGAGGTAATGAACTTATTCCGTGAGATTCAGATGTGAGTAACTTTTGCACAACTACTCTGAAAAGCTGGATACAGACAATTGTCTCTGTTGTGAAGAAATCCAAACATTCAATTTCATTTCTGCCTGGGATTTTTGAATAGGTTTCCTGAGTCTTGCTGGAAATGATGAGTAGCTGTAAAAGTTGACTTTAGATTGTGACCCATGGGGTTTAAAAACTTTTATAAGGATTTGAGGTTTCATAGAGTTCTTTAAATACTTATATGGAGAGAGATGGATGAACAGAAAAGAGAGTTAAATCTAGAGATTCAGCAAAGGAAAAGTATCTTTTCAGCTTTTTTTCACTTGTCTGTGCTAAATGAATAAAACAGAACTACCAATTACAAATATGTCTATAGCTATTCCATCAAAAGAGTTGCATGAAAATTGCACAAAAAGTAAATTTATGATTTCTATTTCATGCTTTGATGATTGAACCTAGACTTTAAATTTCACGCAGCACAGTGGACATGTGATCATCTGTAGTAGACTTGCTGCAGAGGAAACAGCAAAAGATTGTGTGGCTTTGAAAGTCTTCTCTAAGATATTATTCAGTCACTTAACACAAGCATACAAAAAAATTTGGACTACAGACTTGCTTAAATGCATTAATAGATGTTCATACCTAAAAAAAATTCACATGCATCCAAAATTTAATAGCTTTTTTCCTGAACACCAATGAGTTATGTTAGTCATTGTCATGGTTTGAGATTGGCCCCCCCTCAAGAGAGGGGGACTCAGAGGTGATTGGGTGCCAGGGCAGTGTTCCCTGAAGAGCCAATCACCACTCATGTTGTTCGCTTCTGCTCAAAATCATATATACACAGCCCACCGGAAGCTGTTGGCAAGAGTTCTGCTGTTGGTGTCTGCTGCGTGTAGGTGTGGAAGGTCGGGGGGTGGCTGAGCTCCTTCTTCCCCCTCCGGGGGGGAGAGGGGAGCCCTGTGGCCCCCCCAGCTCTGCCTAGCCCAGAGCAGAGTTAGAGGCAGCATTTTGAGTGTGTGCAGTGAGGGAAGAGACTCACAGCACCTGAATCTGACCTGAGGTAAAAGGAGGGAGGCAGGCTTTTGTAGCCAAGCCTTCTCCCCCCCTCCTTTTCTACAGCTAAGCTGTGGAGGGGGGCTTTCCTTTCCCTCTGCTGGAAAGTGGAGGAGAGGCTCAGCATTGAAGCTGAGCCAAGTGGACGGGCCGTGGAGGTAGGCCCGGCGCTCGGGAGAAAGAGTCCCAAGCAAAATTGGAGACAGACCCCCAGAGAGAGAGAGAAAGGGGCCCGGAGGATGTCTCTGCCACGCAGGACAACCGAAAACCTGAGGAGAAATCCACATGCCAGGACGTGGACACTTGATAAGCAGAACCACACTGCAGCAGCCTATGAACCGAAGTATGAGAGAGAGAGAGAAAGCAATATATATAAATATATTTACACTTCTATTACAGTTATGTACAGTTGAAATATATATACAATTTCACAGGGAAAAGGGAAAGGGGAAGGGAAGAACAAAAACCAAAATAATATATATATATATTATCCCGATCAGTAGCCCAAGGTCTATCAACTAAAAGAATTAACAAAGAAGATCTTACTACTCTCCTTGGGACAACGGAGAGTCACGCTGGGGTGACTGCCGGCAGCCTCCGCCTCCCAAGGTCGACAAGGCCTTACCAGGCCTCACTCTCCAAGCCGACAGACTCAACAGCAGGGAGATCTGCACCTCCAAAAACGCCAGAAGGAAAGAGAGCGAAGGTCTTTCCTCCCTTCTTCTTATACCCCAGTTTACGTAAAAATCGTAGGTAATACTGGGTAAATCTGGGCACTTCCTTGGGTACAAGCTGGTCACCAAGGAAGGCCTAGGCCAAACTACCACAGTCATCATTTCAGTTCAACAAAACCACAACAGTGGAACAAGTAAGCTGCTCCTGTGTTTTTGGGACCAACACTTTTTCTTGTTGGCACTCTCGCTCTGTCCCACCCTCTTGTTGCCAAAGTGACTGTTCAGCATACTACTCGCTCCGATCAACAAGTATATATCACAGTTTTCATATGATATAAAATAATTGATAACAGTCCCACATCCATAGAATGAATATTTATGCTTTTATCAGCCACTCTAGATGATACCTTTCTAGTGAAGGTACCTTTCTAGTGAAGGTACCTTTTTAGTGAAGGTACCTTTATAACCTTTGCCTCTTGTGCAACATGAGATAGAAACCATAAAGCAATTCCCTCTTGTCAAAAGAAAAAAAGAAATAGGTTGCTTTTGGTGGGGGAAGAGCAGGGAAATGCTGCAGTCAAAATTGAGCTGCAGATTATATTGATATTCCATTACAAAGATAGCTGCTTCTTCTAATTTAATTTGCGGTTTGCTAGAAAGCAATCTGAGTCAAGGGGTCTTCAGAAAATTTGCAGTCTGAACTCTGCCTGATGGAGGTACAGTGTATGAAGGAGGATGTCTGGATAAGATAAGAGCTGGCAATAAAGTCTGTTGCTTGTTAATTACCATAATCATAGAGGAAACTCCCACTCAGTATTCTGTCCATCCAGTTTCTCAGGACTTTTCTGCTGTCTGTCTGTATTCTCTGCTAGCTTCCCTCCTACTCAAAACCTCCTTTCATTAAGGATTGTTACACATATGAATTCACAAGAAAATAACACAATGTTTTTGCTATATTCTCTCATTTTCTTAAAATACTTGTAACTCTGTTACCATTTGTAGCTGGAGCTTGAGGAAAAGGGTATCACAGAATCACAGAATATGCTGAGTTGGAAGGGACCCACAAGGGTCATCAAGTCCCACCCTTAGCCCTACACAGGACCATTCCCAAGAGTCACACCATGTGCCTGAGAGTATCATCCAGATGCTCCTTGAACTCTGTTAGGTTTGCTGCTGTGACCACTTCCCTGGGGAGCCTGTTCCAGTGCCCAACCACCCTCTGGGTGAAGAAGCTTTTTCTAACATCCAATCTAAACCTCCCCTGACACAACTTGAGGCCATTCCCTAAGCTCCTGTCACTCCTGTCACTGATCACCACAGTGAAGAGATCAGTGTCTACCCCATGAAACTAGGAAGTAATTTATGCATATGAAGGGAGGAGGCTGTAGGTGTGGGATCAGCAAATAACACTGCAGAGAGGTGAGCTGCTCTGTGGTGCTGCCACACATTAGGTCTGGCCACTGGCATGGCGGGGGAGGATAATGGATAAGACCAACTTCATGCCATCACTGGTGACCTCTGTGTTTTTTTCTTTAGTGATTAAATAGGTAGGAAATCAACTGAGCAGCTTTGAGTTAAACATGGATAGAAAGTGGGGCTTTCCCAAGTCTGGGTTGTTTTCTGACAAAAACTGAAGTGATACAGCAGCATTGACTCATTTTAATTTTCATAACCCACAGTCATCTAGGTGCTGGTCTTGAGAGATCAGTCCCCACTGTTGCTTTGGAAATGACCTTTAAGAGGCTCAACAGTGCACCACTTATGTGGAAGAACAAGTATTGTGCCCTCCCACACAATCATATCGAGATACAGATGGCTGTTCCCTTCCAGGGTTAAACTCACTTATGTGATTACACAAAGAGACAGGAGCAGCCAGCCTTATCTCAAGCCAGCTTTAGAGAAAAGTAAGATATTAAAAATGTCAGGTAGTTCATGAAAATAGGGCCTTCAGGTCTCAATTAGGTATTGTTGCAAATCTATATAATCCACATATATAATTCCAAAAAAATACTCATTTGAGTAATATTAGGGTTTTTTAATTTTATTTAATATTATTATATACCTTCAGTCTTGGAAACATTGAATCCATATCAAAAAAGTTTACTTGAAATTCACTGTTAGTATTAGTTCAAGACTTCTATATTTCAGAGCAAAGCAAATGAAATAAGTGATCTGCAGTCACTGTCTGAGTCTTTGATTTCAATAAAGACGGTCTGGTCTTTGTGAATAATGAGCAGTAAGTGCATTTCAAACCTAAGAAATGCAATAGTGG
This sequence comes from Neopelma chrysocephalum, assembly GCF_003984885.1. Classification (NCBI taxonomy): domain Eukaryota; kingdom Metazoa; phylum Chordata; class Aves; order Passeriformes; family Pipridae; genus Neopelma; species Neopelma chrysocephalum. Next base: position 2,198,075 of record NW_020897689.1, on the reverse strand, counting down.
TTGGGTTTTTACTGTTAATATTATTGCACCATTTTTTTTTTAATACTGCAGTATGTACCTGGGACCTTGGGTTTTTTGTCAGAAATGGTTTACACAGGTTTATCCTATATACATATATTTACCAAAATAATTTAAGAAAAATGTTATCCTCTTGGTTTGGTCAGTTTTGCAGCACTTTCATTCCAGTTGCCCTGCAATGCTCGTTTTTATCATACGTCTGATACTTAAATCACACTGGAATCAACTGTTAGTTCACATGATCCATTGTAAGAGAATGAAGGCAAGGGTATAAAAGTTTACATCCTCTGCTAACTATGTTTAGCAGAGCATGCACTGTTGAACATGGACCAGGGAGTATGCTTAATTTCTTGAAGGGATTTAGGTCCCTGCAGTGCGGAACTCTGAGAGTGATTCTGGCTCTTGTGATACTCTACAAGAGTACCAGAAGTACTAGGACAAGTACTTGTACAAATCTGCAAGAGACTGTCTCTTGGAATAGCTTCTAATAACATCAAAATTGGAGTTGATACCATTTGCAAATATATAGTACTATTTTTCAGTCCTCAGGAAGCTAATGCAGTCAATTGTAGAACTAAAAAAAATCCTTGGAGAATATCTGCGTGCTGCAACACTTCCCATGTGGCACCTCAGAAGATGGCTCTTAAGTGGTAGGAAGTCTAGACAGTTGCAGCAACAAAAGTGAATAAATTTTTATGACTCTTGTGATTTGGGGCCAGTTTGGTACCTCTTACACTTCTGTTTCCCTCTAAATGAGGTAGGTGGGAAGTTCTCATACTCAGAAAACCCAAGTCAGTGAATACAAGCTTCACAGATCATTGAGTTTTGATATCATGGTATTTAGAGAGTCCTCTGAAAGAATCTTTCCCTTTTCGTACTTTTGCATAACATTATGAATATCTCTAGATATTCAGATCAGGCAGAAACAAGGTGGGCATTGCTATTTCTATTATTTTCACAAGTATTTTAGGAAGTGCTTTCTTCTGATCCACAAGCCTGAGGAAATAGAAATTAGATATTTAAAGGATAGACTTTTAATGGCAAATCATGTGTGTTCCAAAAATATTTCTGAAAGATATAGAAAAATGCATATTTTGAGCTATGAAGAAAGTATATATTAAGATAATGGTAATATACTTAACGTTAGTTTACTTTTGATAAATATGAGTGCCATATATTGCTTTACCTATGGTAATAAGCTGAATCAAGAACTTCTTGACTTGGGACTAGTACTTTATCAGCAGCTATAAGAGTTTCCAGGGTATTTGAAGTCCTACATTTTACTAAAAAAACCAATAAAATTATAACTTCAGTACTGTTTAATTCTTAATATTGTCTTTGTGTTAAGATTATTGTTTGTTCAAGTGTATTTAACATGGTTCTGGTCTGAGTTTATTCTCACAGCTTACATACCTGATATTTATGGCCCAATCTAAATTTTCTTCATTAAACTTGATCATAATTATATGGGGATTAATTTAGTCTAAAAGCTTTTTACCTCTTGACTTTTTTTACCAAAAACGCAGATACAGATTTTTACTGCATCTTCATATTCCAATCTCATAAAAAAACTATGATAAAAGTTAAATAATCTTTATACACTAATACCCTGCGTGACTGGAAAGGTGTGTGAAAATTTGTTTCTGCAAAAGGAATTAATAAAGTTCAAGACAAAATGCAAATCACAAACCCTGGAAATCTCCCTGCTTAAGATATTTTCCTTTACTATGGGCATTAATTCTTTCAGATAGAAAGGAAGAAAGCTGCAGCTGCTTTTAGTAAAAAGAAGTCATTATACAGTTATGACAGTTAAGAAGAAGGGGGTAAATGACATATGCCCTCTTGTACTCAACCAATCTGTTTTTCCCCTTCAGATAAAATTGTCTGGACTCGAAACTGTCCACTGAAAAAAAGTTTACTGGATCAGAAATGGTAGAATCATTACTGTTTGAAAACTTTTCAGACATTCCAGCTTGATTTACTGTTACTGCAGAGAAGAATAGCTTTGGAAAGCCTTGGAAATGAACCTAGGCTGACAAAGCAAGGGAGTAGCAATGTGATTTATTTAATCCCACAGTACTACTAAATGATGTAATTATTTTTTATTTTAATTTTAACATTAATATTGCAAAAGGCTGTATAAAATATCGTAAAGAACAGGAAAGAATTTATATTTTAAAAACTTTTTGGTTCCTCTGTTTTATACAAGTGGCTAATCCTTCTGAATTCCTGTGCCATGTTTTTGATTGCTCTAGGCCTTATATTTTGCAAATATTTCTACCTAATGGAAAACTTCAACACTTTTGGTGAATGGGATATAAGACAACCCTCTTTTATTTTTCTTTTGAAGACCTCCTGCATATTTTTTATATGTGTTTTTTCCCTGTTTATCTGTAAAAATAAGTCTCTTTACCTTAAATCTCTTCTGCTCATCTCCAATACCTTATGCAAATTCAGGTAAAGACAGGTAGGTTGGTCCCCTGCTATGGACAACCCAAATAATACCTTATTTATTCAGAAATTCAATCTCAAGAAGACTGAAAAACAAGCAGTGACTTAGGAGAACAACAAGTAAGAGAAGACGTTTCAAAGATGCAATACCTCAGAAAAATTTGAAAGAGTTACAGTTGTTTGATTAGGGGAAAAAGGCAAAATAGAAGACTGTTGCAAAGATAATACTCCTTTCTCTTTATCCACCAGCAACAGGGAAAAAAAAGGCTAAAGAAGGAAAAAAATGAAATATATGTTAGGAAAACCAGTCTACCTGTAAGATTGGCCTGGATTGTGTTGCCAAGACAGTTGGTTGAGGAGATCTTGGAGAACATAAGCAGAAAATCAGAGCTGATATGGAAGTAATTCATCTATGGTTGTGGTCTACGTGAGCTTTCAGACTTATTTTACAGGGAAAAATCATCTGTACTGCTTTCCTAGTCTAGTTCATAAAATTGGCTCCTTAACTTCCTTATCTGAAAAGAAGGATCAAAACCAAAGCAAGTTCTATGATGTGTAGACAAACCTGGACTGGGACTAATCATGTGAATGTTTTATATGTGCTGCTCCATATACACTTAACTTCCCTGAAAGTAAATTTCTTAAGTTCCACATGAACTCATATAGACACCTTCAACCATATTCACTTATCTCATGTGGACGATCAATTTTCCATGACAAATTACAGTAATTAAATATAAACTGTAGGACCGCATTTTCATACTCATTGAAAATAAATTTATTTTGAGGTCACTCTTTTTGTTTGCAGATAATTAGGTTTACAGCCCTATAATACTCACTTTGCAAGTTAAAAATTATTCTTTGAAAGTTTAGCAGTACAGTGTAGATGATGTTGTGCCCCTGGAGAGAAAAAAATTAAATGCTAAATATTCAAGTGCTTTTTGTGTCTTTTCCTTTCAAATACTCTTTGACCAGGGGTAATTTTTCTTATCCTCCAAGTACCTCATGCTTTTTCTCCTTCAGATAAAAATAAAAATAATAATATGCCTATCGCAGAGGACAGTCGAGAAGGTGATTATTTAAAATCACAGCATCATAGAATCATACCATGGTTTCAGTTGGAAGGGACCTTAAAGATCATCTAGTTCCAACCCCACTGTCATAGGCAGGAACATTTTTAAAGTAACATTCTTGAGAGTACTAGTAATAAAAATTTAGATGTGTTTATGAAAAAAAAACAGAACTCAAGCAGGGAGAAATTCACAGCTTCTGAACATGCAGCCACTGAATATGTGATGTATGGAGGTACCCAGTAAAAAAAATTAGATTTTTAAAATCATTTATTCTGAAAGATTGCTCAGCTAGATGATCAGGGAAACTGGCAATGGTATTCACATTAAATACCATATGAAGTAATATTATACAGGCAATCATAAAAGTAGTAAAGGTAATAAAAAGATTAAAAAAGAAAATTATTAAGCAATGTGTGGCTAAAAGATAGTCAATGAGAAGCAATATTTGTAGCTCACTTAGAGTTCAAGACAATGAGAAAGTTTACCAAAGCTCCAACAAATAAATATTGGATATGAACAGTTTGTATTAGACAAGTTAATATTAGACAAACATGGTATCTTAATACAAAGAGAAAATTTATTATTAACATGATTGACTCTTTTCAGTAATTGTGGTTTATGTCAGAGGAATGAAATCTTGTGATACCTAGTTCTAACTTAAAAGAAAACAAACCAAATTAAAACAAAAACTTGAAAGTCATCTTTGAACCCTGAGAATGTACCTAAGTTTTGCATCTAGGCTATGAAACAAAAGGAAGGAAGAAATGTTTGCCATAAGTCATATGGCACAGACTGTCTCATGTCCATTCTGCCAGGGGCTAACCCCCACTCATAGCATATTAGTCATGTCCTCAGCATTGCATTTGGCTTTGGTTGTCTGTCATGGTTTAACCCCAGCTGGCAACTAAGCATCACATCTCTGCTCACTCATTTAGCTCCAGCAGGATGGGGGAAACAATTGGAAGAGTAAAAGGGAGAAAAGTCGTGGGCTGAGATAAAGATTGTTTAACAGCCAAACTAAAAGTTGCATGTGCTAGCAAAGCCAAACAAGGATTTCATTCCCCATTTCCCACAGGCAGGCAGGTGTTCAGCCATCTTCAAGAAAGCAGGACTCCATCACATGTGATGGTGACTTGGGAAAGCAAATGCCTTGACTCCAAATATGTCTCCCCTTCCTTCTTCTTCCCACAACTTTATATGCTGAGTATGATGCCATATGGTGTGCAATATCCCTTTGGTCAGCTGGGTCAGATGTCCCAGCTGTGTCCCCTCTCAACTCCTCATGCACTCCCAGCCTACTCACGGGCAGGGCAGTATGAAAAGCAGCAAAGGCCTTGTTAATATGTAAGCACCACTCAGCAGTAACAAAAACATCTCTGTGTTGTCGACACTGATTTCAGGACAAATAGAAAACACAGCCCCATGCTAACCACTATGGAGAAAATTAAAGCTGTTTCAAGCAAAACCAGTACAGCATCCTCTTCAGGGAATACCCTGTAACCTTAGGAGAAAAGTATTATTTCAAGGGATTTTAATTCAAAACACCTGACAGCTTCTTTGCAACTCTCCAGAGTACTGGTCTGATAACACTGTGAAAGTACACAATGCATACCCTAGAGCATGGCTTGGAGGTCTGTCAAGGTGAATGAAGGTACAAAACTTGGTGATTGTACTGGAGAAGTATGTAGGGACAAGAGACCCAGGCTTGGTGTAGTATTACTCACATAATGTTTCAGGAATCAATTGCCTATTCCTTGGACTTGTTTTCAAAAGACCAAGTGAAAGTGGTCCAAAATACATTTAATGAGCATGCTGAGAAAACAAAGAGTGTAGGACATGCAGGTTTCAGTGTTCAGGCATGCTTGTTTGCTTCTTTTATCCTAATGCTAATTAAGAGGCAGTTCATCACAAAGGTGACCATTTGAAGGAAGTTTAGAAGACTGAAAAATGTAAATATCATGGGTCAATAAAGACATATGAGAGTACCACCCCACAACCCCCTCAGAGCCTCTTGGCCTTGAACAACAGTTTAAGAAGGAACTATCAATCTACTGGAATAAAAATATGTCAATATTTTAACACACTGCATGGAAAATTGGGAAATCAGAAATGAGTCAATATGCATCTGTCACAACAGTGCACTCATTTATGATTGATTTTACATATTTTGTGATAAAGGGGAAAAAAAGCAAAAGTGAGATCTCTGACATAGTCGCTCTGATTGACAACATATTGCAGGAGGGTGTGTAACGTGTCCTGTGTGCACATCCTTCAGTACTTCTAGTACTGTAACTGTATATTGATTTTACAGTTATAAAAGACCGAATGAAGTAGCAGCACATGAAACAGGATATTTTGGACACCTTTGAGGTCAATTCGGTAATTAACTGTAAAATAACTGAGGGTTAAAATAAAAGACTCTAAAAGTTGCTGTTACTGGATAGTGAATGTCATAAAAGAAGATTTATTAGAAAATAGATAACAAAAATTTGCCATATGGAAAAAAACAAACCAATCAAACCTACAGATGAGGCTCACTAGGGACAAAGAGAGTCTTGAGATGACAATGAAGTTCAAACTTTAAGAGAGTATTGCAGGCAATTTGAAGGAAAGGAAAATTCTTTTGTTTATCATATGCAATGTAATACTTGCAGTTTAGAATCTAAGAGCTTTTGTGTGGCTGTATGTTAATTTTTAATGTTACCTAAACTAACAATAAACCATGAAGTATGTTTGAGAAAATTACTTGGCAATGTCCTTCTAAAGCACATTAAAAATAATTCTTCATACAGTGGTAATGACTTACTGTGATATCTGTTTCATATGTTCCATATATATTTTACTTCTCTATCTGCTTCCCATTTTTCAGAAATACATCTTTCAAACACAAATAGAATAAAGTGGTAATGACACTTTATGTGAGTTCTTTGAGAGACAGAAATGAACCAGTTTGTGAATTGGCTATCTCAAGATCTAGAAGTCTTGGGAAGTATACATGAGATGTTGAGTTGAAAGTCACTTTGAGATCAGAACAGACTGACTAAAAAAGAGCTCAACAGAAAAGAACCAAAGGATCCTGGTGGACCTGGCCTCAGTTTGTTACTGAGTTAGAAATGCATGTTTGTACTGGTTGTGTTAACTGTATACTGGACTACATCAACAACATCATAGCCATGAGGTCAAGGAAAGTGATTATTACTCTTAGCTCAGATCTTGAAGGACCACATCTGGAATGAAGATTTAATTTTGTCCTCTAGTGTGAGAGTTGTATCAATAAACGGGAGAGAATTTAGTGAAGGACTATTATGATCAGCAGGGAGCTGGAACCTTGGCAAGACCAAGGGAACAGGGTTTATTTAGCCCGCATAAAAGAAAATTAAGGAGAAACCTAATTAGGCTTCCTCTACTTAGAGGGGGTTTGTAGACAGCAGAGCCAGACATTTGTCTGAGGTACACAGCAATAGGACAAGAGGCAACAGACAAAAGTTGCAACAAAGAAAATCTAGTTGGCTATAACAAAAAAGCTCTTGACATGAGGGTGATAAAATGCAGGAACCGTTTGCCCAAGGAGGCTTTGGAGTTTCCATGTCCGAAGATTTCCAGAATTCATATGAATATGACTTTGAACAGCCAGATCTGACAACAACTATCTGTACTTTGAGAGGGAGGTTGGACCAAATGACCTCCAGAGCTTCTTTCAAACAGAATTGTCCTGTGATTTCACCTTCTGATTCCATTTCTCTGTAACGTTTGATCTGCAAAATAAGCAAATTTCAGGGGCAAGAGGTCCCTGTGGCACTTTCGCTAAGCCTCTTTATTTTCATTAGAATTCTGTATTTAAAATTCAATTTAAGATCCTAAGTTTTGAGAGGTAGATTTAACTTACATCACCTTGTATGTACCACAGACAGAACTAACTCAGGGCTAAAAGAGGTAATCTCAGACCTATTGCAAGTGTTATGGGGTAGTAACCCATTAACAGGTAAACACCACACAATCTCTCTGCAGGGCTTGATTTCCTATCTACTGCATTCAGAGAGAACCCTGGAAGATGATGACTTATAACAATAAGCAAAGAGGATACCTAAGAAACGTGGTTCTCATCAGGTTAAGCTGAAAAATACTGTATTTGACACTTTACTCACTGTGCTTCTCATAAATTTGACATCAAAATAACAAATCAAGTTCTTCACTGTTTTGTATTTTGCAGACTGTCAAGCTTATGGGGATCTTCTTATTTTTAAAAATCAGAAATCTGATATGCAAGGGTAATATTTTCTATTCAAGAATAATAAAATGCTGGTTGTTTTTTTTTTAGATTGATTACATTAGATAAATTGTAATGTAAATATTTGCAGAGGAATCTCTGACAAGTAGGAGAAAGAAATCATGAGGAGGAAACCATTCCTCATTACATTTCTGACTATTGTTGTGAGCCATGGAAGGGAATTGCACTGCACCATAACAAGTGTCACCAACATCAAATCAGAGCAAAATGCCAAATCCTGAATCTCATCCTCAAAAATTGCCCTTCAGTTTTCTTTTATATAAGTCTTTAAAATTTTATCCAGAAGAACAATGAAATACAATTGCCACTGTGGCAGTTTGAGCTACATTAGAAATCCAAAATCCAATTTCCAGGCTTCCCCACCCCCTCCTACAATTTATCCCAACACCAAGAGAAACTTTCAGGCCAGAGGCTTCTATACGGGAAGGGGGAAGTGTATACATTTATTTACACAAATAAATAGACTGTACAAACTAAAGGTAACTATATATATATATTACATTTCTATCAGTCCTTTTAAAGCTCCTCCCTCAATTAGTCCAGGAAAAGCCTTTCAAGGCTGATATGTAACGCAGTCTCTTTCTTGTGGTAGTGTTCGGGGCCCTTGAACATTCTCCCCCCAACCAACCTTCAGCTGTTTGCCAAAGTCCCTTCCTCTTACAAAGTCCAAAATAGCTTTGAGTCCTTTCTCCTTGGTCTGCTGTGTGATCTCTCCCTCTCGGTCTCATACCTCGGTTCGTAGGTTGCTGCAGTGTAGTTCAGCTTATCAAGCGTCCTCCGAGTCAGTTTTTGGCTGCCCCCGGTCAGCTTCGCCAGGACAACTCCCGAGCTCTTGGCCTGTCTCCAATTTCGCCTGGGATTCTTCTCCCGAGCACCGAGCCTCCTCCTCCGGCCCGTCTCCTGGCTCAGCTTCAATTCTGAGCCTCTCCTCCACTTTCCAGTGGAGGGCAAGGAAAAGCCCCCCTCCACAGCTTAACTGTAGAAAGAAGGGGGGAGAGGGCTTGGCTGCAAAAGCCTGCCTCTCTCCTCTTACCTCAAGTGCTGTGAGTCTCTTCCCTCACTGCACACACTCAAAATGCTGCCTCTAACTCTTCTCTGGCCTAGGCAGAGTTGGGGGGGCCAACCCGGGAAGGGGGGGGAAGAAGGAGCCCAGCCACCCCCTGGCCTTCCACACCTACATGCAGCAGACACCAACCGAAGAACTGCCAACAGCTTCCAGTGCTGTGTATATGATTTTGAGCAGAAGTGAACAACATGAGTGGTGATTGGCTCTCCAGGGATCACTGCCATGGCACCCAATCACCTCTGAGCCCCCGAACTCTCAGGGGGGACCAATTTCAAACTATGACACCACAAAATGAGGATTTAAAATCCACTCACTTTTCTTCACATTACTGTTAAATAAACTCTTGGCTTACTACAAAGAAACTTTTGACACGGTGTATTCTACTAACTTGTGGTTTCTACTTTCTATGATACTAAAGTTCTTTTACTATTCTGAATGTTCTTAACATTCATGAACATTTTAATACAATGGAAATTAAGATAATTTTATCATTTGAATCATTTAAAATATACAGCCTTGTGCCTTTGAAACATCGGAGTAATTCTCACTCATTTTATGGTGAAACTGTTACATTTAAGATGTATGCGTAGAAGAAAAAGCAAATAGTTACATGAATTAATGATAATTACCTGCATAATGTTGTCCATGTCATGGGTGAATCCACCTTAGAAGTGCTAAGAACAATTCAGACATAAAGAATGGCATCGACATGAAAACATGGTAAGAAATCAGAATACATCTTGTTATTTATGTGGAGGTGCTCCATGATGGAGATTTTTAAACCTTCTTTAGAGAGATAAAACTAGAGAATGTGGATCTTTCCCCCCAACTTTTTGTCAGAGAAAAAAAATAAAACCGAAACCAAAAAAGTCAAGAAAAAGCTGATCTTCCTTCTTAAGGGCTTTAGACAGTTTTTCAATATTTTTTATAATCTCAGGTTGTATTCCACTTTTAAATTCATAAGAGTATGACTGCACTGGTAATTTATAACGGAACAAGTATTAGGTTTTTATATAATTAATATATTTACTTCCCCAGCACTACCACTACCCTAATAGAGAGAGCAGCTTTGGCTGTAATTTTGCTTTAATTATGACTGAAGATTGCTGGTATAAAAAGAGTTAAGAGGCTGTATAAGAATAATATTTTGACTGGTTTTTGGGACAGACTTTGTTCTCGGAGTTCAATTCTTGATTCTACTACTAGGTTTATGACAACTCAGATATCTACCTTGTTTTTAAATTTTTCTGTAAAAAAAATGTAGATAATAATGGTGATTTATTTCTAAAATCCAGGGGAGCCAGCCTCTTACACAGAGTTTGGCTTGCTTTTGTAGTTATTTTTTTAGCATAATTTATTTTACAAGTGTGAAACTTGTACCCAATCTCACTACCCACCTGGGAGATATTTTTTATTATGTTGATCTTCCGAATGGACAAACTCTGATGTATAGAGATGTTAATGTTGGCATTTCCACAAGCTCATGCAGAGACAGCAACCTGCTCTGAAAGGGCACAGTGTATTCATAGTCCCTATGGGTGTTTTCAGAACAACGTTCTCCAAAATACCATGTTCCTGGAGTCCTGGAGTACCTAAGAGAAACTGCACATTTATGGTTTTCAGAAATAACACTTACAAGGACAAATTTTGTCAATGATTACAATTAATCCCTCAGACGCTGAGTTTTTCCTGGTGAAATAAAGTTACTATGCAAGTCAGCCTGATACTGAGGGCCAAATATACTGCTAATAAAAATACACAGAGAAAGATAAAGGCCTTCCCAGCTCCCCACAGATGAACGATACTAACGCTCCTTGCATCCCCTGCCTCTGCACCCTTGCACCCTGGTCCTCTGGGTAACCAGCTCCTGCACAGTGGAAATGCAAGTGAGTCTCATGGTTCCTGTACAATGCATGAAGTCTAATGGAACATAGGCAGGCACTCTTGGAGGCTGAAGAAAGACTGAAGCTTTTGAGAGGTAACTGAGACTCACTGGGGGGATAAAAATGAGAAAAAGAACAGTAGCCCTGGTGTGTATTGAAACTGGATGAAGGAACAACACAGATTTCGGTGAAGAAACATATTTCCAAGAATACAGGTGGGACATGAGAGGCCAGAGATGGAAAAGAAAGACGTATTAGGTAAGAAATGGACAAAATGTCCCAGATTTGACAGAACAAGTTGCTGAGGATGAATGGAAAAATGCATATGCTGGGCAAGGGAAAAAAGACTGGGTTTGTTTCAGGTGTTCTGGAGCCATGTAAGATTCTCCTTCGCAGGCTTAACTATTATCATCTTCTTGATTTTACCTGCCTTCACTTCTAACCAACTCTTTCTTTGGCGAATATAAGCAACAAAGCTAATATGACTGATGTGAACAATTAGTTCTTTAAAGTGCATCTGTTACTACTTAATGTCTTAAATATCATTAACACTTCAGGTGATGACTTCAGTGTATTGATTTCTTCTCTGAGGGTCATTTACTAACAAAAATAACTAATCTCTTCACACACTATGGAAAAATGTGTTGCTACAAAATATCAAGGGGAAAAGATTAAATTGTGTGGTTTTTTCTCAAAAATGATGTTGTATTACTGTTATAATACAAATGTTATGCAAAAATATTTGTTTACTTTAATATACAAAGTTTTTTAGCATACAGATGGCATGAATGCATTTTGGTTAATGTTTACTTAAACACTGTGAGGTTTTCATTTCCTCTTAAGAAATAACATTCTATATCGTGCTTCTTACTCTTGGTGGAGTAAGCAGAGTTTTGGGTACTAATTCCCTCATGTTTCCCTGAAAAGCCAGCCTTATTGGACCGAGTCTGCTGAGCAGCTGTGTATTAGGAAAAGTGCAAATATGATTGCCTGCTAGTGAATTTTTGGAAGATTTGAGATGAATTGCTTCTCAATGGTAGACAAATACTCTATAAATTTTTAGATAAATGGCATTACCGACTTGAAGCTTTCCAATTCTGTAAGAGTCTTAGGGGAGCATACCCCAAGCAGCATGGTGAAATGTCCTTCTGAAAAATTATGAAGGCCTGATGAGCAGGTACCACAGCAAAAACAAAGGATAGGAAATTCCTGGACACCTTCCAGGCCAATGAAGAATCAAAACAGTCCATATAGGACAACAATCCATGAACTCAAGATCCCTCCTGAGAAGAGGGAGTTGCCTGTATTATAGGCTGTGAAGGAGATGGTATATTATCCACAGCACACTACTGGTCTGTGGACACATTTTTGACCCACAACTCGAGAATTAGCTATAGTCACCCTGGAAACACCACTATAAGCTCTGTAATGAAATAAGCCACCTTGCTCTTGCCAGGAGCATCTGCATGGGAATATAGGACAGTATAGTTTATGCAACGTAAATTCAGGTTTCAGTTTGTTTCAGTTGCTTTTCCTATGTAGGAAAGCAAATTGTATTGTTTTGGGGATATACACTGGGAGTTATGTGTCCCAGAAAGAGAACAGATTTATGTTTTTCAGAGCCCTCATGTCTTTTTAGAATTAGAGTTCTAGAGCTGTGGAAATAGTTTTAAATTAATAATTTACTCAATATATAATCACTCAATAAATAATCACTATTTTTGCTCTCAGTACAGTTGTAATGAGTTCAATATTTTCTTGAATGTATTTATCATTTGAGTTAATTCAATGAATTGTTTTCCACTCTGTTTTTTTCTCTATGATTGAACACAAAATTCACCTACAAATATGGTAGCTAAAAATTTCAAATCAGACCAAGATGTTTTGGTTATTCACAAATACCAAGCAGACATATATGTGCATAGACATTTGTAGATGACAGTCAAACCAACGTTTTTCAAAAACTGTTGGATAAGCTATCACTTTGTCACCCAGGGGGCCGTAAGGAAAGAGTACTGCCAATCAGTCAGAATGCTGTAGGATGTATTGGCTTGATACAGAGACTCCGTTTAATTTCCTGACCCCAAATTCACACATCCCACATAACTATGTAATTCCACAATATAGTATGTCCAAAGATTCATCTTGGGCACCACATGTGTCATTTAATCAGGGCTCTAAGAGGATTTAAGAGAACTCGCACAGACAAGGGAAATTATGCCCTGGGTTGCATTAGCAGAGGGACTAAACTACAGATCAAAGAATGTGATTATTTCAAATTACAGTCATTAGGCTACAGCTGGAATGTTGTGCTCAGTTTTGATTACACAGTTAAGAGAGAAACTGAAAGTTGAATAGAGTCCAACAGAGGGTCACCAAGATGATAAGGGGGTTGGAGGACCTGACATATGAAGAATGGTGGAAGAAATTTGGTTTACTCAGTATAGAGAAGTGTCTCAAGGGGAATCTAATTATAGTTTTTCAGTGCTTTATAGTTAGTTATAGAGAAGCCTGATGTACTCTCTTTACAAGGACACACACTGGAAAGACAGGCAACAGGTACAAGTCATTTTGGACGAAATTCTGTCTTGATATTTTAATAAACCTCTTCACCATGACAACAGGTAAACTCTGAAATAGGGTTTGCAAAGAAGAGATAAAATCTTCCTCACTGGATATTTTTAAGACTTCATTTTACATGGCCTGGATAACCTCACTTGAAGCCAGACCTTCAACAGAACGTTCAATCAGGTGATCTCCAGGGGTTCCTTCCAAACTAGACTTTCCCATGATTCCATGATTTCTATAATATTTTAACTTAAATATGCAATATTCTGTCCAAGTAAAATTCTTGGTCTAATTATATGTTAAAGGGTTATTGAAGGTGCATAGTAGTCTCAGGACATAGCCTTGAAAATCTATGCTACTCCCTCATGTGAAATATATACAGAGAAAAACTGTAGTAAAAAAAGTGATATTTTCAAGAATACAAACCAAAGGGTTTAGACAATTCAGTTGTTCTTCTCTCTCCACTCATCACCTGGCAGAGGAGTAGATCTGACCCACAGAGTCATGGATTCTCCTGACTTTTAATCATTGTACACTACATCTGTACAAGTTCTCTATTGTTACCTTACCATTTCAATTGCTCGCATTCACTTGAAACCAGTGATATTTCTGGAACAAAGGGCACTTTTCTGCCCTAATAGTTATCATCCAGGGAAGAGATGTTAGTAAAGGATATGTGTTTATGGTGGTAGAAACCAATTTTATGCTACTACATTTTAACGCCTGACAGACATGCATTGTATGCTTCTAATCACCATGTGCCCAGCACCACCAAACAAAGATGTAAGAGAAAATTTATTGCTGACTATCTTAAATAATTTTTCTCAAGTTAACACAAAAGATGAAAGGGTTTATAATGTGGTTAAAAGCAATATGCAACCAGCTTTAACAGATATTTAGTTGCTGTAATATCTAATATTGTGTGGTGAATATTAAGAAGTACTCTAATCGGTCTGCAACCATCCATTCACAGATTCATAAACTTTAAGGACAGGTGGAATCAGAGCAGTCTGTTAATCTGATCTCTTTGTAATTGAACTTGGCCCCTTTGAGCACAGCTCAACAGTGACGTGATTCTTCTGAAGTGTTACATGGATGAATTCAACATGATATGCCTTTACAAGAAATCCTGTTTCATATTTGATGCATCACCAATGCATATCTGAAGAAAATTTGTTTAGTTTAGGAGGGACAGTGTTATAAAATTACAAAGGTGAAATCCACATCTGGCCTGTGAGCAGCTAAAGGACTAATTGCCAAATCAAATAACTGCTAAAATTACCAGTGAAATGACAATTTTCTTTCTAAGTTTGGACCATTAGTATAGGAAAACTGAAACCCGAAACCTGTGACACAGGCAGACTGTAAAGTTTTCCTTCTACACAACTGAAAACAGGGATTGGAGAGAGGACTTGCCTGTCCTGAAAGTGTTGCACAGCATTGAAAGAATTTTCCTTTATGATAAAATTACATTTTTGAAATCCTAGCTGTAGCAGCAATATCACTGTAATCCCCTTCATATAGTGTCAAAGTAGAAAATAAATCCTGTCATCATATGCAGGACTCGCCTGCATATGATTTGAATAGATTTGCTTCTTGCAAACTATATTCTGGGAAAAGTTTCTTCAGACAGTGTGAAAATAAATAAGAATCCTGATATGAATTTGTCACTAAACATAATTCATCTAATTCAGCATTGTCTGATCATAACTAAATGCTAGGAAACTTGAATGACCCCTGGTAACATCTTTGGAGATACACACATATTACATGAATAGTGTATTCTTTTTCCTCCCCCAAACACATAGCTTATTTTGGTAACATTTTTCAAAACAAACATGGGACTCTAAAAGATAGTTTTTCAATTTTGGAGAGAAAATTCACTGTGAAAGCTGAAGGTACTGGAGAAAATGTGCTCAAGACCTCTTGGTTTTCCTTTCACAAAAGTTTCCTGGAACTGGTATCTGGACTCTTGACCAGACTCTCACAATGCAAAAGTTCCATTCATTCTATTACAGGCAGTTTACAAATCCATCGAATTCAAGGCTTTGGAGGTCTGCCTGACAAAATAGTCATGCTCTGGACACCTACCTTTTGCAATCTGGCCACTGAAATGATGTGCTTCAAGAAACAGAATCCTTCAGACAAACCAACTTCAGAAAAAACTTCAGACAAAACTTCAGGATTCAAGTTACTTTTAGAGAAGACCACAGGTCACTCATGAATTAACATATAAAGAGTTTCCCACTTTCCACTTAGACCATTATTTCAAGTTGCTGCAATTGTAAGACAAACAGGAAAAAAAGCTAAATATTGGTTGTTTCAGGAGAGATAATTCCAATTTAAAAAAGTCTTTTGGTAACAACCAATTTACAAAGCTATTGCAGAGGTCTTGAACAAGGAGTCTGTGTTAGAAACTACCCTGTGATACTCCTTCAAGTCCTTCATTCCGAGAACTGTGTGAGTCTCCTTCCCATTTCTCCATAGCTTACTTAAAAGACCTGTGCTTATTAGAGTCCTATCAGGGATTTATCAGTTTCATATTTATTCTCATCCACCTCCAAATCCCACATTTGCCAGCCATGGTAGCCAGGAGCCTACATTAGAACTGTAGAGAGGTGGCAATGGCCGCATCTGGCTATACCCACATAAGATGCGTTTGGATAGCCACAAATGTCAAGGTCATATTTAACTGTTGCCAAAAATCAAGTATCAGAATTAAAAAAAAAAAAAATACAACCAGACTTCTATCTTAATGTGTTTAACTTTTTTTATCAAAGCATGCAAGCCAGCAGCTTACTTTTCTGTTTCAGATGAAAGTGAAGATTGTTAAGCAATCAAAACCAGAAGCTTTTGTGGCTTTAGAAAAGCACTGGATACAAACACCGGTGATAATGCAACAAAGATTGGCAAGAGTGCAGTTAGAGAAGTTACTTTGTCCAAGTGCTTAAAACAGAGCCACTTCTAAGTAGCTGCTTGAACTTGATCTTACAGGTGTAAAAGTCAGCTATTCTCTGCTCTGATCTAGTACAACTGTTCACATTTCATAAGACAGCATAAAATTTAAAGTCCATTATCCCAGCTCTCATCTCCATACCTTGGAGAACCTAATGTATTTTTATTTAAAATAAAGTCTATCCTTTATTATACTGTGACTATATGGTTTCTGGAGGTATTTATAATTGAATTTCAAATAATCTGATTTGTTATGCTTAGCTTCTCTTTGCTCTCATTTACCTGCCCGCTGTAATGCTCATGAAGCATCTTATGATTCAATATTTTGCATTTCATAGACACATAAAGCTGTTGTTTAAGGAAAGACTAAATAACACAATAAAGAAAAATTAGCTATATGGTATGGTAAGGTTCATTACAAGATTCCTTTTACATTTTATCACAGCATTATAAAATAAATTGCCTCTCATTCAGGTTTTAATTATCTACATAGCATATATCTCCTAAATATATCAGTTAAAATTTATCCCTAGTGTAAAACTATTGAGGTCAGTGGAATTTTACCCAGGATTCATTTGTTCCATTCAAACTTGTTATTTAGAGTGTAATTCAAGGTTGCTATGGTTATATGAGACAGTAGTGTTTTGAATAGAATTATTTACTTTACATGAAAGGTCTTTCTATGTGCTCAAACTAAATGAAAATAATCAGTTTGTTCTCTTTATTAATAGATCATATTCCAGGACCTCTTTCCCTTTGAGAAGATATTTTATTTTAACATAGATTTCTTATACTTAGTATATTTTTGCATGCAAATAAACCTCAATAAGGATTGTTTAAATAGGTTTCCATGACGCTGCCTTATATAAAATTATTATCAACTTTTATGGCTGAGAATTCAGAATTAACTACCTACCTCTTTCTGTTTCTTTTGGACAGTTTATTTTAATTTTGCTGGCTCTTGCAGAGTTGAACTCAACTTTATTGTTTTTCACACAGATAAATGAAACAATAATGAATAGTATATGGTAACACTTTTGCTGCCTAATTTAGTAAAGTCTCATTTTTTTTGTCCCCAAAGACATAAGATGCTTTTGCAAAGAAAGGCGTAGCTTGGCCTGGTCAGTAATGGCGTAAGACATGAACTCATTTGTTACTAAATTGAATCTCAGGAGCCAGTTCAGAGAGCTATGGTAACACAATTATTGTATCATGAATAATATAAAATTATTTCACAGTACACTAAAAATCATATAATTTAATGTTTTCTCAGAGCAGGCACTATTCTGAATAGATAGATTTCAGATGTTTAAGAAGGGATGAAGGAGTCAGGCTCTACAGGAGGATAAATAAGCAGCAATGATGTAGGTGTTGACTACCTTCTTTTGAGGAATCACAGAAACACAGACTGTCTTGCATTTAAAAGGACCTTAAAAATCATCTAGCTCCAACCCCCTAATGTGGGCAGGGACACCTTCCACTAGACCAAGTTACTCAAAGTCCCATCCAACCTGGCCTTCCCAGGATGGGGTATCCATGGCTTCTCTGGGGAACTTGTTCCAGTGCCTCACTACCATCTGAGTAAAGAAATTCTTCATAATAGTTAAATTAAATCTACCCTCTTTCTGTTTTAAGTCATTATCCCACTTGTCCTATCACTGCATATCCCTTTAAGGTTTTGGAAAGCTTTCCCTTTCTAGGCTGAACAACCTCAACCCTCTCAGCCTTTCCTCGTAAAAGAGGTGCTCCAGCCCTCCGATCATCTTCATGGTCTTCCTTTGAAGTCGCTTCAGCAGGTCCATTGTCCTTCCTGTGCTGAAAACCCCAGAGTTGGACACAGTACTTCAAATGGGGTAGATCACCTCCCTCAACCTGCTGCCACACTTCTTTTGATGCAGCCTGGGATACAGTTGTCTTTCGGCATTGCCAGCTCATGTCCAGCCTCTTATGCACCAGCTATCGTTAAGTCCATCTCCTCAGGGTTGCTCTCATGTCTGGGATTGCCTCTACCCAAGTGCAGCATCCAGCACTTGGCTTTGTTGAACCTCATGAGGTTCCCATGGGCCCACTTCCTGAGCTTGTCCAGGTCCCTCAGAAGTTCCTTCCTTCAGGTGTGTCAACTGCCCCACTGAGCTTGGTGTCATCTGCAAATTTACTGAGGCTGCACTTGATCCCTTCATCTGTGTCATTAATAAAGATATTAGATAAGACTGGTCCCAACATAGACCCCTGAGGGGCACTACTTGTCACTGATGTCCATTGGGAGTCTGAGCCATTGACAACTACCCTCTGGATGTGACTGTCCAACCAATTCCTTATGCACCTAACAGTTCATACATCAAATCCATCTTTCTCCAATTTGCGGGGAAGAATGATGGGGGGGCATGTCAAAGGCCTTACAGAAATCCAGATAGATGATATCTGTATCCCTTTCCCCCTTGTCCACTGATGTAGTCACTCTGTCATAGAAGGTCACTAGGCTGGTCAGGCAAGACTTTTCCCTGGTGAAGTTGTGCTGGCTGTCCAAATCACCTCCTTGTCCTCCATGTGCCTTAGCTTAGCTTCTAGGAGAAAGCTGTAATCTTCACTGGTGCAGAGGTGCAGATGACAGGTTGGAAGTTCCAAAGGGTCCTCCATTCTACTCTTTTTAGAAATGGATGTAATGTTTCCCTTTTTCCAGTCTCCAGGGACTTCACTTGACCGCTATGGCTTTTCAAATATTATGGAGAATGGCTCGGTAACTACTTCAGAAAATTCCCTCAGGATTCTGGGATGTATCTCATCAGGTCCCATACACATATGTATATTCAAGTTCCTAAGGTGGTTGGGAAGCACTGGACTTGCCGGTCTTGAAGAAGAATCCAGATGTGAGTTACCTGTCTTGCAAGAAAATATAGATAGAGAGGTTGCAAAAAGATACAAGGAATACTTCTGAAATTTCATAAAAATGCATCCTCTGGGTACTTGAATGGAAGCTGTAAAACCTTGAATCTGTATTCAACAGGGCTTCAAAAATTACTGAAACTGATACTGTTCACACGCTACAATATTACAGGGTAAATAGCCAAGATACTAGCCCCTCTTCCAAGGTAGAAAGATAATTAATTATGAGACAAAATGCTTTTAAATATACCTCACAAAAAATAGATTTTTTCATAGACATTACCTCTATTTTTCTTCTCCCTCTGTGCCAGTGAAGTGCTTTTCACAAACCCCTGTTCTTTCTCCTTTTCCTGCAACAGTGATGTCTTCAATGGAGCAAAACCAAGACCATGTGAGTATCTGTTTATCTCTCTTTAAATTTGCTCTAGAGCTGTAGCAGCTGGTCATCAGGAGGCCAATTCTGTAAAGACCTGGTGGAGGCCAATTTTGTGAGCTTGCAATGATGTTTAGGAGGTGCAGTGATGTGCAGTTCATTCCTTTCCTTCTCCCTTCTGACTGGCATAGTCAGGCAGCAGATCAGGATGAAAAAGAGACATTTAGAGCAGAATAAATTTCCCTGCCACACATACCTTGAATGGAGGTGGAGAAAGATAAAGAAGTGACCCTAGACATGCTTTCACATTTTAGCTACCACAGGCAGTGTGGTCTCATTGGCACCTAGGCACTCTGAGTAATGCATAGCTCTGACAAAGGGTTCGTTCTTGAATCAGAGGAAAAGCAGGGGGAAATTGCAGTTCTTGGAACCGAAACTTGCTTTCCAGCTTATGCCAAGGCAGTTCAGATATGTGCCACCCAAAGGCTTGTGACAAAGCCACTTTTAACTGTGCAATTAGCTATGCTGACAGCAAGCTCAGCTAAAAGCCTTGGCTTGCGCTTGATAGGGCTAGCCTAAGTACAGACACAACAAAAATGAAAAAGATGCATTGGCTGTGTAGACTGATGTCCTGAGACTTCTGTGGAAAGCAGGGACTTTCCATTACTGGCAGACTGAGACAGTCTCTCTTCTCTTATGCTACGTCGTAATCTAGTGGCTGTGTGATTCCTTTATGTTGAATCACTCAGCTGTACTTAGAGCCCTTGTTACCCCTTTTTTTTTCCCCTTTAAAAATTAGTCTGCTTACAAATTTAATAAAAACTATGTTTTTTAAAAAAGAATTGAATTAATATTAAATGGTTATTCCTGGAAAATATGGTTGCTCATTAAAGTTGACAGTCATTGCTTATGTGGTAAATGTTGTCAGTGCCAAGAACCCTTTGGCAGTTTCTGGTCCATTATTTTAATTGCCTTTAACCTATAATCAATATTTGTTTCTTTCAATACAACCAGATGCATAGCTAAGCGATACAGAGGAGAGATTTGTAGTCTACTGCACCTTATATTCTGTTTTAATGTGTATGAGATGCACCAAAATGCATCATCACAATAATCTTTCCATCATCAAAACTATTCCAGTTTCTTAGGTAATATGTCAAAGGGGAAACCAAAGCATCGGTTTCTTACTGCAACAAACTTATGTGCATTTTTAAGTTAAATTTAGTTGCATCAGTGTAAACATAGAATTAGTAGCTAGAGGAATCTAACTTTTTTTGCAAATGAAAACGGGATACTGATCACAGGACTGGATTTCTTTCATTAACAGTTGTAAAGCTATGCACAACCATAATAGAGGTTCCAGAGAAGTTACTGAAACCTGAAAGACATATAAAGGTCAGCTTTTCTCTGTTCTGGGGATCAGCTGTTAGATGCTGTGTCTGACAACTGGCCGAGATGAAGAATTGAAGAATACCATGCATTCAGAAAATGGTACACCTTATGGGAGTCACTCCAAGTGCATCAAGGAAACCACACCTTCAATTATATTATTTTTTATTTCTGATGGTTATTTATTTATCTTTAAAAGTAAAGGAACTCTACATTAATATGGAAAATAAGTATTCAGTTTTGGTCTAAACCATGTGATACTTTTTATACCAGTGATATATGAAAAGTATGACTTGAAATTATAAATTACCAACCCATTCCTAGTCAAGCATAACTTCCATTGTTTCTGTAGGGATTATGTCTAAATATGACATTTAGATCAGGCCCATTCATCTCCTGATTCATGATCTATGAACTCCTTTTCAACAACTCTTGTTACTGAAAGGAAACAATTCTTGGTAAAGTCTCAATCACAATTTGAATAAACATTCCAATTGATTTCATTTGGGGCAGAATTTCATCCTTAGAGTCCAAACTGTTTCTCAGTGCCTAATTTAGACTAGTTTCATGCATAGAACACTGCAAAGCACAATACATTTCTCAATTACTAGTTACATCAACAAAAAGAAGACAGTTAAGTAAGTAGATACATAAAATTATTTAGAAGGGAGGAAGGGAAAAGACAAAGTAAAGACAGAGGCACAGATACAGAAAATATTGGTTTATGTTAATTTCATTTCCATTAATAAGAAATCGCTATTTGTGGTGGTCTTCTTCAAATTTCTCAAAAATAAATGTAACCTTTTCTTCACATTTTATTCCACATGTACATTGTGCATTTGCAAGCACACACAGTCTGCTGCCTCCTGCTTGCTCTTCTACAGCCTGGCATAGGTATCTCTACTCTCAGAGCTGACACAATAGTGCTGTTTGGCCAGCTGGCAGAGCACATTTCTACACGGGACCACAGACCCTTGAGGGACCATGAGCCCATCTCTAAACTGTAGCTCCACTACTGAGCCAACTCAATAATTTATGCTTATTAATAATGCATCTCAGTGAATCATTACTCCTTTAAATTTTAAAACAATTGGTTTAGCATTTTTAATGTTTATGTGTCATCGATGAATGACCGTCTTATTTATTTCAGCTAAGACATATTGGATTATAATAACAAAGACGCTGATTCTCAGTGGAGAAGAACAACAAGGTTCTGAGGGAAGGTCAGACTGGTAATTAGCTAGAAGAAAAGAGGGTGAAATAGAGCTGTACATAATCATTGTAAAAGCTGGAATTTTCAAAATAAAAGGAAATACTTCCTCCTGTTGATACAAACCCTCCCTTAACAATATCAGTGCAGTTCCTCAAACTATGAAGAACTATGATATTTGTAAAACAACAAAATTAGATCTGTTCTGTTATATCATTATGCCAAAGGTAATGAAAATAATACATCTGGTCATCAGCTGACTGAACCACAGCACTTCTGAACTCTCCTTACAAGCACCACATGAGTTACAAAGCCATTATATCTACAGACGCACAATATAAGACACTATGAGTCATGTATTTTATACAGCGGAACTCATAAATTAGCCATATGACAACCTAAAGCTCTTAGCTGCTATACCATAGCTAATACAAACAGCTGCTTCCTCTGACATAATATTGATGTTTTTAAATTCTGCCCCTTGGTGACACTTTTGAGATACAGTAAAACAATCTTTTCACAAGCACAGTGCACGAAAACAAAGGAGCAAATTGTTTGTAGAGTAGACACATAAGCTGAAAATGTCACATGTAGGAAATTCAGAGTAGGTTAATTTCCAGCCAGCTACCCTGTAATTAAAGCTTCTGGAGAGCAATATATATGTCCCAACTGTATCTGTTAGAAGTCTTGTAAAAAAACAGACAAAGCTAAAAATGCATGCTCTTTGCAACATGCTTTTTTTATCTGTCAGAAAAATAATGTCTAAATTCCCAAAAGCATAACTGCTTAGTAAAGATATGAAGAATCAGAAGGTACATTGCTTTTTCGTAAGTTAATATTGGACTATGTGCTCAGGATGGCATGTGCAAATTACTCAGGCAAAATTTAGACCTAGTATAAGTGCTTTTAGTATCAAAAGAAAAAACTACAGCAGTTCAAAGGCCTGACTGTAATGATTTCTACTAATTTTATAGTCTCCCCATGACAATTCCTCAACTCCAGCTTGTCCCACAGTCCCTCTTATCTGTGTCATCTAACTCAGCACCCAGACAATTGCTAAATCCTTCCCAAAATGCCGTAAGACGTAGCCCTGAAAGAACATGACAGTACACTAATCTTCATGCTCATAAACCCCAAAATGACAGAGCAGCTCTCACACCAAGGTATTTTCTCCTGTCTTGACTCCTACATTTTAAAATTTATTCTCCTTC
The DNA here is from genome assembly GCF_003984885.1 of Neopelma chrysocephalum. Lineage (NCBI taxonomy): Eukaryota > Metazoa > Chordata > Aves > Passeriformes > Pipridae > Neopelma > Neopelma chrysocephalum. The sequence goes on along the minus strand of NW_020897689.1, from coordinate 2,174,707 downwards.
CTTGGATCAAGTTTTTATTTCTAAGTTTATCCACTTCCTTAGATTCTGGAAACAAACAAAAAAAAAATTAAAATTTTTTAAGATAGGTAAATCTGAGTATTTTGTAGTTACCATACTGTTTTATTTTTCCTTCAGGTTAAACTTCATTTTTTATTTAAAAAAAAGGCATGTAAAAAAGTGTTGTGTAGAATTCTCCAGTTAACTGACAGAATCTAAGAACCTTACAGAAACCTTATATTGCTTGTCTTCGAAAAAGTTTGTTCAAATGCTCTCTTACCTATCAATATTGTATTAAAAAATAAACTGTTTTAACCCTGTCCAAGCAATTTGTGTTGTAATTATCAGATTGTGAGCCTACTTCTCTGGCCCGTTGCTTTTATAATTCTTTAAGAGCACAATCACTGATGATGGAGTAAGTCTGTGGGGAGAAAAGGGAAAGCCATTTGGCCAGACAAGATGACTTCCAGCTGAGACCCACAGCTTCTCTCTGTGAGCCATATGATAGCAGCTTTCAGAGGCACAGAATGCATTTGTAGACTTTTGTTTGGATGTAAATGCTAAAGTTATATGAGACAATTATTTAATATATTTGAATATATGGCCATGGAGCTTTTCTGTTATTCCCCAGGAATGATGACAACTGTTTTATTTACTTCATAGATCTCAGTGGAGCAAGGGGTTGTAAGCCAGTTTAGGGGCTGAATAGATATCATGAACCACAGAAGCCCAATTCAGCTAATTACTAAAACACAATAGATCTTGGACTTTGAATTAATTTAAGGCTGTACTATCTAATCATTCTGCCTGTCCTAATAGTTTGAAAATGGCTGACCATAAGTATGGGGTTTTTTCGTAAGAAGTACTATGACTTTGTAAAAAGGACAAAAAAAGTATCCAGATCATTATGCATCTATAATCTGCAAATACATCAGGAGTTATATTTCACCGCGTACTGGGTGAACAAAGCTGGAGTGCTTGGTAAGTACCAATAAAAGCTGAAAAGTTAATAAAGTATTATTTGCTCCATAAAGAAGAGAGAGGTAGACAAACAGGATTTAGTCTGAATCACAACAGAGGCAATATATAAGATGCTTTAGGAACTAAATAGAAAGAAAATCTCCATTAGATCGGAAAATGTGTGTCCTTTGTGTTATTTATTAATCCAGCATGATTTCAGAAAGCTAACTGCTGAGTCCCAAGCTGGCTGGAGACCACTTATGTGTTCTAGATTGATTGAGAATCAGTTTCTGATGTCAGGTCCAAGTCTCTGCTAGACGCATGTCTGTGCCTCTGACAGTCATTTGCAGACAGAAATTTTTCAGAGGCAGCAAGGGCAGACACAAACTCTGTCCCGAGGTGTATTATAATTATATGCATTTGGAAACATCTAACTTGTAAAAAAACCCAGCATATATTTAATGAATGGGAAAAAAAGGAAAAGGAAAGATAGTACAGCATGAGGCTATATGTAATGTTACAAAAATCCTGGTATGTGGGAAAAGTAAATTCCTACTGGCTACATGAAAAGTGTGCCTCAGGTTCTGTCACTGAGTGGACAGCATGTCGGGCCACTCCACGTAAGGAATGAATACCCTTCAGCATTTCAGCTCCTCCAATTACCCTGTGACTTAATATTATTTATATGTTCTCTCTCTCTCTTAAAAACAAGATTCACAGTTCCCAGCAGGTATCCAAAGCCAGGTGGACACTTGCATAACCCAGAATAAAAAAAATGCAGTCTGGTGCAATGATTAGATTAGTCACATTAGGTCTTTGGAAGCTCTGAATGCCTCAGACACGTACCATCCTGCCCAATGTACTGAAGTGGAACAGGGTAATGTGTAATATCGCAGACATTTTTTCTTTCTTTGAAGGCCAAACATTCTTTATTTTTGTTCAAAAATGAACTCTATAAGATTTGTCGTAAGACTAAAGACCCTTCCATAATCGTCCTAGACTATGTGTCTGTCCTGATACACATATATCAGTCCTGAATTCACTGGGCTCTGTGTTCTTTAGTTAAAAATTATCTGAGTCACGTGTATTTGTATTCTTCAGCTGTATTCTGAATGTTATGGTAGTTAAATCATCTGTTATTCATATGCATGCACTCAGGTTTTTTATGCCCCTAAAAGAATTTATTTACATTACAATGGCTTCTGTAATAAGTATCCAGCTCAAAAGACCAAATGTCTCCTCTCTGTTTCTTGCATATAGAATATCAGTGCAGTATGGACTTTCTATAAGAACATGTCCATTAATTAACACTAAATTACAAAGCAGTGCCTATATAAAAGCTGTTGAATACCCCACAAATTCATTTTTATTACTGTTATTACGCTGAATGTTATAAGAAGTCGGAAAGATAGGACCTTTTAAGTGTCGGCAGATGTCTTTGATCAGTGTTTATCCTTTTTGGTACAATTTAATGAGAGATCATATGTTAATATGCAGCTGGAGAAAACTACCTTTCAGGCACAACAAGCCTGAGAAGAGTTTCCAGCTGCCATTGCATATACCAGACCTGTAATTACCAATCATCACAGAATAAATTTTAAAAAGCTGAATACCTAAACTAGAAAAGTGACTGCAAAGTGACTGTAGACTTAAACTTAACACAATGGAGTGGATCTTTTCTTGCAACTGATGTTCTTTTTTTAGTCTGCTACTAACCAAGTTATTCCCCTCAGTTTGTGCTCACTCTTTTCAGCAATACATTTGAAAAGAACCCCTCTGAATTCCAAACATATAATTCTGAAAACTCCCTCCTGATCCTCCATATGGACAATAAAATTTTACTTTCTCTCCAAGAAAGTTTGCAACAATTTTCCAAAATCTATCAGTCCTACGTTATCTCAATTAATTAAAGACTCATCTGAGTCTCCCTGGAGGCATGTTTTTGCAGTTCTGATTTCTGTACATGGGATGTTGATGGATTCTGAGTGATTGCAAATAATTACTTATGTTGTCAATTTGAATCACTGGAGTTTAATGCCATATTGTAATTGGGAGAAGACCTATGGCGTTGTCTTAGTACTGTACCTATCCCAACCAAACTCTATAAATAACATACTGGGTTTCACAAGCTGTAGTAACTTATTATCAGATGATAATAACATACATGTGTTTCAGTATACTGTAAAAATCAAATTCCTGCCAATAATTAAAAAAAAAAGTTTTCTCTCTCAAGAACATCTGAGTCAATCCGGAGAACAAGACTGTTTACATACTTAGTCTCTCCTAAAATCAAAATCCTTCTAAAACATGAAGCTCACTTGTGAGCCACTATATATCAAACTCTTTTTTTCCCCCATACATAGTGTGTAGTTTTTTCTTCAAAGTGGAGGGGTGTGTGTGTGTGTGTGTGATAGTCATGAAAGTTTGTGTTATATTTGCATTTTACTTAGGCACAGCTTCCTGTGAATTGACATAATCTTTATTCTTTGATGTCTTGAGTTACTTGATAATTAGCATACTTAGGAAATGTTTTCACCCAAGAACACTACCTATTTTGTCAACTTTCCTGCTGCATTTCTGAGTTTCAGTTGATTGTTTCCAAGGACTAGCATATAATGCATAGCTATATCACTATATATTTTGGCCAGTGTTAAAGAAATTCACACAGTAATGAGTCACTCTCTGTAGCATTTTTTGAGGCAAGTATAATTTGTCAAAAGGGATCTTTTGTTCCTTTATCCATGTAGATGGTGAGGAACTTTGAAAGAAATGTTCCTGTAAGACTACACTGAGTAAAACAGATTTCATTCACCCTGGGAGTACAATTCACATGATTTTTTGCCTCAATTTTTCATCTTCGAAGTCTTTTACTGCTGAGTGGGCTAGTTTTACTCAGAAGGAAAGGGTTTTAGACAGCTTATAATCTTCTCCAGATACTCTCAGATCCTCTTTGGAAGGAAAATTAGAATGTGAGAGCTGAGTCTATGAGGAAAAAAATCATCTGCTAACTTGTAAATATAGACAGGTGGTTGAATCCCATCCATGTTAAGAAAAAACAAAGGAAGAAAGACAGAGGGGGGGGGGTGTGCGTGTGTTTGTGAATGTGAATGCTGCTCGGGAGCTATGATACCAACTTATAGCAAGTAGTAGTTTTTTGAAAGGTAAAGTACAAGAATTCATTATGACATGTTCCAAAACCAGAGATGAAAATACTGAAAGCCTTTGCCAGTGGAGAAAGATGCGCAGCATGAGTACTATAGCAAGTTTAATCCATTCCTGTACTAGCTTGAGCTGCACTGTAATGTACTTGGATAGCGAACACCAAACAGGATTTTTCTTGGTATTAGAAGTGAAAACAGAAAGATACAGCTATATATATATTCAAGTGTCACTGGAACTGGTAGTCAAAGGAACTGGGAGTATATATATACACAATAATTTTAGATGACTGAGTTTCAGCCCTGAGGTAGATGGACTGCTTCTAGAGAGACAATGAAAGGTCACTCTCTTTTTTTGTCAGTAATCTACATTTTGCTACACCAGGGTTATGTGTCTTCACTGGAAAATATTTAAAGATCTACAAATAATATAAAAAAACCTCCTAGAAATAGTTGCTTTAACTTTTTTGCTGAGAAACACCCTCTAGAAACATAAAGATGCAATCTCAGGGGAAACCTTAAGATAAAAAAAGAAAATTAAAGATCAAATTAAAGAAGAAGAAAGTGGGAGTGCAAAATCAGCAAGCTAAGTTTTAGAAATAAGTCTGAAGGGTATGAAAAAGGGACTTAAAACACGATTGCAAGGCAGAGAAAGGAAAACAAATGTCACAGGTAAGGCTGAAAATTAGTTTCTTTGCTTCGATCTTCACTAGAAAGGTTAACTGTGACCAGAATTTTAAAAATTAATTTTAATTAAGGGCAGACATTCAAGCCAGAAGAAAAGAAGAACAAATTAAATAACATTCAAATAAGATTGGTGTGTTCAAGTTAGCAAGGCCTGATGAAATCCACCTTAGAACTGGCCAAAGTAATTTCTGAGTCATAGTCAATTATATTTGAAAATTCATGGAAGACCAGTAAGGTCCCAGATGAGCAGAATAAATGTAGAATCTATCCTTTAAAAGCAAAAATGACAACTCAGAGAATTATAGATCAGTCAACATAACTTTTGCCCACTGACATATTTTTGAACAAATATCTAAAAGCAGATATCTAGAAGATATCTGTGGCAATATAAAAAGCTAATATGAGTTTGTCATAGCAAAATAAGCTAAATTTCTTCCCAGACAGATTAAATGGCCTAGTGTGTAGGGAGAAGCAGTAAATGCTTAAACGGGGCTTTTAGTACCCAATATTCTCCTGTAATATTTTTCTAATCAAGGTGACAAGTTTTGAGTTAGGTGTTATTACCATTAACGGGAACACAACTGGGTGAAAGATTACTCTCTAAAGTGCTATTGGCATTTGACTGTCAAATTAGGGGCATATCAAAGGAGAATTCTCCAGGGATCTGTCCAGAACTCAGCTACTGCCAGGACCCATGGCCACTATTTTCAGTAATGGTTTGGTGGAGGAACTGGGCAACACACTTGCAAAATATGCAAATGTCATAAAAATTTGGAAGATTGCAAAGATGTTCTAAGAATACCAGAGGATATTAATACAATAGAGTCTGATAGCGACAAAATTTTCATTAAGGTAATTGCAGTAATGGAAGGGGAACTGAATGAACAGTGCCTTCACCTGTTCAAGCAGTAGTTTTGCAGAAAATGATTTAAGGTGTATATTTGATGAGAATTACCAATTCGTGGTTCTGTCAGGAAAAAAACAGACAAAACTCTTTAAAGGATGCACTAAAAAAGCCATGAAACAGTTATTTTGTACTAGTGAGAGTTCAGATAGAATTTTGAGTTTAGTTTTCATTACCTCAAGTCCATGAGAAAAATATGGAAATAAAGGAGTGCCTGAAAAGGAGAGAGTGCTAAAAGACTTTGTAAATGTAGCCTATTGGAAAGCTGTTGAGAGGACTGAGTGTATTTCATCTAGAAAAAAAGATTCATCAGTCCCCCACTTATTATGAAAATTGGTTACCAACAGGATAGTCAGCAATCACTGTCCGTGGAAGAGAAATAATAAGAAAACTGCTCAATAAAGTAACAGCAACCAGGAAGGAAGTTGTACTTTATAAACATCTTTCTACAAGTAACTCTGGAAGTGGCTGTCTAGGTATATTGGGCAACATCTACAGAAAATCTTACTCCTTGTGACTTAATATCCAATGCCTAACAATCAGCAGCCATCTGGGAGAACTGAATTCCCAGTTCTTAGCACTACTACAAGCAAAGTCAAGTGTGATGTCATCCTTTCATTCTGCCTGAGAAAAAAGCTAGGTCTAGCTGGTCCTTTGTGAATTGCCCTGTAATAGGCATTGGAAAAGCACACAAACAGGTCTTGGATCTTCTTTGATGTAAATATTCTCCACCAAGATGCTTAGAAAGGGAAATAAGTGTGTTGACTCAATTAAACAATCTCCTGTTTCAAGATACCTGAGTGTTTTCCAAATTATTGAGTATGATCTTGCTTTGTTGTTATAAATAGACAAAAATCCATTACAGTTGTTTTCCCCCTAGTTTACTTTCACTCATTAGGTGAGTTTCATTCTAAGTACTTCATAATTCATCAAAGATGAATTTATATCTGACTGCAAGTATATTTCTATCTGTGTGAGACAAAAAGCAAATTATAGTTCATGTGTCTACTCCCAATCAAGGTAATCAGAATAACATTCAGAAGGAGGAAAATTGTCTCAATTCTAGTCTGAAAAGCAATTTTCCGCAAACTGCAGTGCCAAATGCCAGTCTCTAGTGGGCAGTTAGTTATTGCTCCCAGGACTTGATTTTTTTTTGGAATTTTTGTGGGTATTTTTCATCAGATGTTGAAATCCAGCATCACAATTTTGAATACAGCGGTGTAAATGCTAAATAGTTTCTTTAACCTCTGTTGCACTGTGAACTGACCATAACAGCTGCTGAACCTTTCCAGTGGAGCCATAACAGGAGAGCTGTAAAAAAATTCAAGTATGTAGTATAGTGGAAGGGAAGCAGTGACTGATTGAGAGTGATGCTGATGTAAAAGCCACGATGGATATTAAATATGTGTACAAGTGTATATTTATGTCTCTTAAATTCTGCAAAAAGCTATAGCTTGGAACAATTGCAGTTATAGAGATTTTCTTAGTCCGAGCAGTAGCTGGTCAGTGCATGCAGATGAAAAATTACACAACAGAGAAAAGAAACAGTTTTGGAGAGAAATTTTATGCCTTTAAAGGAATTCAAGAGCAAGGGATAAGGAAACAGAAATTATCTAGGGAACAGAGTTAAGGGGATTTTTTACTCAATTCATGCTGGCACAAACCGTAAAGCTATCAAATAATAAATACTTCTATTTATTAATTTCAAGTTAAATTTGATATCATACCAAGTGCTGTAGGAAGCACAATTCCTAAAAGTCTGTGTAGTATCTACCAGTTTTCCTTCCCTCTTCACTCCTAAAAAAAGGCAATGAAATCTCGCTGCTTGAAGTCTTTCCCAAGACCCCAGGAAATCACTGAGACGGTTACAGATACTTATGTCCCTCTCCAGTTACAATGACTTACCTCAGAAAAGGCAGTGCATTTCAAATGAGTTTGCAGTAGTCACCTTTCATCCAGCAGAATACACGTTAGGAAACCTGCTTAGCTGGAGGATAGATATTTTCTGCTAATTATTATTGCACATGCTCCTGTTTTGACAAAGCAAGATCATCCGTTTCTAACAAGTAAATTTAAATGTCAGTGTGCAATTTCCCATGTTAAACTCTTGCCTGTGCACAATCCTTAATACCCCAAACCTGATGGAGAAACAAGGAGGATCTGTGCAAACTGCCATCAGAGCCCTGCAGCTGTTCTTTTCTGATAATTTTATCTTGGCATCAGCCCATTGTTACAGATTTCTAACTGATGGTGGTGGGCAGTCCATTGTGCACAACAGGCTGTTCTCCAGTGACCACTCTGAGCAGAACATGATAAAATTACAGCTCGCATAGTTCTCAAAATCTGTGGAAGTCAGGTTGGGCCAAGAATTTATTCTGGATGCCACTGTATATGTGACAATAGCTTTTCCAGCAGAAATACAGTACATCTCTAATGAATCCCACATTGCTGATCACACAATAACTCAGCACAGCACTCAGTTATCTGATCAGTATAACCCAAGTACAGTAGTTAATTCTGAAGAAAAGAAAACTGAAAAAAATAGAGGTACATTCCATCTTCTTAACTCCATGGAAAGATAGCACATTTGAATAATAGTTTTAATTAAATTATGTGAGTTTAGTAAGATTAGGCTGCTTCAGGGAAGAAAAAGCACTCTTCAAGGTTTTTCAAATGCCTTCTTTCCTTTTTATCCTGAAGAGCGTGTTTAGCTACGCAACATCCTAAAGTACTCTACTTCCTGAAATTATCAAACTAATAAACTTTATTTTTTTCCATTAATAGTGTGACATTTGATAGAGGCAGGTTGTAATCAAAAGGTTAAAGTAAATGAAATGCAACTTGTTTTTTTTTAGCTTGAAATCTCAAAATCTGGCAAGATTCTGGTTATGTACCATGTACCTCTGGGCACTGTTTTACCTATATTGCTGTTAATATTCTTTCACACAAAAAATTATCTACTTCAAGGCTTTTATCACAAACTTAAAAAAAAAAAGTTTAAGTTTTGATTCCAAAACACAAACAAGTAGGAAGTGATTTTTCAGACAGGGGTTATGTTGTGGGCAACAAAATTTGCAAATTGCAAAAAAAGCCATGAAAACAATTAAGGGTCTAGAGAATCTCTCATATGTGGAGAGGCTGAGAGAGCTGGGAGTATTCAGCATGAAGAAGAGAAGGGCTTGGGAGATCTTATCAGTGTGTAAAAATACCTGATTGCAAGGAATGAAAATGAAGGAGTCAATGGTATCCAGGGACAGAACTAAAAGAAATAGCAAAAGATTAGAAAACATGGAAGTCCATTTGAACACAAGGAAAAAAAGTTATTATGAGAGTGTAAAATGTGCGCAGTAAAAATTGCTGGAACCTCCAGTGAGGTTGTAGAGTCTCCATTCATGGGGATATTCAATTCCAACTGGATATGACCCTGGGTAGCCTGCTTTAGCTGGTCCTTCTTGAGCAGGGGGGAGATGTACTACAAGATCTCAAGACATTTCTTCCAACCGAAACAGTTCTATGATTCTGTGATTCAAGTACAAGTCAGAATAACTGCAGTAAAAGTAATTTGTGGCCATTCCCTGTGAAGACTGGACAACTGCTGCAGAAGATATCCTAGTGACATACAACAGAGGGGCAAGGAAATGATTAAACAGAAATACCAGAGTCAAAAAAGAAAAATAATTGCTTCAAAGTTCCTAGGGAATCTGACTGTTCTACTAGTATGGGAATTTCCAAAGATATGAGTAAAGTCTTTCCTGGTACAAACAAACACTACTTGAGTCAAAGAATGTTCTTCAGAATCATAGAATCATAAATGCTGGAAAACACGTCCAAGATTATCAAGTCCAACCTTTGATGGAATACCTCCATGTCCACTAAACCATGTCACAAAGTGCCATGTCTATTCATTTTTTGAACACTTCCATGGATGTTGACCACCACTTCCCTGGGGAGGCTGCTCCAATGCTTAATCACTCTTTCAGTGAAGAAATTTTTCCTGGTATCCAACTTGAACCTTGCCTGGTACGACTTGAGGCCTTGTCTTATTGTTAGTTGCCTGGGGGAAGATTGCCTTTTTATTACATCACTTTTAGATCTGACCTATAAGAGTTCATCTATGATGAAAAAAATAGGAGGAAAAACTATTAATAATATTTCGTTAATTAAGATTTTGAAGTGTTTTTATCTGACTGCAGAAACCTTCCTACTTAAGAGTCAATGAGCATTGGAGTATTTCAGGTCTACTTGCAAGCAAAAACAGTAGAACTAATACATGCAAGATTCACTAATACTTAATATCACACAGTATCTTCTGCATAAAATTCATGTATTTGCAATTTGCATGGTATTGGTTAGCTTTGTAGATCATCCAGTTAAGAGAGAGGGGAGACACTACATTGTGCAACCATGCACCAGCTGAGCTAAAGAAAGATCACTAACAATCTAAACAGGAAGAATTATATTCACAAGAAAGACTGCAGCAATTTTAAAACAAAAATTAATTTTAATTTAGAAAACTTTAAAAAGTGTTCTATATGCTGGCCAAAAGGACTGACTTTGACCTTATTCATAACATAGAGGAAAAAATAAAATCATAAGAGTGAAGGTAATAATGTACAGGAAATATTGATGCTGAAGCACAAATGAACACAGTTAAAAAACAAGAGATTGGTAAATTCTCTTGATAAATTCAAAGTTTTATGGATTTCAGAATTAAAATGTTCCACTCCACTGAAAATCTTCTATTGAAAAGTTTACATCTTTTCCATGTTTGTCACACTGGAGTAGTGAAAAGAGTATGGGAAAGGGATGAAAAAATTTGACAAAGAAAATGGTTCTTTTGGCAGGGACACAAAGAAGACAACTAAATTTGCAACAGCGAACCAAGCAGGAAGCTCATCTGAAAACTGCAGAATTCCTTGAAGAAAGAAATAGAAATAAAGAGGGGCTAACTTGGAAACATATGCTGGCCATACAGATAAGATTTCTCCCTCACTCCCTTCCCCTCCACCCCAATATTTTGCACTGCGTGTTTGCCTTCCTCTCACTTTGATAGAATTATATATCTGGACATAGTCTTAAGGTCAAGGGCAATAATGGGGCTTCAGAGGCATGGATAAACTGTTTGGTAAAGAGCTTAGTCTGTAGGACAACGATTCTCTCCATTAGACTTTTATTTAAGCATGAGAACCAATGTGACCTCCATCAAGGCAAGCAAAATCAGTCTTACAACAGAAAGTTGAATCAGAAAACCATGTCCATTTTGATTGCTCGGATTTCTTCCCCATTCTTCTTCCTGTCTGATTGCTTTCATGGAAAACCAGTATTTTGTAAAATGCCTACATATTATATTTTAACTTACAAGTGCCCAATTTTATGGACTTTTGCCATGGGACTCGGGGGATTTGTTTGTCAATTTGGATGCATTGTAGCAAAACAGGATGATGTTTGCTGAGAGTAGAAACAGTAGAAACACCAGACTAGAAAAACCAGTAAAGGACGTACAGGTTATATACTGAGAAAATTTTCTCACTGTGTGAACAGAAAAATATTTGGACAGGTTGGCTGGGCAATGAGCACTAGGAGTTTCTTAGAGTAAGATCTTTTGAAAGATGAAGAGGGACTTTTTGTAGGCATGTAGTTATAGGACAAGTGGGAATGGCTTTAAGCTGAGGGAGGGTAGGTTTAGATTAGCTATCAGTAAGAGATTCTTTATTGAGAGGATAGTGAATCACTGCAACAGGTTGCCGAGAGAAGTTGTGGATGCCCATCCCTGGAGGTGTGCAAGGTTGGATGGGCTTTGAGCAGCCTTGTGTATCGGAAGGTGTCCCTGCCCTGGGCAGAGAGTTTGGAACTAGATGATTTTTAAGGTCCCTTCCAACTCAAACCATTCAATGATTCTATTTTGAACAATATTTCAAAACTACTCTCACAGTACTCCCAGTCCAAATCGATGATTGCTTGTTCTCTGATGTTTCATTTTGATCCTGATAGTGTAACTCCATCCTGCTTAAATGTTAGTGCATGAAGTACATGCAATAATCTTAAAGCTCTTTTCCAACCTAAATGATTCTATGGTGCCCTTGGAACTCCATCTTGATAGCAAACTCATAGAGTCTGAGTTTGTTCCTGCCTATGTGTTTATGTGCAGACTCATCAAGAAATCCTGAATTATCTTGCCTCACAAGACACAGCAAGTTTGATCTCTTCTTACCTCTTGCCATTGAGATGTCCGTACCTATACATTTCTAGCACAGTAATGTTGCCCGTAAACAAAGACACAAACCGAGTGCCGGTTTATGCGGTGCTTTATTCGGGGCCCCGGGAACCTGAGGACTAGCGTCCCAAGTCAGGATTCCGAAGACCCTCATTCTCAATTCAGCTTATATACACAAACAAGTTTACGTGCAGTTTCCACAGCAAAACAGTTTCATTCAGTTACAAACAAGCTCATACTTCATACTGATAACAATTGATAATCATTTACTCTAATCATAAATCTGCTTAAGTTGTCTTACCCCTAGAAACTGTTTAACAGACCCTTACCACATCCAAGGTAACAAATCATTATATACATGCTTGACTAAATCCTTTGATTATTGTTTCCACTTCTTCAGTACATTTCATGCTCACAAACAAGGTTGCTAACTTACTACTTTGGAGTGTTGCTTTCTAGGCCTACTCTCCTACTAAGCCTTAGCCATTCTACTACCAAATTTAAATTGCTCTGTAACAGTAAGAAGTGTATTTCCTGGGACACATGACAGTGAAGCCATGAGAAAAACTTTAAAGGCAACCACTGACCTCTCAGTCATGTTTCCAACACATGCATACTCTGAGAACCTTAAATAAAAATTTCCCTAATACATCACCACAGTGAATGCCTGCACATGCAAAAGCATCCTATGAGCAAGATGAAATTATCTTGTAAGGTCAAGCTCTCCTCAATACACTGCACACGCTTCCAGAGGAGTAGCTTTGCATTTGCCATGAAGCCACAGGGACAGGAATGTCACAGTCATTACGTAAGACACTTTACATTACTGTTATCCTCAGAATATGAAACAAGGAAGTCTTTGTACATGGTAACAGCTATGGGGGGATGTGTTTGGTAAATACTAAGATACTAGAGGGAATGGCAGAATTATCCATCCCTGTGTAGTAAGCCTTTTAGACTTTTGCTAGCTCAATGCCACATACCATACACTGTAGATGCAGATATCTGAGAGGTTGTTAATTTTTCACCATCTAGGTGATCAGCTATTGATCATTACCTCTCAAGTAATGATGTTCACACACTTCTGAATACAGAGGGAAACGTGTTTGATCAATGCTAACTCTGCAATTAAAAAACTGAGTTCAATAACTGGTTCCTGAAATAAACAGCTTAAAGACCTCTAGCTCTCTCTGGTCATTCCAAGCATGCAGCACTCCCTCGATCCCAAAAGCAGAGAAAGGAATTTGAAGAGGAAGTAGATGGAGATGCCCAGTACACCCTTTTCTTCTGTCTCTATGTGCAGCTATAACAGTACAGAACTTAAATTTGTTTCAAAAGCACGTAACTAGAAGAATTGCCAAAACATCTGAAATTTTCTTTTCCTAGTAGTTATCACTGGGATACTAGTGCTAGCGGTGCTTCCTGCATCCAATGTGACAACAGTTTGAAGATGTTTCTGAAACACAAAAATTTGAAAATAGCATTGCAACCAGGCAACTATACAATGGAGCAGAAGGAATGATGAGACTGACTCCAGGGTCTCAAGTTGCAGCTGATTCCACAATGTTTCCTATAATCCAGCATGATAAAGAGCTACTAATCCCCTAGCAATAGAGCATTGACTGCAGATATCTTCTGAGAACATGGTGCCTTGATTGTGAATTAAAATCAATCAGAAAAACACCCCACAACTTCGAGCAATATGTTTCAGAAAGTCAGCTGCTTGAATCCTATTAGAACAAACAGTGTTGAAATATAACACATTAAAGAAAAATACTGTTGTTTAACATTTCCTTGTGTGTTCAAGAAAGACATATGAAATAGATTGCTGGGGTAGATGAAGCAGATACAGAGTTGTCTCAAGGGTTGGAGTGCAGGGTAAACTAAATCATAACGTTCAGTAGAAAATAATTTCTTTTAGCTTACCTGTTCTTTAATTTCTGCCAGACACTACTGTTGTCATGACTGAGGTGGGATTTAAAAGAGAAGATAGTAGATCTACAAATTTTCATTGAAAGCATGGCATCCATTGGGATAGATTCTGAAGTGCAAGGTGCTAATTTTAATGTATAAAATTAAAAATGGTTTCAGATACGGTCACATGGAGAATAGTCACCTTGCTATACTATTCAGCATTGACAACAAAGATCAGTATCTAAATCCCTGTGAAGAAAGGGAACTAGCAGTAGATTTTTTCCATCTTGCATTCATGAGCTCCCAAACCCATTCTCTTTACTATAGAGATAAATAATTATTATAGGGTTTATTGAAGTTAGGATGCACCCAGTATGTTCTAGGTATTTATAGATTGGGGAAAAAAAATCGTGTCTGTCTTGGAAAGTATGTCATATATGATAGGGAAGGTTCATATTGGCAAGGCAGCAAAGTGGCTATTTGCCATGTTTTGGGGAAGACAATGAGCTTCTCTATGAGCCTACAGGAAGCACTTACATGTAGAGAAAGTCACACCTGGGAACAGAGCTCAAGAAAATTATTCTATGGAAAAAAGATGGAGATGGTAAGAAAATGCATACACATTAGAATATAAAAAGCCTTCTGATTTGATATAAAGACATTTTGCACAATGGAAACAAGCTAAGCAAGTTCCTCTCATTTATCTAGTCCATTTTGTCAACAAGTACATTGGTAGAGAGTAAGTGCAGGGAAAGTAACATCATGTCCTATCCCTTCTCTTTTCCTTTCAGATATCAGGAATGTCAGAGAAAACCTTCAAGACGGAGCATCTGTTGAGACTACCGTTTGTCTTGTCCCTGCATGGAGGTCACGTATGTGAACATTTGTATTTTTTCACTCCCCCAAGTCCTTCCATTGCACAAATTTAATTGCCAGGGACAATCTGAACCTTAATTGTAGAGTATATCAGCAGTTTGATATTTTAAGTCTTATATAACTTGGCAGCTTTCCCTGAATCTTGTCAGTTCTCTTTTTGAGTGTTTACATATGGGCATAATAAATGCTATAGATAGCTTGAACTGGATCTAAAACTATATTCCCTGTAGTTGCAATCCACAGCATGCCACAGAAAGCTGCATGTGATTCAAGAAAACACACCTCATTTGTCTTCATACATTTCCTTCTCTAAAGTGTAGCCTCCTTGGACTTAAAATAAATAAATACATATATAAATATATATATTTAATTCTACTGTCAGATAGAAAATGTCAACTGTCATATCAATTTACTTAGTCGATACATCCAACATTTAAAAAAAATTCATGTCTTATTTTACCTAATATGTAGGGAGAAATATTTCTTATAACAGAGGCACAATTACAGCATAGCAGTGCTTCACACAAATAAAGAATGACTTGCTTGAATACAATCAGTCATATCTTAAAGTCTAGAGAGCATTTCTTTTTAGAAATTTTACCTGCTGTCTTCAAGATATCTAGAATAAGGTAAAGTTAAATGGTATTTAAGAAATAAGAATATCTTTTCATTACAGACACAGAATCAAGAATAAACTGTTCTGTAGCGTGTCCTAACTTAGAAACAGTAACAACCCTCAATAAAGACGTAGAATGTGAAAGACTTTTCTATTATGGACTAACTAGAAAACACTTTTTTTCTGTTATCTTCATTTTAAAAATGAGAGTGGCATGGCTTTGCCTTTATTTGTTAAATTAACTTCTTTAGAACAAATTTTCTGGTGTAAGTCTATTCACTCCCCTAAGTTGTTCGGAAATGCCATGATTTTCTAAAATTTAGCTAAGTATACCTGGAAATATCAGACACTATACAGGGTTTTTTAAACATATGAAAGCAAGAGGATTTTAAAAAGTGACTGATAATGTTTTTTGATATTATTTGGACCACTTATCCTTAATGCCAGAAAGATTCCATTTTCTGAAATTCAGATATGTCAAGCTAGATAATAATAATAATAATAATAGTAATAATAATAATAATAATAGTAATAATAATAATAATATGCTGTACTGAAAACAAACAAACAAAAGCATAAAAAACCCCAACAAATCAAACCAACGTCAATTAGAAAATGCTGGTCAAAATCATACTTTCGGACTGAAGTTGCTTGAGCTTAAACTGCAGACTGCTCTTTCCTCACTAATGTGAAACCAATTATCATAGAGCTGGAGATTCTTACCGCTTCTTGTTCTAGCACTGAAATGACTTGGTTTCACACCAAACAGCTTCCACTGCATGAGAATCAAACATGACAAAGACAGTCAGGAAAAAAGTGTTTCAAAGTGTTCAATATGAAAAGTGTTTCATTCTGGACATGGTGAACCGCCAGCTGTTATGCTGAACAGATCAACATTATTTTCCCATGAAAGTTGATTTATAGAATAGAAATGAATGACTGTTCATTTTGCTCCTTGAAAGGACATTTTTGCCCCCCAGACAATTATCCTTTTATATGGTCATGTTGAACTCAGAAGGAAAGAGCAAAAATGCTAGTCTGAATCCTGCCATAAAATTATAACCCTAGGCAAAATTTAATGGTGTTCATCTCACTAATTACAAATTTGATATTTTTTCTCTTGCATGGATGAAAAAACCCAAAGTAGAATTAATTTGCAAAGGGCATACTTGCTTCTTTACAATGTGGAGAATCGTTTCAGTACATTAGGCAGATAGTAGCAAACATTATATTCCAGTCTAGCAAGGAATCTTAGAAGGTCATATCTCTTGTTGTTTCTCCCGCTGCTTACAGCCATAACAACACATTGCAGATAGAAGGTTGATGTAGCCTGTTACGCAGAGATCCCTCTAATGCAAAGAAATTGCCAAGGGGAGACATGAAGAGACTAGATAGACCTGAATCAGATCCTTCTCTTTCATCCTGTTTCCCCAGTGGAAACACCTTGAAAGCAAGGGAAAGGTCTGGCAGTTTTTGAATGCCTCTGATTCGCAACTTTTAAAACGTGTTTCTGCCAAATACAACTAGAAGAGTCTTTGAGCTAATCAAACTTATGAGTCATACTTCTACATAAAGACGGCATTGTACCACATCTCTCTTCTTTCTAGCTCTTTGAAGTTCAAATGCAATTTAATTTTGTAGTGGTAGAAAACTAGAAGTACCACTCCGAGGAGCTCATTCCGTTTCTCAAAATTAGAAGGTCTGTCTAATAGCAACCTTTTTATCCTATGCAAATGAGCATGTTGAGACAAAATCTTGTCTTCATGGAACAGCACTCCCAAACTAATCAAATATGTTTAGTTCAAACATCGACAATATTCCATACATCTTTTGTGATATTTTCCTCTACCAAATGAATGGAAGATACTGAATGGCACAGTCATAAAAGACTTCATTTGCAGTGTGTGAAAGAAAAGGTACCGTCCCTCATGGGGAAGCCAAAATAAGAGTATGCATTAAGCACAAAGAAGCAGAGTAGGATGATGGAGAATAAAAGTTCCTTATCTCCAAAAGATCCACCTCCTGTGGTATTCATGTCAGCTGCCTTTCTGGCCGTGTCTGCTCTTCCCTTTGTAATCCTTCTTCCCTAAGCCAGAATTCTTCTGTTCATGCATTCCAGGACCTTTCATAGAATCACAGAAACATAGGAACCTTAAAGACCATCTACTTCCAGCTCCTCTAGCATTGGCAGGGACACCTTTCAATAGCCAGGTTACTCAGAGCTCCATCCAACCTATCCTTGCACATTTCCAAAGATGGGACATCCAGAACGTCTCTGGGCAACCTGTTCCAGTGACTCGCCACCCTCACTGTAAAGAATTTCTCCCTAATATCTAATCTAAACCTAATCTCTTTCAATTTGAAGCCATTTTCCCTGTCTTGTCACTAAATACCCTTTAAAAAAGTTTCTCTCCACCTTTCCTGTAGGTTCCCTTCAGATACTGGAAGGTTGCAACTAAGTGATCCCAAAGCCTTCTCCTCTTCAGGCTGAACAATCCCAATTCTCTCAGCTTTTCTTCATAGGGGATTTTATCCATCATTCTGTCTTTGTGGCCCTCTGGACTCGCTCCAACAGGTCAATGTCATTCCTATGCTGGGGAATCCAAACCTGGATGCAGTACTCGAGGTGGGGTCTCATGAGAGTGGAGTAGAGGGGCAGAATCACCTCCCTCAACCTGCTGGTCATGCTGCTTTGGATGCAACCCAGGACATATTTGGCTTTCTGGGCTGTGAATGCACGTTGCTGGCTCATGTCCAGACTCTCATCCATCAGTACCACCAAGTCCATCTCCTCACCTCTCAGCCTGCATTGATAGAGGGGCTTACCCCAACTCAGGTATAGCACCTTGCACTTAGTCTTGTTAAAATTCATGTGGTTCCCATGGGTCCACTTCTTAAGCTTGTCCAGGTTCCTCTGGATGGCATCCCAGGTGTGTCAACCACACCACTCAGCTTGGTATCATCTGCAAACTTGATGAGTGTACACTCGATCCCTAGATCTGCCATTTATGAAGATACAAAATAGCAGTGGTGACAATATGGACCCCTGAGGGACCTCACTTTTTTGTCTACCATCATCAGTGCTTTGCTCCACCTTTTTCCTGATCCCTCAGTTATTGACAGTGATGTTGTCTGTTGAATATAATTAGAATAAAACAGACACACTGCTTTCTTGTAACTTTCTCATTTGTTTCTGTCTATTTCTTTTTTTTAGCTTTAAATTGACTCTGTTCTTAGCCAAGGAATCTTTCTCCACATCCTCACTCACACCTTCAGTCTGCGATGGATCTTTGTCACCTTAGAATCACTGGCAAAACAGTATGTTTTCTTATCTGTCTCTTTCTTTGGTTTTCCCTACCAGTATTTGACAACATATTACACAGTTACACAGTATTCTCTCTCGAAATCTTCTGCATTCTATCCATGTCAACTGTGATGGTCAAAACCTGACTGGATGTGAGTGTTTGTAACACAGGTGTTTACATTGGAGCCACTCACTCTCAGGTTTCCCAGAATTTCCACCCAACACAGATATAGTTTATCTCAGCTTAAAGAAGACACCTATGTTTTGTCACATGAATCATACCCTAAACTCCACTGATTATACAAACAAAAATTCTGTTGACTGTGCTGGAAACCTAAACAACCTGTTCTGATGTAGAAACCCGGATTTAGTCCTTGAACTCAACTGTGAGAAATGTCACTCTTGGAATTGTTCCTTTCCCCTCCCCCCCTTTACAAAACACAGCTTTTTAATCAAGCAAAAACTTATGACAGAATTGATATTGGACTTTCCCAGGCTGATGTCCTGTGCTGAAGGCAATGTAAACTGAAGACAACTTTAATACAGCTGTGATGGCATTTCCCTTGCCTGGCTGTCCTCAAAACAGTGTGAAATGCAACTCTTTCATTTAGCATAACTCCTTTTTCAAAAGTAGTGTATCGGTCACAAACTCCAGCAGCTCAATTTGAAGAGAGACATTGTTTTTCCTTTTTTTTGGTATTCAATGTTTCCTTCTGGCAGACAATTCCCATGTTTCAGATACCATAAATAACCTACAGTAGGTACCTAGCCACCAAAGTGGCAACCTCATGATTCTCCACGCTGTACTGCCTCTGCCCTGCTTCATCACATCAGTACCATGTATTAAGTTGATGAGGTTACATCCCAAAGGCAACTGTGGAAGCTTTTCACCTGGGTTGGAGTCACTGGATATTTTTTCATAAATATTCTATAGGCCAGTTTTTCACTGCAGGCCTAATGTGTCTTATCAAACTTTATATTTTCTGGCTTTGTGATGTAAATTTAATTTATTTACTGGGGTGGTTCATCAAATTAATAAAATTTGTTTCTCAAGACACACATAAAAACTATTTTTTCTAAGTACACACAGAAATAAATCTGAGGACCTCAGAAATAATCTCCCAGAATTTCTAAAAGCTTTGTTTCCATGCTTTACTCTTTTGCCTGATTTTGATATCTTGTAACAAAAAGTCTGTGTGTCTTGTGAAAAAAATGGAAGATGGAAATATTCAAAAACATGATGAGCAAATGAACATATGAAGCAATAGGGCATTCATAGAATGGCAGTGACTTGGAGAATCCTAGGGCAAGACATATAAGTTTATAAAAGCCTTCATGCAGTTTGTTTACTAACAAAAATGCCTCACCATGGGTATCCAGTTAGCATGGGAGTAGCTCTCACTTCTCACGTGGGATCTGACCCTTAAATACATAAAACCTTTTCTTCTTCATCAAAAAGAAATGTACCAGCAAGGAACAGAAAAGACAGCAGAACAACAACTAAGGGCAGCAAGTGCAGTGCTGAAAGCTGCCCTCAAAAAGAGAGAGCAGGGGTGGCAGTGTGGAGATGAGCTGCTGCAAGTGCATGCAGCAGCACGAGCACAGGCAGGGAGGGTGCTTATAATACAACACAGAATCACAGAATCACAGAATCACAAACATGATTTGTGATGAGGAGCCAGGTAACACTAGCTCAATGAACACTAATGTCAGACACACAGCAGCAAGGCCCACAGAAAAGGTGAAGGTTTTGATATGTTGAAATAAATGTACCTACCCTCTCTACCTAGAGAAAATTCCAGAGTTAATTGAAAGCTACTAATCTCCAGTGAGACGAAATAGGAAGGGATTGGAAATGAAAGTAGAGTGATAAAGGCAAAGTTTTGGCCAACAGGAGAGAGAACAAAACATAGGGTAATCTGGTGCACCAGAGTATTTAAACATATGTTTAAATTTTAATGTATGGGTAATCCAATTGACTTCAACATATGCTTAAATACTTTGCTGGATCAGGGCTTCAATGTGTATTTGAATTAAACCGTAACATGATGACTTAGAAGTGAGCTCATTTCAGATTTCACTGGCTGAAGAGAGTTCTGCTTAACTGACATTTAGAGTGGAGAATTTTAATGAAAATGCTTCAGAAAGCAATTAAACTGTCATTCAGTTAATGGCATTTTTCTCTCTAATAAAAAAATCCCCATTCCAGATAAATATGTTTCAGATTAAGCTTGCAGGACATCATGCTGCTAGGGCATAATTATAGTTAACATATATATAACACACATACACAGACATATATATATATATATATATGCATATATATATCATATATATAGTTTGTTTCCAGCCACTTCCTCAGCCTCTAGATGCCACAAGAAAGGTTGGAAGTTCCTGTAATGAGGCATACCTCTGTTTAGTGCTTCATGTTAGAAATATATGCAACAGAGTTAAAGGAGACTGGAAAGGAAAAAAATGTCCAGAAATAAAACAGAAATAAAGTTAAGACGAGTGTAATAAATTACTTCAAAAGAGTTAAGACAGTGGCTGGACCACTGTTCAGGACATTTGGAGTGTCAAAATTCAGAGTAGTGCAGTTCACCAGCTGGCATTGGTGGCACCGACTAGAGGGAACTTTGACTGTAGTGTTTTTACTGATCTCTCTCCCATCTCTCCTTTCTGCCAATAACTTGTTGCCGAAAGCAACTGGCTGTTCCATCTACATCTGGGAGCAAACCCAGACTTAATACTAAACCATAAGAAAACCAACAAAAATAACCAGCTGGAATTCATCCATGGAGAGCTGTAGTTATTGTATGTGTTTTTATGATGCACTGTTTAGTATTAAGTGTGCTAGCCTCAGGAAGGAAAAAAGTAACATGCAAGCATGCTGTCAGCAGTGTCTGATACACAACCAGCGCACATACTGGGATAGCAGCAAGTAGGCCTAATTCTCCAGCCTGAAGTGGAAATAAACTGAAGCATATAAAATAAAATGTTGAGCTAATGTAGGGAAACACATGGCTAGATGCGTGGTTAGGGGTATTTGTTGCATTAAACCATTTTACCCTGAGGCAATCTTTCTGATGGCAACTGACACGGCTGGTGTTTTGACAATGCTGCCTTTTCAAGCGAGTCTAATCAGGCCAGTGTTCAGTTCCTGGAGGAAAATGGATAACAGGTGCTAAACCCAGCTGGACTGGTTGAATTATCTTGGCTGGCAAAAGAAGACTGTAGCCTAATGTTCACCGTAAGAGCAGTCGGGCTCTATGGCTCAGCTCAGATCATAGTGCTGGGATTCAAACATGATGCTGAAGGAGGTACGTAAGAAAGACTGCACTGAAGTTCACTATGGATCTGTGCCTACGACATTCAATCAGAAGTGAACAGAGTGAAAATAACGAGTAACTAGAGAGTTCAGTCATTTATAAGATTGATTGTTTCAGAAAAAATGCCAATACAATTTGGGGCGGGGAGGAAATGGGCATTAGCAACACAGTAATACACCTTCTTCAAAAGTTATAGCTGTTCAGAGCCCTCTGCCATTTAATTTATATATCTATTATTTATTTCTCTTCTTAAACCTTTGATCAAAAAATTAGCACATTATTATATCTACCTCATTTTGGGGGAGAAATTTTAATCCTGTGCTTGAGCCACATCAGCTACAAAGAGACATCCACAGATTTCCAGTTATGGACTACTCCTGGCAAGGGAACTTGATTTATATTGCTGTGCACTCAATCCTTGTTTTAACTACCTGTGAGAGTAGCAGACCCCTGGGTGTTACCATGTCCAGGGAGCTGTAGAGGTGGAAACATTTTCCGGAATCTTCAGGGTGCTCTTCCCAGCCCACCATCACTTCTCTAAGGTAACTGTTTGGTACCTGGGGCTCAAGCCATTGTCTACTCAGAGCAATCCATCGTGAGAGAACAACATCAGTGCAGAACAGACAGCTTTTGGGAGGAGTTCTGTCACAATGATGCTGTGTGTACATGGTTAGTGACAGACACACTGAAACCTTGGATTTCAGTAGTGCTAATGCAGCCAAGCAGGACTGAAAAAAGGTGTTTTATCTGTCCTATGTTTTATATTATATCCCATGTTTCAAGGTTAATGCTACTCTTCTTCAATGGCTAGACAGGATTTACTCTTCTCTGCCTTTAGTGCATAGGTCATTTTCTGTAGATTAGTTTTCTCTCTCTCAGAAGCTCTGGAGACTGACCACAGCTATGCAGCGTAGAGGGAGTTTGCCAATGTTGCAAACGCTTTGCATTCATTCAGTCGATGTATGTCCCCTGTTGTGATTTTCAGAATTAAGCCACTCTGCAGACTTAGGGTCAGGCGAGGGCTTTTTTCTAAGTCAAATTACCAGGGGTCATCAAAGGGTTTTTTTCCTCTTTAATTTGACCACAGTCACTTCTACGATCAAGTGGCGATGTGGTACCTCTGATTTCTCTTGTTCTCTTACTTCAGCATATTATAATTGTTACTTTTAAGTTCTTAAATGCAGCTGATGAATTTGTTGTGGACTGTTGATCAGTGTTATTTAGTGGTAGCATTTGAAGTAGAAATTCTGTGAACGCTGCAATGGTACACACCTATTTCATCACTGTATATGGTTTTACAGGTCAACAAAATAACCAGGTGATGCCTGTAAATCACGCATTCATAGATCTTTATATTTAGCAGAATTATCTGCCAATCTATATTACTTAAGCCTTCTTGCAAGCTTAGTAAAAGAATGAAGTTCTGTTTTTCTGAGCAAGTCTTGAGACATTCAGTGGAATGCAAAGAATTTGTTCTCAGTCCTTGAATGTTGTCACAAACCGAAACTACACAATAGATTTCTTTCTTGAATCTGTGTGCCTCAGATTGTCCTGTTACTGATGATATAAAAGTGAAATAAGGGTGCATTCTCAGTCCTGCTTATTAGCAGTGGCTTCAATGGTGTTATAGGCAGAACTAGAGAGCCACATAGCTCAAGAATCCACATACCATAGAGTATTCCTGATGGCATCAAGGTGTTGTGAAGACAACAGACACCTCTCAAAAGTCCCAGCTCATTGAAAAAAAGCCTGCCTCCATCCCTTAACTACAAAGAGCACAACATGGCTTAGCCTTAAGCAAGGAAATAAAAGTGGAAACTGATTTCTCCAGATCTTAAAATGTTTT
Source organism: Neopelma chrysocephalum (assembly GCF_003984885.1). Lineage (NCBI taxonomy): Eukaryota > Metazoa > Chordata > Aves > Passeriformes > Pipridae > Neopelma > Neopelma chrysocephalum. The sequence goes on along the minus strand of NW_020897689.1, from coordinate 2,150,902 downwards.
CATCATGTAATATATGTAGAAGCATGTGAAGCATGTCATTTGAGACTCTTTATTTTACTCCTGATCCCTAAGAGTCTGGTCAAAACTTTGATTGTCACTCTTTTTCCAGAATCTATTCTATATTGCTTGCAGCGATGACACACTGCCTCCTCTGTATTGGACAATTTTTTTAGCTTTGTATATCTTGAGTTGAGGCATAATTCAGGGAGAAATAAAGAGAAAATAGGATACTTATCTTTCAGTATTTACCTATGCCTACTAGTAATCTTAAAAAGAAAAACAATCTACAAATTCTTAAATCTTGGATTGATAATTAAAGTTTCTTGCATGAATCTATTTCTTATAGCAGGATACACAGAAAGTTTGGATATGGGTGGGAACTTGCCAGACAGTTTTTTATGAAAGCTGTAATGTACTTCCTTCCCTTAAGTCTCAGAAATATCCCACTAAAACATGTTGTCAAGTTGGACAGGACAGGGTGATATCCTAGGGTGATAAAAATAAAGCTTATCAAGTGTTATAAAGCCAGGTGTACACTTCTTTGCAGCAAAGAATGTAAAGACAACATGAGTCAAACTGATCAATGAGGTCTTCTGTTCAGCATTAGCTCAAAACGAAAGGGTACTGCAATGGCTTTTATTCTCCAAATCGGGCAACTGCCAAAATCACATCTTTTTCTTCCCCTTATGCTGTGTGCAACAGCAACACAGCCATTTTAAATTACTTTAAACCATTATAAAAACTCTATCAAGATGTCCAAAATAATTTTCACCAAAGAGCTTTCAGCTGCCCTTTTGGAGTCACAGCAGCACTACAAAGGTTAAAAGTTCTAACTCCCACTTGTGCTCTTGTGAGTCATGCTTCAAGACATTTGTTTTTCTGAGAAAGTATTTCAGTTTGCCTCTCACTGTTAAGACACATTTACCACTAAACTGTTGGAGTCAAAACTGAGTTTCTCCAACAGCTAATGTTCCTAGCAATCTAATCATGGAATTAAAACTGTCACCAATACAGCAGATTTTCGCTGTGTTAAAGATTTATTCACAGTATTTGCTGTTAAAACATTGCAGTGCCACTAGATGTTCTATTGATTTTTTTAAAAAATCACACTATGCAAAGACAAAGACCTTATTTAAAACTAGTAATTTCAGTCATTGAATTAAAAAAAAAATAAGTAATTTAAGGAATGCCAGGCTTTTTTCACAACAACCCACAACACACAGGTCAGAAAGAGCTTGGTGTATTTCCCAGAAAATGTCCGTGCTGTCAAAAAAAGAAAAAAAAATGTATTGAATATTAATTGTCATGAAAGTGGATAGTGGATTTCTTTAAATGCAACTGTCTGAAAATTCAGACACTAGGCTAATGGACCCTTTTCTCTGTACTTCTGGGAGGCAAGCCACTTCTTTTACTGCACAGTGCAGGTAGCTATAAATCAGACACAATGGTTAGCAGTGGACAGCCCTTAGACCGCTGATGTTTGGTGGGTAACTCACTTTGCCTATAGAACATGCACCTGTCCACGTTCTAATGACACACAGTTGTACTGTTCAGGCAGTAAAACACAATTTTTTTAAATGTTTGTCATAAGAGATCTAGTTGCTCCCATCTGGGTCAGTGTAAAGTCTCCAGTGTACTCATGAGGAAGGCAGAGGCTAAGTAACACAGTAGACTGAGCATGGAAATGACTTTTGATATCAGATAATGGAAAACGCCAGTAGTAGCAAAGGCATTCACATTAATCATGAGATTTTCTTTGCCTACATCTCTGAAGGGTGCAGATATTCAATGTCTGAGCAATAAGACACTAAAGGAGAAGATGCTGAAGTATTCTGAAATGTATGTTCTTTCCTAAGCAGCATTTTCCTTTTCCAGAGAATCTTTTACCAATTCCATTAGCCACAAAGCAATACTTGCAACTACTGCTATTTTGATTAGCTTTTCTAAGTCAACAAGAGAATAAATAAATAACACAAGCAAATGTATTTATCCATTTACTTGATTTGGAAGTTTTCTAGGTCACATCTGCTCCCATCGCCTTCTACCATGTTCTTATACTAAACCATCTGGGACATATTGAAGAAGATATACACAAAGGAATTCTTACAGTGGAATATCATAAAGTGGGTCACTCGCTAAACCTCTTCAGTGGAAAACTAAGCAGAAATTGGCCTATACTATAGAGAAGCATGGAACATGCTTGAATGAGTGGTACTGCATCAGGCTGTGGATCTGAAGGTGGGAGTGTGTAGAAACCACAGCTTGCAACCTGATGCAAGTAACTGCATTGCCAACAAGTGTGGGGGACATATTTTCTGATGATTTCTTATATCTCATGGACTTTCATCTCAAATTGTGGACTCAACCTCCACTTTCCCTCTTTTGTTGATACAATTTGGAAGGTTTTTTCCCTGCTACTTACAAGGTAGATGGATATTCACAGCAAATTAACATTTAAATCTATCTAAATCTGCAACTGCTGCAGATTGAGTTGTGCACTTCACTCACAAGAGAGACACAATAATAAACTTTAATGATATAACAAAGTTCAATGGCAAATGCAACAGTCTTTTAACAGGATTCGATGGCGAGGTACACTTGATTATCTATTGCACAGAGGAGAGACAGACAAAAGTCTCAGGGAGATCCTTCTGCTGAGTCATGAGGTTCAGAAGAGATCCTATTGCTTTCTAAACTCCTTCTCAGAGAGGAGTTTAAGTGTGGCTCAATCCAGACTTAATTCCAGACAATCAGTCCTTTATATTGCTTAGCTAAGAATTCAAAGTTTCATCATGCTTGATCCCAATTTACTTACCAAGTCTCTGATGTGATAAGGATTCTCTCAAACTTGAAGACTAACCTTGAGAAGCATAGGAACCACCTTCCCTATTCAAGGAAAGATCTATCTGAGCAACCTCCTACCGTGCAGGAGAGCACACTGATATACCAGCACTGACAATTATACAACTTTTTATGTTCAATAACAATGATACTGTTTAATTCCCAGGACTTGCTCAGTATTTAAAACACAAGACAACTAAGAATATTGACAAATATGACAAATACATATAAGCCCCTTGAAATTAAGGAAAAAAATATATGAATACCGCCTTGCTAACTTGTTCCACGTTTTCAACAGCCATCAATCTGAAATGCCAATCTGAAATATGTTCTTGGGAATCAAGCAAGAAAGACAAGCCACATAAAATTTTGAATGTGTTAGGTCTTAAACTAAAATACGATTTGCAGTACAATTACTCTCACAGTAATCATTTTTTATCCTTATTTATCATGCATGTTCAATAATAGAAAATGAAAGAAAAATGTCATTATGTTAGGTACCAAATCCATCAGGAGATGGTATCATACTGTATTTCTGCAACAATTTAGAAAAGGTAATGTCTGTAAACTTATTTTTTAAAAAATCACTGTGATATGGAGCTGGAGAAGGATATAAAAAGGAGGTGACTTTATTAACACCAAAAGTTATGTGTAGATTATAAGGTGTAAGTACTGCCACCAAGTGGAAGTAAGAGCTGCGTCAATTCACATGAGAGGTCTATCTCAGCCTGTTTCAGTCTGTGGCATCCACTAGTCAAAAGTTAGCCCAAGTTTCAGACACCTGTAAACAGACTACCCGTTGGGGCATAGATATGGGATATGGGATTCCCCAAAATATTGTCAATAGGGAGCTTATTTGCATATACAGACATATATATATATATATGTTTAGTTGAGCAAGTGTAACATATAATTAGTTTTAAAATTCTACTCATTTCTTGGTCTTTATTTCTTGCAAGAGTGAGCAGGTCTGATTAGATATTAATCATGTTAAATAATACTTTTGACCAATTTTAATCTGCTTCTCCTTTGAACTTCATCAAGTCCCACTTCTTGCATTAGGAAAATGCTCACATTATATATTAAATTATTCATTCCAATTTGCATTAATCACTGCATAGGTCAACATTCAATTGCATTTGTTAACATACTGTACTTTCACATTGTTAGGAACAGTTTTGCTCATGTTCATCTGTAGAAGTTTTGGATTCTAACTAAAATAATTTGGAAAGATGTATACTACTATATTGTGTTCTGATACAGACTGTCTTTGTCATCTTGGATGGTGTACTCTACTAAGTTCATTGCTTTTGTCAGCGTTCATCCTTTATAAATTGGGAACAAATTTCTCCGTATGAGAATGGCCAATGCTAGGACAAAATTTCTAAATGACAGTGAAATGCTGAGGGCCCTTTCAGTAGGTAAGGATAAAATGAATGCATAAAATGAATCAACTAATGAAGGCAGGTATTCAGTAGATGGATAGATGAACTCATAGAGCTCAAAAATAATTTCTCTTATCAAACTCATTAGCTTCTTTCCCCATTAAGCCAGTACTCTAAAAATAGGACTCTTGTCTAAATAAGTTTTTCATTAGAAATTAACATGATTGTGTTCAGAAGTACAGTGGTATTTTCTTGCCTAAAACCAAAATAACACTGTTTTTATTGCTTCATATGTACCACATCTCTCTGAAACATTTAACATACGTCTCAAATGTGATGGTATGTTGATTCAGACTTGCTTAGATAGTTAATTCATCCATGGATAATCACATTCCCTGCAAGTTGATCTACTTATTTCATGTTAAAAAAGGGTCACTACATGTGCACAGCATTAATCCCTTTTCTTTTTTTTCAGGATCTGTTGATTCAGAGGACTGCATATAGCAGAAATCTGAAATATTGGAGTAGATTACACCATTTTTTTAACCTTCCAAATCTTGGAAGTTTTAGTTTGTAGGAAAGCACCTCTTCCTTTGTAGAGAATGCAGAGATTCTTCTACTGGACAGAATTGCTCTATGAAATTTTTCACAATTAACTCTGCATATGGACCCATGACTTTAGTCATCTGAGTTACAGAAGGTAAAGTGACAGAAACATCTCTAATATGGAACTAAATGCATCAAGGTGAAATCATTCTCTTTGTATGCATAAGTCTAAACAGTTATTTTTTTCTGTGTTTAGAAATGTCTTTAAGGGATAGACATTAGATTTAATTTTTCTGTTACTTTTTCAGACATTCCTTATAACTAGAACTTTCCTTGAAAAATGAGCTTATTACTTAAAGTAAATCTATTGGCTGAATGTGAAAGGAAGTCTCCTTCTAAAGCCACAGTGTATGCACTACTTTTCCACCTTGTGCAGGCTGATCGTAGGAATTTTTCACAAGTCATGCAACATTTTTCCCTGGCAGCCCTCCATTTTCAGGGGATCTGTAATCACTTGAGAATTTCAGACTAAACACAGAAATATAAAAATGCAAGTCTAAAACACCCCAGGCTTCAAAGAACCAAGGATGGATTATTTTTAGCTTGTGTTCTAAGCTAAGCCTGTGTGATAGTCATTATTCCTAACAGTTTCAGATATTTGCAAAATTGGAACTGGAAGTGACCCCAAGAGATTCCATCCTTCCACTTCAGGACAGTACTAGCTGTGCCTACAGTACTACTGATGGAAGTCCTTAAAAATAGACAATGAGGAATATTCCCCATATTCCCCTTCTCAACCATACAAGTCTTCACTGATCTTGTAAGTTAGAAAAATTTTCATATTGATTCAGCTAGATTATTAGCTATAATATCTTGTCTAATTCAACACGGGGCATTGTGAAAAAATTCTTTGCAACTGACATTTTAAACACTTGTAAACTAGTAACATTTTGCTGCTGAATCTTATTTTGCCAAGATTAAACAGCCCCAGGCCCTTCAGTTCCTTCTCAGAGGCAGAGAGAAGAGGTAGAGGTTTGTTAGATCTCAGCATGTCATTGGTGGTCTGTGTTGGATTCTCAGTTAACATGCATCCAGACACAGAGCTCTAGCAGAGGTCTGACAACCTTGGGCAGAGCAGGCTTACATTATGTATGGAGTCTATTTAATGTGCTTTGAGTCCTACCTCATTTCTTTGCTGTCTTGATAGTAACGTGGTTCTGTTAACCCATGGCCAATCTGTTCTAGGAGAGACTAGATTTTCAAGGATCCTTAGATCCTTTTCCTCACCATCATTTACTTGTTTTATCATTCTTGTTTCTGATATTGTCATTGATTGTCCAGAATTTGGACCTTTTTTTCTTTGAATTGGATTACATTTATTTTTTTTCCTTTTTCCTTTGAATTGGATTACATTTACTTTTTTCCCTTATAATTTTTTGGTTGTTGGGAAACTCTGATTTCCAGTTCTGCAGTATTCTCACTTCTGTCTCAGCTCAGGGTCAAGGGCAGATTTCATGAGAACTCTTTCCATTCTGTTTTCAAAGATATTAATGAAACATCAAGGACAAATGTGTCTGGATCCTTCCTTACCAAGCTTTCCTTCTTCTGTGGAGAGCTTGAGTACATTCTGTGGCCTCACAGCACCCAGTCTCTTGAACAGAAAGACAAAAAAGAGGTGTGTATTTTCACTCAAAAATGTTAAATTTCTTACCATCAATCTGTCATGCTCCTTTCCAGTTTAAAAATGCTGTCACTTAAACACAAAATACACACTCCATATTGTTATTAAATTCAGTATGCTTTTCCAATTTGCACATGCTTCTCACCTTAGTTGGGAATACTGGAGAATTCTGTTGTAGAGACATATTTTAAATATTCCCAACATTTTCAATTTTTAGATCCACTGGAAACAGTTGACTACTGTTCACATAATAATAATTTCAATAAACTGTTAGCAGCTTTTTGAAAATGCACATGTAAATACATGAGCATAACCAAATTTTCACATAATGAGGTTTTCCTGAATGTACATAGATAGATTGCTATATTGTGGTTTAGGATCATAAACTGCCGTTTAATGATAAATCTAATTCTCCCTTTATTGTAAGAATTTCACTTTAGGCTAAATCTTAATTAGATTCTTTGTCACAAAAATTTAACAATTGTGAACTACATAATTTTCACATTGCTCTTGCATTCAGCACCCTACATACATTTTTTAATTTTTAATTTTTCAGAAGGCAGTAACTGTGTTATTAATATTACATTAAACATCAGTATTCTACAAGCTTTTAGAAACACTTTACTGTTCCTTGTTCTTGGGCAGTAGACTCCAGGGGCACATGCAGAAAATGAGCATGTCTTCAATATGGTTTTGTTGTTCTCATCCACAAGTTTTTTTTCAAGGAAATAACACTAGAACTCATTTGGGATTGCTAAAAAGCCTCATTTTTGATCCTCTAAAGAAACAAGACAAGTTTGTAGCTCACAAAAGACAGAGGTATTTATGTAGTAGAGAGTAAGGATATAATGTTTTCAGAAAGCAAACTCATAACCCTGTAGAAAGACAGAGGGTGATTGTAACACATCAGTTTCTCCAGGAGGAGACTCTGGGAAATCGTATTGAAAGCCTTGGAGAAATCCAGGTAGGCTATGCCCACTGCTCACCCCACATTGATCGAACAGGTTACTTTGTTACAGGCAATAGTCAGATTTGTCAAGCATGATTTGCCTTTGGTGAATCCATGGGTTTTTTTCCCAATCATGTGCTTCATCTGACTTGTGATAGCCTCCAGGAGGATTCGTTCCATAACTTTCCCAGGGATTGAAGTAAGACTGATGGGTCTGTAATACCCTGGATTATCACTTGTGGATCCTCCATTTGTCAATCTAAAGGTAAACTACTCTGGGTCTTCTAGGTGTACTTTGGGACACACCTAGAACTCCCTAATCCCTTACACTACTGAGCAGATAGCCCAAACCACCTGACACCTGCCCGGTTACTAAATTGTTAGGATTCATAGTCATGTCACTTGCAGAACATGATGCAATAGGTGTTGCTAGATGACAAATACTGAAGAACAGGCTTTTCAAAAGGCTGCTGGTATTTCTCCTTCCCCTAACTTTACCAAAGTATTCAGTGGTTATATCATTGCTAAAAAGTGCAGAAGATGAGTTCCACTCCTTATTCCTAAATATCGTGTTACTCAGGTAAACACTTTTACTACTGCCAGTGTTTTATTCTAGGCTGACAGTAATCTAGGTGTCCCATCTTGACCATAACCACTTACACTACCCAGATGGAGAGCTGTACTCCCTTGCTGATTCTATCAGTTTTACCATGAGATGCTGAAAAAACTGAAACCATAGATCAGAAGTCACTTAGGAAATCAGTGATGAAATTCGAATAAGACAGGAAGGAACTGAATTTAAACCCAAATCTTGCACAACCTGAATCAATCCCGTCAGTGAGCTCCTATTTTGGCTGGCATAGCCAGTTGCATGAAAGTATTTAGGTTTAAGGTTGCTAAGTAAAATCAAATATCTTTCTGTGGCCTGACTTAGCTCCTAAGTCTTTGGGAGAAACTGGTTCTGAGATACACAACTTCTTCCTCATTTCTGACTGAGAAACCTGAGCGGGTAAGTGTTCTGGAATTTTTAAAGCAGATTTAAGATGCAAATTTTTCCTACTGTTCACAAAAGTATGTATTCACAGCAGGACCGCCGAGTCCTAGGTATCTGGAATTTCAAGACCACAGTTTGATTTCAAAATTTCCATCTATTGAGATAAGAATTATATATTCAAACATCTTCAGAATTTCAAAGTTGTTACCCTAAATGTTGAGAACTGCACTGTTCAGTAATACAACACGTATGCTTTGTTGACTAGACCTCGGTGCTTCTCCATTCCATAAAAGGTCTTTTTTGATGTAATAATTACAGCTGATAAGCTGTTTTCTGATTAAATTAATTTAATGGGAAAACGTTACTTAGCCTTGCATGCTTTGTCAGAAGTTGACACAGGGCAAGGCAGTTTTCCTAGTTTCCTGGACTGCCTCAGTATCCCAGGTGTTCAGACAGATCTGCACTGCACTGACATAACAGTATGGTGCCTTCAGTTTTCCCATTCCCAAGCCATCTTCTGGTAGCCAGAGCTCCCAGCAGAGCTGGTGAGCTGTCTGTACTCAGGTTACAGAACTGGAGATCTTGATGTCCCTTCTCTCCCATTCTTACTCTGGTGCTTTTCAGACAGAGCTCCATATAGGCTGCTTCAAGACCAGGATACAGAGGTTTCCGACTCTGCCTATCCAAGCTCTCCCAGGGCTGGAGTGCCAGAGTCCCAGCACTAATAGCATGGGTGCACTTAGCCACGCCAGAGGTCTTAGTTGGTCTACCATGGAGTCAGGATTTAACTAGAGACACACGATCCCAAGGTACTGCTTAGTGAGATCGCTGTTCTTGTCAAGTTTAATTCTACAAATAGCAGAAATGGGCAACAGGTAGAAATTTCAATGTCAGTGAGCATACACACACCAATAGTAATTTCTGAAATAGCACGTCAACATTTTCCGGCACAAAATTTCCACCAAATTTCTGGCTCCCAGGGAAATAAGGATAATCTTTTATCTAACCTGTTTATTTGTACTGTCTATTCAGCTTAGACCAAAATAAATTGAAGAAATAAACCCAACATAAAATTTTGCTTCCTTTTAGCGTCACCTCCCTGAGCTTTACCAGAAGCCTAGACTCATACACTTTCACAAAACCATAAACAGGATTAACTGCTCCATTTGGATGGATTTTTAAGTGTATATATAGGACATTCTAAATGTTGTGTTACTCAGGAAATTACAGGTTTTATTTTGCAACATTTTAAACTTATATATATATATATATTAGAAGGCTGTGTCACTTCAAATGAGAAGTGACAGTGCAATCAAAATACAGTTTCAAACTAACTTTTCCTCACATATAAAGAGTAAGAAACCTGACCTCCCCTACTTAATAAATATCATTTTATGATTCTGTACTCCTATACTCATTGTTTCAAGATAATGAAAGTTAACATCTTCCAGAACAATGAAAGCATTTTTCTACATATAGGTTGACTGCATTTACTTGAAAGAATATGAGGTGGTTATATGTTCTGAAAACAACAAATCAGATCCAGTATATGGACTGATATATCTGGGATGAAGGGAAAAATACAAATGTGCTATCATTTTCTTTTCTGTTAAAAATGTAACATACCTTAAAATCAGGTTGCATTCACTAAAAGAAATAAAAAACTAGTAGCATTATTGAAAGGCATAAGTGTTCCTTTTCTTCTATAATACTATTGTAAATCAATCCATTTGGCAATTTTATTTCTCAAATTGCAAGCTAGATTCTTTGTTTTGAAGTCAAAATATATTGGATCTGCCTGAGATGGAGTTCATTTTCCCTCAGTGTTGTGATTTGCGTTAGTAGCTAGAAGGGAGTTGATAAGGCACCAGTGTTTTGACTGCTGCTGAGCGGGGCTGGCACAACATCAGCACTGTCTCCCCAACATTCCCTCCCCATCAAGGGGCTGGGAGTGTACAAGATCCTGGTAAGGGAACAGTTAGGCCAACTGACCCAAACTGACCAAAAGGATATTCCATACTATATGACATCAGCTCAGATATAAAAGCTAAGGCAAGGAGAAGGAAAAGGGGGCATTCATCAGTTATGGTGTTTCCCTTCCAGAGCAACCACTATGCTTGCTAAAGCCCTGCTTTCTGGGAAGTGGATGGACACTTGCTGATGGGAAGTAGAGAATAAATCTACTTTTTTTTTCCTCTTCGCTTGTGCATGTGCAAACTTCTGTTTTTCTTTATTAAACTGCCTTATCTCAACCTATGAGTCATTTTCCATCTTATTCTCTCTCCCCTGTCCATCTGGGAAGGGAAGTGGTAGAGTGGCTTGGTGGGCACCTGGCATCCAGCCAAGGTCAATCCACCGTACAAAACAAAACAAAACAAAACAGAAGACTATGTCAATTAATAACTGTATTTTTGTAATGCTAGAGATTAAACTCTGTAGAAAGAAAAAAATTGTAACATTTTCTACAGTGTTAGATGTGTTTGTTTGGCGGCCAAGACGTGCAGCTCCCATCTGCAAAAAATTTGCAATCAAATTCTCCTCCATATATTATGACAAAAAAATTATCACAATGTCACACTTGAATACTATATCTTCAAAAAATCTATTTTATAACAGCAGAATCAATGAATTGTGAGGGATTTTTTTCAAAAAGTTAATGATCTGTCACTTTACAGCACATACCTTCATTCAGGATGCTTTGTTGGATGTTCTTTTTTTTTGCACTGCAAGCACAAATCAACTTGCAATGCAGTCACAATGCAGAACTTCTAAAACTTCAGCAGACCAAACATAAGGTGACTATACATCTCACGGCACAGCAAACCTACGAGAAAGTCTTTCTGACTTGAGAATTTGTTGGAGATTTCAGCAACTGTTGTAGTTAAACTTGATCCTTTTTATTACTTCGACTTCATAAATAGTCTAATATTTCTCAATCTATTTCAAGTAAATTAAGGTTTTCTCCCAAAATTTAAACAATTTTTCAGTATTTCTGGTGTTAGAACTGGTGGACTGGAGCAGTATGTGTGATGTGGATGAGTATAGTCTCATTGGTTTTGCTGCTTCAACTTCTATCCAGTGTATCTACTTCTATTTTTTTGGCTCTTATGCAATAGCTTGCTTAAATATACTTTGAAGCAGGGACCACCTTCTGCTTTAGTATTAGTACTGGTCCCTAATATGCTTACGACCATACTCAGACTGCCTCTTCTAGAGAGTCTGTTGCTCAAATTGTTCTTACCTCTGTTCAAAGTCTGTGAAGCTTAAACACTAGGCAGCCTGATTTGTTTAGCACTCTTTGGAACCTAAATGCCAGCACAAATGTAGATGAGCTCACTAGAAATATTTGCAAAGGAATGTAATGAAGACTTATTTAAGAGAATACCACAAGTTTATAATTGTATCTGGAGACAATCATAACAATAAAAAAATGGAAAATATCTTCCTTATATAGTGTAAACTCTGTAGAATTGTATTTATTTCTAAAACAATGTGTGTTTTACTGGTTCTTATTAACTATAGAATGAGATGATTATTATACTAATGTATAAGTAATTTATATAGTACTTAATGACTGAAAAGACAAAAAAGAGAGGAATCATCTCTTGATGATTCAGAAAATCAATAATTTTTTTTCTCTCTTTTTTTTTTCTCATTGGTTTATGGGCAAGTCTTAATGCCATAAAAGCATAAGCAAAAGGGAATAGATGTAAGATTCATTACAGCTCCAAAATTGGTTGGCCCTCAGATGGTATGAAAGGAAAAACAAAAACACACAAGGGAATCGGACATGGTATTTTTTGATACTTTGAACTGTGTGGAGGTTCGCTAAGGGCATGTTTTCAGAAGAGTTACACTGACAGTTACTGATCAAAAGAATCATCAACATTTATGATGCTAAATGCCTAATGCATTATCATTCATGGCAGAAGTACTGGATCAGACCTACACTTCAACAAATCACATGAGAATCTGGTGCAATATGAGGAAGGTGACTCTAACAAGTGTATTCCACCTCAGGTATTTCTGTAAAGCAACAAAGCTGTAGCTTTACAAACATGTTATGAAAAAACATGTTGCCACCATTCTGAATAGCAAGCACAAGTGTTCAGTTCACTTTTATGTATCCAAAGAAAAATTCTTGAACAAAATATAAAATCAGCATGATTTTTAAAAATCGTACTGATCCAGTGTAGTGCCAACAAAAGCAGCCTTAGCTGAAACAGTCAATCTGTTTTTTTCATTACTATCTCACTCTGCTGTTTATTTATCAGAATTTTACTGCTGATGTCTCTTTGGCGATTTTTGTTTACTTTATGTTTGATCTGTGGCAAGTCCTGAGACATGGGGCCCAAAAGTCATTCCAGTTGAAATGGAAAGGATCTCAGTGTGTGTCCATTAAAATATGTTTCAAGATTCATGGGACATACACCAAAACACAAGTGCTAATACTAGCTCCATTCATCAGACTAAATTGCAAACAAATAAATCCTGTTGTGCGAAGGTAGTTGCTGTGCATTATAATGAGCAATTTCTTAGAAAGAGTAAAAGCGTGGAAAAATAAGAAATGAGTAATCAATATTTAGCTCAAACAGAAAAACAGTACCATTTTGAAAGAGTAGGTAATAAACATCAAACCAGTGACCAGACAAAAAAGCAGAAACATTTTGACCGGAAAAAAGGTAGCTCTAAACCAATGACATGCATCTATCTAGGAGATACATATTAGCCAAACCTGAGTTCCATATATATTGTCAAAGCATAATCATCTGCCGAACTAAACTGTTCAGTGCCTGTAACTCGTTTTAGTAGGCTCATTCTGAACAATAGTGTTTCAAGCAGTGCTGGCCTTTGAAGAGTCAGTGATGGTATCTGAAATGCAGCACAGGTATAATCCATGAAGTATCATGCAGTCTTGACCCCCAGTTATGTTAATCCTCTCCCTGAAAATGCTACCAGGTTTTCTTTCAAGAGGAAGACCTGATATCTGAGTCTTGTCACAGCATGCAGTCAGGAAACGTCCTTCACCCTATAGATTCAACATGTCCGATGTATGGTGGAGAACAAATATTATGAAGCTGACCTGTATCACAGCTACAAATCTTTCTAGTGGTGGGCACTGTAAAGATGATACAGAGTTCCTCAGACCTTTTTGTTTCTTTGTTTGTTTCTTTTTGTTTGCTTGTTGTGTTTCAAGACTCTTGAAATTGTATTATCCCAAGGCAGTTCACCAAAATATAGCCACATTATTTCAGTATCACTGTTCCTAGTCAGACACCAATATTTCTGCTAAATGTGATGAAACTCTGCCCTCATGCTGTAAGTATTTTGATCTTCTCTACACCATGTTTCATCTCAGATCATGGGCTGTAATAGTGTTTTACCTTGTTATTTTGTAGGGAAAACAATAAAGATACTATGTAAGGCAGGTATAGCTAGAGATAGCACAGCAAGGACAACACAGAGACCTAGTACACCTGGCAGCAGTTGCAGTTTCTCTGTAACCATCCCAGAGAGGAGAAACATGAGAGGCTTTGTGAGATGGGAGTGCATATTCTTCTCCTCTTTTACCACTTATATGGTAAGTGTGAGGGAACCAGGCTCATTTATGTACGTATGTGCATGTTCTGTTACTCAGTCATCAGAGACAGTCACAGTAAGCATAACATACACACTGAAAATGCAAAGTATGGAACCATGCTGGGAATGCAAAAAGAAGGAATGTCCCTGACATGAGCCAGAGCCAGAGATCAGAAAGTTGCTTTCAGCTGGCCTTTCCTTGGAGTTCCATTGTACACCTCTAAAACTCTATAAAAGTAGTGTACCAGACTTATAAGTCTGGTAGCAGCAAGGTTTTCTCCTACCAGCTTGTACTGTGACATCAGAAACTCAAGACTCAGTCTGAATTCCGCTGAGCTACCAAGAACAGGTTCTCTGCAGGAGGTGACCAGTCACTACCAAAGCCCACAGCCCAGTAAATAGCAGCTGATAATAAACTAGCAACTGCACTCATAAATATGTATTCTCTTCCCCCAAGACTTTCATTCTGGGACAAAGTAAAACTTACAGTTCCTAGATAACACATCTGACTATAGGCTCTTTCCTCATTTGCTTTTCTCTTCCAGACTCTTTTAGTACTTTTTTTCCTTTGCTTCTGGCCCAGAAAACTTGTCTAATTAGGTACAAATGAAAATCTCACAAATGCTGCATACATGCCGTGGAGTTTCATACAGATAGATTGCATTATATTTAATTCCAAAGCTTTTAAAACTGACTGCTATTCATTAGCGTCTACGTATGGGTACGTGTCCCAGTTTGAACTGCTTAAAACCTTCTCCCGAGTACAGGATTTTTTGCCGACCATCAGCATACAACTACCATTTGTCTTCTTATGCAGTGCATTCTCCTATAATCAATTTATGAGTGAAATACTCTATATATATATCTCCAAATTAATTCTTCCTTAAGATTGGTCTTCAGATTCCACCATCTGATTGCCAAAAGGTGTTCTGCTCACTATCGTTTTCTACTTGCTAATTAATTAAAGTCACAAGAAATACCAACTAAGTAGTTGGGGGGGGCTTAATGAATGAGTCTATTAATTTAAGAAGATTTAGCAATTATGCATTCTCTAATATTGATTTCCACTAAATCCTATCTGGAAATTAAGGAGATTGATAATAAAACCTTTTATTCAGTTCCACTACAATATACCTAATGAATAAATTGGCTGCGTGCACATCCTTAGAACCAGATTCATTTAGCAATAAATGGTGCAACACAAAGGAGCACATTATAATTGAAATTAAGCAGGGTGAATAGCAGGTGTAGGCTGAACCCAGTAATATGATCAAGCACAACAGAGAAGGGAAATTTTATGTGCTGGAGATTTTTTTTCCTCTGGCATTCAAAGAATTTCCTTTCAAACTTCTTTACTTACTTCTGTGCAGCCAGCTCCTGTTTGTTGGGTCCCTTAACCTGTTGTTTCACAATGAAAAGAATCTCATGTACAAAGCAGCACATCATGAGCTGAATCCTGTTTGGTTAAAAAAAATAACTGAATTAATTTTGATAGTTGCTGACAGCACATTTTTTCTACTCTAGATTGTTTATTCTTATTCCAGAGGCCCCAAAGAATAGGATAATTCCCATTAATGCAGAATATGCATCCTGGTCTGAAAAGAAAGGAAGTAGTACATGAAAAAAAGAACTGGAAGCTCAAATGTTCAGCCTCCTTCATCTTCCAGAATGAAAGCTATAATCAGTTCATGCAAGGCTCATACCTGTGGCCATTTAACTTCAAGTGTAGCAATCCAGCCCATTCAGGTCTTCAAAGAGTGGTCAGCACCAAGAATCTCTCATAGCCCAAATGTAAATTATTCTTTTCATTGCTCTGTAAACCTCACACATCTGAGCAATCTTTGAGGATAGATTGAAACACTAAATTATCTTAGCGTTTCCTCTCCTCAAGAGTGGAAAAAAATTTTGTTAATTCTTGAGTAGCTTCTGAACCTTCAGTCAACGGATCCTTTTCCTTTGAATTTTCCTTCTTTTCGATTCTCAGTTCTTAAGTGCCTGCTACCTCTTGACTGCACAGGAAGTACAGTTCAAATATCTAGCAGAAAAGATACTAAGGACCTGATTTAAAAACCCATATAAGTTAATCCATTAAAGACTCCCACTGATTTTAATAAAATTTTGATCAAGCAATGTGATTATTCAAATTAGCCTCTTGAATGTACTGTATAATGCATCCTAATTTGTTTTATTGCGTTACAATCAATCTCTTCTTGCCCAAGGGAAAAAATGCATATAAGTGAGACTCCAGCATTTTTAGACTGAGATCTGCAGAAACAAAACATTGTCAGCATTGGAATCAGACATCAAACACCAGAAGTAAAGAACAATGAAATATTGATTTCCAAATAATTCATTTTCATTTTTTTTTACTTATTACACTTAGTACACTATTTTTAATAGAAAAGTAATATAAAACTCTCTTGACAGTAATTCACTTAATGTTAATAGTATAGATTCCAATAATATTAAATTCATAAGGACCATGTCAAAACAACTCATTATGATTTGGCAGTGCATATACACGGATCACTAAATGTTAGTGATTTGATTCTCAACAGTCACTTTGCAAAGTAAGGAAATATTACTGCCATTGCAAAAACAGCAGAGAGAAAGTAGGTCATTTTCTGGAGTACAGAGCATAGGGACTAATAGAGCTAAAATGAGAACTCTGAGAATTTTATAAGCTTTCCTTAGGCTTTCACCATATAGCCACCTAGATGCATCTTTGATCATTTGAAAGGCATTAACTTTTTCATCCCCCTATCACGTGCTCAGAATTGCATCTCACATGACTTATTAAATAAAAATACTCTAATCTACAAAAAGTAAACAGATAACATACATCCTTATATAAAATCTGAATTATGTACATTAGCATGAGAGTCTAGATCAGCAAATTATGTACAAGATGTGGAGACTATGATGACAGACCCTTCCCTAGAAATCACTCTTCTTGTCCCTTGCTTTACACCTTTGCTCCTTTCAGACCCGTTCTCATGGAAATAAAGGCATTGATAGAAATCCAAAAACAAGGAGTGGAAAAGAAGCAGCACAGAGGAAATGGAAACTGCTAAGTGTGGCTACTAAGAAAGCAAAGGGGAGGTGAAAAGGAGTTTAGAAAAGATGAAAGACCAGGGTCCCTGCCCCAGGACATGGAGAAGACCATAAAATCAGTCTTAGAACAACAGCCTTATGTTCTCACACACAAGTACTTTATCCTCAGTCTCCCCCTCCCACGACTGCAGCTCTCTCAAGGTGTGAGGAGGAGAAATAACTCTTTCTTTTACAGTGGTCGCACTTATTTTAACAGACCTCTCCAGTACATCTAACCTTGCATTTGCCTACCATGCATTACATATACTATGTACTGCTGCTCAGTCTCACATTTTCTGCAGATAAGACATGAATATACAGTAATTCTGGGTGTAGTTATTTTGGTGTGATGAAGTCAGCATAATACGGCGGAAAGTGAGAGAAAGCTGCCAAACTTTTATTTCTGATACACCTGGATGTAGTAACCTCAGAAGAGAAATTTTAATGTTCTGCTAAGTAGCTGAACAGCTAACAGGTTGGGTAATCTCTGCTCCCTCTGCTCTTTGTGTCTCCCTCTGATCCAAGAAAGAATCCATATGTAGTTCTTGGAGCAGGGAATGAATCTGGCTTGCCTTTGGTGCCAGGGAATGCTCCATTAATAAGTTGCAGAGTTAGAGTCCCTCTCCCTATTTCTCAGGTTCCATAATTCTGTGTCACTTCCTGCACAGAAATTGGCTTCAAGCAGGAGAAGGAAGCTGAAGACTTGCTTCCCTAGAGGTTACAGCATAATCTAGCATCTAAAGCGCTCTTCTCCCCAAGCCAAGAATACATATTCCTCAATTTCTTTCTTAGGGTTTTGTTTATCAGGGCGTACATAATCCAATTCATGGTCCATTAGTCAGATTTGGCCCATAGCACTCTTGTGCCCAGCTTTTTCATTGACAGCTGCTGAGATAGTGAATTCTTCCTAAATGGCTGGATAATCCATCTCCCTTGGTGAAGAAGTTCTGCGCTCACTCAGAGACAGATCTACTGCCGTGCCATACCTGAGGAAAACAAAGCAGGCACCAGCAGGCATATGTCTTCTCAGGAGTACCCACATAAAAACCTGAACTGCTGCTCCCTTGTGCTTCAAGTTAACTGTGCAAAAAGCTGTTCCTCCACAACCCCCCTTCATATGAGGGCTCTGTGCTGTGAATCCTGAGTAGGAGGAGGTGTTCAAGCTAGTTGCATGTGCAGAGCGGGAGACTCTGCTGAAACACTTTGGCTCTGTGTACAGACAGCGGTGAGAGCTGGCACCTCTGAAATGAATTTCCTGAGAGGATTTGATACAGCACTTCATTGCCAAAGCAGCAGTGAGTTCTGGCTCCGTGTGTCACAGATAACTAAAACAGATTACAGCTGGAAAAGACAATTAATTTAGGAATTGAAGAACTCTGGTTTATCATGAATAACCAAACTAAAAAATAAGTAATCTTAAATAAGGTCTGATGAGAGGAAGGAATTTTTAACTTAGTTTCTTAGAAAGAACCTATCTAGAAATCAGGCATTCTGCACAACCAAATCTGCACCAGTTCAATTACAAAGGAGGTATTGTAACACATTTAATAATCAACATTAATCATCTCTCACCAAGATCCGTTATTTCCCTCTTCTCCCAGGATGCCTGCTCTCCAAAACACTTGTTTAAAAACTGGTTAGCAGAATCAGATAGTGCAATCTTTAACGTCAATAGGCTTTCAATACCCTATGGAAAATTATTACAAAAGAAATTTAAAACTAATTCCTTGGCAACACTTTTGCAAACATCAAGTTAGCAGTGATGAGGATGTCTGACTGATACTGTTCTGCTTCCTCAGCAGTGCTGGACTGGAAGACAGCACTAGCGGATGCTGTGAACGAGGTATATGAGCTGTGTGATGGCATAGAAACTTTTCCTCTGCAGACAGGGTAGGGATAAAAAACAGCATTTAATTTTAGAAAGATGTATAACTTTTTTTCCACTAACATGATAGAGAAATAGGATGGATCTGAACATCAACCTTTAAGGTAAGTTTTCATGGGATTTTCCAATGCTGAAGAAAGACAACTCTCTTTTATTGGTTCATACACAAAGAATGTATTTCTCCTTTAATTTTACCAAAGATCCAGAAAGATACATGTAGTCTTTTCTCCCCCAGGACTTCCAGCTACTTTTGGCTAAGGTAGTCTCCCAGAAAAGGTTGGTTTCAACCATGTTAGGTGAAGGAGGGCATCATATCTGGGACTCTCACTTGACACCTGGCTTAGCACAAACTTCCTAAGTATATGAGTGTTGTATAGAAGGGGAAGCAACAGCAGGAAAAAGCCACTGCCAACTCATTTTTGTGGAGTCTACTGCAGTGGATATATGACTAATGTTTCAAAGTATGAAACTAGGACTGAATCTCTCTGGAGAACACACAGAATTCATTGGGTTTTTAATCCTGAGTGGGCTTAGCTATGAACCAGGCTGTGTCAGAACTGCCTGCTCCTAGCTGTGTTCTTTTTTGGCACACTTTCTGTGCTTTTGGTGCTTCATTACAGCTCTGTGAGTTGTATTCAGTATTTGAATATCCCAGGGAGTATATTCAACCTACATGTGATTGATTGTGAGAATGGTTTCTAATACTGCTAGTGCACAGTTTGCAGCAAGTTGCCTCAGGACTTCGACTTTAATTTAAGTATTAGCAAAATAAGATAGTAATATGCAATTAACTAACCCACAAACATATTATATGGCTTACTTGGTTAATGTTTATAAGACACACTTTGGAAATTAAAACATTACATGCACTGAGTATTGTACAGCATGGAAAAATGTTTAACTGTTTAATTCGGATGGAATGCATGTAACACAATGAAACCATGAGTCTTGGCCAGCATGCAAGAGACCCTTTGCCATCTTTCATTTGATTTGCAAACACTGGATTAAATTTCCTTTGCCTTGGCCAAAGCAGCACTCTCAGGAATCATACCAGGTCTCTCCCAGAGCTGTAGAATGTTCTTCTTCTTACAGAAGAATATCAGGTGGATTTTGGTAGCAAGATGCCAATACCTGGAAATATTTTAGGAGTACTGTGGGAGCAAGAGTCTGTTTAGTTTGTTAACTGCAGAAAACTAAGAAAGAAAAATGATGTATGGTACAGACTTGTAGGTAAACCCTTGAGATGGTAATGGAGAACTTCATTTTGCCATCCGTAACAGTGAAAGAAACCTAAACCTTAAGATTCTCCACAGCAACGCACTTATCCCAACCAATAAGCAGAGTTGAACTTCTGATACATGTCATTAATCACACAAGAATATTGGTGACATAAGTGCAAAAAGAGTGAGAGAACTTTTATTAATACACGATATACAGACTTAGCTTGCTTATATCCCTGTCTTGCTTTAAATTTTGAGGAAGAGTTCTCTTTTTCTTTTCTTTTCTTTTCTTTTCTTTTCTTTTCTTTTCTTTTCTTCCCTTCCCTTCCCTTCCCTTCCCTTCCCTTCCCTTCCCTCCCTTCCCTCATCTTCCCTCCCCTCCCTTCCCTCATCTTCCCTCCCCTCCCCTCCCCTTCCCTCCCCTTTCCTTCCCTCCCCTTCCCTCCCCCTCCCCCTCTCTCTCCCTCTCCCTCTCCCTCTTCCTCTCCCTCTCCCTCTTTTTATCCCTAATTTATGCTCTGGTCTGCCAATATCAAGTTTTAGCTTAACATGAGTCCTTAACATTGCCCATCTTTGTGAATGTACATTTCTTGGTGCTCCTTGGCCCTTAATCTCTATTCTGATAATGGAAGAGGCAGAGCAACATAGGATGAATGCAGATAGCAACCTGTCAGCAGCCCTCCATTATGCTCTGACATAATTATGAGAGTTTACATTAGAGTTAGAACTTGAGACAGAATAAAAGGGAGGGAAAGAACAAAGAGAAGCCTGAAGGTGATAATAAAAAGTAAATGTATACCACACTTATTTTTTAGCTGCTAAAAAATACACATTGACTTAATTAAGAGAAAATCATATTCTTTAGCAGTTGGAGTCTTAATCTGCCCTTGTTTTATTAAAATGCAACATGAATATTAAATGGTAGATGACTTCACCTCCCCACATTAAGAGCAAAGCCATTTGTTTTGAACTCTTGATCTGGTTTATTTGCTTTTTATTTCATGTGTGTGTTTTCTCTGTTGACATTATTCCTGATGCTGTGAGATCTAATAGAGAACTGAGATTCACCCTGAGTGGTGGTGTCTGATGTCCATTTGGAACAAACTCAAAAAACCTAAGCAGTCCAGGGAAAACTCCAGCTTCCCTTGTGATCACCACCTGCCAGGAAGCCAAGTCCAGCTGCAACAGAACATTGAAGTTTGGCAGATCTCCATCACAAGAAAGGTATGATTTTTCTCAGATTTATTTAACTCTTAAAGATTCTGGCAATGCAAGCAAGCTGATATGCTGCTTGGAACAGAGAAGATTCTATATGACCAGTGTCTAGGAACAAAGACATAATTGAAGCAGTATTTCAAATTGCCTTTTGAAAAATCAGGTAGGTCAGTTCAACTGAATAGAGGTACTTTATTTGAAATACAAGGATAATGCAGTTGAATTTTCACTAGAATTTACAAAAGACTAGATTCAAATAACATGCGTAGCACTACTTTCAGCCTTGATTCAGCAGACTTTTGGGTTCTTATTTAACTTAACGTATGTACTTCAGTTCAAGTGCCGGACCAAGGCCCTTGTGAGCTTATATGGACTCCTAGAAAGCACCTGAAAGAATCATTTTTTAAGACACTGAGGCAGATTTTAAATGAAAGCTCAGTTCCTGGCTAGAGTAACTACAGACCAGAGGGTTAAAATGTTCAATGGCTTGACATGCTTCATTTCTACTGGCTTCTTGCAGCAACAGTGGACAATGAAAATTATAGTCTTGGTCTGATCCCTGATGAATGCTTGCCCACATAATTGTATTGGCTGCAAGCCTGGCCCAGCTAGGAGACAAATGACAATGAGAGTTAGAAAAGTGCAGTTGCTGTAGGTCAGGGCTGATATCTTCACATGGCACTTGCCTACCTTTTTTTCCCCATGATCACTAGAGATTTCTAACCTACATAATCCATTTTTCATGGGCATGCTCAGACACTAACAAATAAAAACTCCCTTTAACCTTGGAGTTAATATGACTGTTTAGATGCCAGCTATTGTAGTTGAGCTAAGCTTCTCAGCTGCTACAGGTGTCTTTATATTGACATTCACTTTAGTGGTTACTTATGTTTTGAAGTCTAAAAAAATTAAGCCAATCACCTCAGTTACAGAGTCTTTGTCTGAAAATACATTTTCCATGCCTCCTGCATCTACTGATACAGAGCGAGAAAGGTAAACATCTTAAATTCACTTGAAATCTTATCAAGGAAATCTTAATTTAAATGCAACAACCTCTTGTTTCAATATTGTATATGTGTGGCTGACTCCTAGCTATCTTGTAAGCTTCTGCAATTGGAAAAGCAAACATTTATCTATTATCTGTATAATTGGCTTCTTCTCACACCTCTCATATTGTGAAGTGGAAAGGGTTAGCCAGTCTTTTATCCAGATGTGACATAATCAGTGCCTTACAGAGATAACTTTCCACGTGGACATTGCCACCTCTTGAGATGCAACTAATTAGTTTCTCCAAAGAAGCTATTATGGTGCATGGGATATGTATAAAGCATCTTCAGAAACTACATGATAAATTCCCCAGAGACTCCTATTTGTTGCAGCAAATGATACATAATTCTCCTTTACTTAAAATTGAGTGCAATGTTTATACCAAAGTCCTCAACATTTTCTTTTCTCTTAAGGATATGATAACTGTGGTCATGCTCTTTATTTAAAATAAACAAAAAAATTTCAGTAGTTGGGTGTGGACATGGAGATAGAGATCTCTGTAGCTGGAACTTCACAACTGCTTTACTCCAACATAAGGGAGAGTTGCCCTTCACATAGACGGGCTTTCTCTTTCTCCTAATCTGAACCACACATTCCTGCCTCTCCTTTGCACCCTTGCTGAATGCTAAACTGAAATAAGAAACTAATCAGGCTGGGGGATGGAGGGAGGCTGAGAGACACATATTGGGTAATTCTTTTCATATAGATTAGTTCCCTGAAACAGGTCACTCACTTCTTAAGTCCCCAACAGGTAGACATGTCTGGAAATGGGACAGAGGGTAGGATTGCTTGTCTCATTCCATTTAGGTTGGCTCTAAGTGACTATGTAATTGCTATCTTAACTAGATATTAAAAATAGCTTTTTTTTTTCTATAACTTATGATTTTCTTAATATTTCTGAAATACCTTGCTGAATTGGAATCTAACTTTAAGTCTCATGCTAAAGCAATTTCCTAGTATTTTTGTTTCTTGGTTGACTTCCTGGAGTGTCAGAGTCAGGGGAACTGTTCTTCTTCGTAACAATTTCACTTAAAAATATTTAACCATTTTAAAGAAAATATTCGTTGTTGCTAGGAAATATTGTTTGTGACCTTTTTATTAAGCAGCTACAGCACCTCAGGGAAGAAAAAAGAAGCATAAGCTTGGCAAGGAGTAAAATTCCAGGTAAGATTTGTGTTTTTATTAGCCCCAAAAGAATTGGACTTGATTTAACTAAGTTATACGATATATAAAAGACTCTGTACTTGGGCTGTGGAGTATATTAGACGATAAAATTGGCTTATTCTGCTGTTCCATCAGTGATGAGACCAGTGGATATACTAACTGAGACTGATATGTCTTGATATATAAGGAAGAATAGGGCACACTAAAGAGGATGAAGGGCTCCAAAGTGCTTTCCTAGCATAATGTAAGATAAGATGCAGTTGTAATTTCCTTCTTCATCCTCAGTGGGATTACATGTGATAGCTTAACATATTGTTGTAAGGAAGATATACAGCTCTCCAAAGGACACCTGAGAGACCTTCAGAATCAGCATTTTTAAAGTCATTTTGCTTTTTGTATTGAATAGATGAAGATTGCAAAGCTGAACTTTGCGGTAGGTGGATAAACAAGACAGGGTCATGCCTGGATGGTTCCACCTATTGCATGATAGATAGCGTAGGTCTGTTATCCAGACCCTATATGAAACAGGACACATTTTTTCATCCATTTTTCTTTAATAAATACTTTCTAAAACAACCCTTTGAAACCAGCTGAGCAAGCATTAACATGGCAGAAATGGAAACTCAACATGTCATTCCTAAGGTTGCCTGTCTCACCTTAGTGCTGGCCATTTGCACATATTTGCTGCAAGGAGGCCTTTCTTACATTCAACCACATTGATTTTCTCTCAAAAGAAGAGACATGTTACACAGAAATTGTACTTATATCTCCCTTCTCCTCCTTCAAAACTCCCAGATTTCATGCCATTGTTAGTGCTCTGCTCTCTTCTTGTTAAATCATCTTCTATGTCTTTATCTTCACAAATATTCTCTTTTTTCCTTTTTTTCCTATGAAATTGTTCAAGTTTATATTTATTCTCTATATTAATCATATATTATTCTATTGTTATCTAATTAACAAATGTTATCCTACCTAGTGCACAGGCACTAAATTATGCAGTCTCCTTTCCATGAGATAACTGCTCTCTCTGACCTACAAGCACAACTGCTCCTTAACCTAGTTCTGTCAGAATGATTTGATTTGTAAAATCCTTGCAGAGGAGTCTTTTAGTAGGTTTTAAAAACCAAATTCTTTTGACAGAATCAGGTTGGGGGCAGCTACATGTGTAGTTATACTAGCAAATTTGAGCAGGGGTGGTAACCTTTGGGGAAGCAGAAGGGAGTAGAGAGTGGTTGGTGATGAGCCATCTACATTATCTCTATGTTTACATTATTCACATATCTATCAACAGCCCTACCAACATCTGACTGCACTCTGCCTATTCAGATTATCATAAATTTTTCTCTTTTGTCCAAAACATCCATCATTGCTGACAGACCTGCAACAAAAAACCACAAGGCTCTTGCTCCATTACACTATCTGTCTAAACCTGCATTTTCATTTCCTCAGCTGATTTTCCTTATTCCCTTTTTTCCTCATTCTACTGCAAATTTCATTAATTTCATTAATTTCATTCATTTTTATAGTGTCCAGTTCTTCTCTTCAAAAATTTTGGTCGTCATTTACATCTCTCCTTTAGTCCTTTTCTCAAAGCAGTTTTTTTCCTCAAATCTTATTAAACACCCTCTTTCTTCTGCCTTAATTAGGTTGTGAACCTTTAGGTCAATGAAGATGACCAAAGTGTACAAAATGCTGTTAGTTTGCTGGCCTGCCAAATTGTCATAATAGCAATAGTCAACAGAATTCTGAAATTTGAACACAAGATAATATGTAACGCTTCAGAAAGTAAGCTGAAACAAAAGAATAATTATTTAAAAAGTTTTAAAGGAAGACATCCTGCAGCACTGAGCAATTTAAAAAATTCAGAACAGCCAACATGGAGTGGGCAAGGAGAAAAGACGGGTCAGTCTCAAGACAGAAAAGAAACTTCACACCCAAAGCACCTGATGATTCAAGCATAAAAGTATCTGCAGTTCAGGAAACTCCTAAAATGTTGTAATCACCCCGGAGCGTACACAGGGTAAAATTCCACCCCGTCTTAATGACTGCAAGCTGCTATATGCATGGAAATGAGTGAGCTCCGTGACTGAAAACTGGTTTTAGGAAATGAATATATTCCTAGACAGGAACTGGTGAAGACTTTTTTGATAACTGAAAGGCACAATCCCTCTCTGAGCAAAGTAATTTCTGGTGCTGTTTGCGTAGGAGCAAAGTAATGGAAAATGTACTGCATGATGTTTATCTCTATACACAAACCATGACAAACCTAGCTGGTAACCTAGAAAATGCCTTGAAATAAAACATGCAGCAAGGGTAAAAAAGTGGATATGTATGAGAAAGAGAGAAAGGGACAAGAATAGTGAAATGTAGAAGGTTGCAAATGGAGTACACTTTGTTTCTGCATCTGCACACATACTGTATAGGAAAGAGCAGGAGCATCAAATATTTAATGTTGGGGCATACTCCAAATTTGTACATCTTTTCAACAATACATAAATATTGTTGAAATACTTTTGTATAAATAGACCACTGTATAAATGGAGTGTCAATCTGTCATTTCAGTTCCCTCCCACATTCAAATCTGAGCCCTATTTCTTCAGTTCTTCACCCTGCTCATGTACTGATACACAGCCATCTGCCAGGTGGGTTCCTAGGTGAGGAAGTACGGGTTTAAAGGTGGTCCTGACTCAAGACCCATCACTGCATCATGGAGTTTCATGGGGCAGTACTGACTAGCTGACACTGTGAGGTTTTTTTTGTCTCTCACTCTCCTTTTCTCTGTCCCACTGAGAAGGTCCTCTACTTTTCATTTTTTCTTTTTTTCTTTTTTTCATTTTTTTTTCTTTCACCAGGACAAGTGAATGGGTTTTGAAAAAAACAGCAAAAGGTTTTGCAATGAAGCTCAGCAAATAGTTGAACAATTGGCTTTGGAAGAAGATTTAGACTGTAGTGGCAAAACAATGAGTGTTGACCTGGAAAATCAAGATGCACTAGGTATTTCAGGGCAGGAGAGGGAAGGTTATGCAAACTGGTCAGGTGGAAAGAGATCTAGTGGTCAAGAGCTTAGTGACAAAAATGGAAAAAAATAAAAAAGAAGGATTTTACTAAAAAAAAAGTTTTGCAGAGAGGAATGTACAGAGATATTAAAAAAGAAAGAATGTGGCAGTCAAACCAATGAAAGCAGTATCTCTTCAAGGCTCAAATTGACTGGAAATAAATTTATCAGCAACATAGACATTAACTGTTATATTCAGGGCTCAGATTAACTAAGAATGAGATAGGAATCTCACAAAACAGAGTTTTATCACTAAAAATTGTAAATATATTATTGGGAAATTTTTTAGTATAGTTTATGCATGTACCTTGAAAATAATACATTTAATAAAACTACATTTTACAGCATAAAGCTCTCCTTGTTGTTTTTCCTGCTGCCAGCCTTGGGAGATCACGCACAGACTGTTTGTCAGGCCTGCTAGTGATGGAGACTTATTACATGGAATACACATTCCTGAACAGCAGGGGATGGGAGCTCTCCAGTGAGGAGAGTGAAGGTAGCTCCTTAAAATCGCCAGATTAGGAATAAACTGCAACAGCACAACAAAGATAGATAACTATCTTTCCAGAGGGATTTGTTTGATCAAGATATTTCTGAGTGTGAAGGCTATGATAAGATAATTGAAGAAGCAGAATTTAATACTTGTTCAGGTGGAAGAGGAAAATAGTACCATAGATCCAAGTATAAATAATCAGGAAAATGAGTGTGCATATTTAACTGTTCATATACCCAGGAAATATTAGGTTCTAGCTTCAAAAAGATATAGACAGGGTGTAGATGTTCAGCTATCATTAAGGAACATAAACCCAAACTCAGCACCTGCTATCTAAGTAGTGTTATTTAAATGAAAGCCAGTTACTTTGTAGCTCCTGTCCAGAAGCATTAGCATGTCTAATAGGGCTCAGCAAATTAGCACCAAGCCAAAGACTATGGACCTGTCAGGATCCACAAGCACATTTTTTGGAGCTGTGCTGAAGTACTTCAGTCACTCAGTCAAATATGCTACTAAATATACAAACAGATCCAAAACAGCTGTTAAATACGTAATTCTGATCAGCTGCCTTCTGCTGTTGAGTCTTTCCCAGGATCATGCCACTTCTCTTGGTCTTGATGAGTAATTCTAACACCATACACCCACCAGACTTGGACCACAAAGTTTCCAGCCATGTAAAAGCATGCGTTTTCAGCCAACTCTCCAGCAACTCTCATCTTCACCAGCCCTGGCAACAAAACCAGCCAGCACTCATTTCACCACAGACATCTAGCTATCTCCTCCTTCTTTCTACTTCTGGCCTCTTCCCAGACTCAATTTGTTGAAAACACAGGTTCAAACCCGTGTGCGCTGTGGTGTGATTTGAACTTATACACCTTTTCGTCTTTATATTTGTAATGTCAATCTATACAGAAGCTTGAAATGTTACATATTAGTTTTTTGTGGTAAAGCATCAATTACAGTGATTTAAAGCATTTATAAGATTCCCCCTGAGCTTTTTCAGGGCTAAATATTCACAGATCTCTCCTTCTTGTGTCAGATTCTCCAAGCCCTTAATTATCTTCATGGTGCTTTGCTGGACATGCTCAAATATATTCCTCTTTCTCTTGTACTGGGGAACCGAGCTGTCCAGGTGTTCCTCGGCAGTTCTAAACTGGAAAAGAATCATCTCCCTCAATCTGCAGGCAACATTCTTCCTAATGCAACTAAGGGTGCTGCTGGCCTTTTCCTGTGAGGGCATATCACTGTCTCATGTTCAAGTTGCCCATCAGGTCATTTTCTGTAAGGCTGCTTTCCAGTCAGCTGTCCCTCAGCCTGCACTAATGTAGAGGATTTTCCACCTTGGGTGCAGGATTTAGCACTTCACTGAGCTTCTAACATTCCTCTTGGCTCATTTCTCCAGCCATGTTGAGTGAATCATCTTGTGGCAACACAACACTCTGACACATCAGCCACTCCTCCCAGTTTCACATTACAGCAAACTTGATGGGAGTGAGTTCTCTCCTGTCATCCTAATAATTAATTAAGATGTTAAACAGTATAAGGCCCAGTACTGACACCTTGGATACAGACCTACAAACTGGCTTCCAGTGGTTCTGAGTTATTACTGGAAACTAATAAATTCAAGCAGCTGGACTTCATGCTACTGGTCACAATCAGTTCAGTTGAGTTTTCAGTCAGTCTCACTCTCTGTCTGCATATCCAGCAGTTTCTCTATGAGGATTTTATGGGACACTGCAATAAAATCCTTCTAAAGTTGAGATAAACAATAATCAGGCACCTTTCCATCTTTCACCACACCAGTCATCTCATCATAGAGAATAATCCAATTCATTATACATAATTTCCTATTCATAAATCCATGCTGACTCTACCCAATTACCTCCTTTTCCTTCATATGTTTGGAAATGTTTCCCAGGATTATTTGCTCCATCACTTTTGAAGAGATTAAGGTGAGGGTGACAAGTCTGTAGCTCTCCTGAACCTCCTTTTTGATCTTCTTGAAAACAGAAGTGACATTTGCTTTCTTCTGATCCTTGAGAACCTACGCAGAGTGCCATGACCTGTGAAAGTTAACCAAGACTGTCTTTGCAATAACATCAACCTCATTCTTTGACCTCATGCACCCTTAAGGTCAGTTCTTCCTTGTTTTGCAAGTGCAACGTCAAGCAGAACATCTGCCTTTGTCTGCTCCTGGATCACCTGTGCTGTGTTGTCATTAACATACTCCAGAAATTTCCTGGATCGCTTGTACCCTGCTGCATTGTCCCTCCAGAGATATCAAGGTGGTAAAAGACATCTCGAATAACCAGGGCCATTGAATATAAGGTTTCTTCAATTTACCTGAAGTCTGCATCAACTTCATTTTCTTGATTAGGCAGTCTGTAAGAGACATCACACCACCATCCATGTTGGTCTGTCTGACAATCCTGATCCATAAATTCTCAACTTGTTCTCAATCCATCCTCAGGCAGAGCTCCAAGCATTCCAGTTGCATTTGCATATAAAAATTAAAATGCTCATTATTTGCCTAATTTCAAATCCAACTGACCAAATCAGTTCTGCCTTCTTCTTTTTTTTCTCTTTTCCTACTTTGACATAGAATTCATACCAAAGTCAATATATGTTCATGTGCAAGGGAAAACCATTTTAATCTCTCTCTCAATCTCTCTAATGCTCTGTACTGAAAGTACAGAAGAGATGAAATGAGAGAGTTAAATGGTTGCTCTTATAGCAAAAAGAAATTATGGAGGAATAAATTCACACTAGGAGTTTACCTCCTAGAGTGTCTGGCTGTTTATAGCATTGTAGAACAGATGGATAACTCACACAAATTTACTCCATTTTAACTGCATGTACACCTACAGCTATGAAAATTTCCTATTGTGCTTTTAAAAACCTACTAACTTTTTCTCCTTCACAAAGTTTAGAGGGAAAATGTGAATTCTAGGTGAAATTTAACAGATTAAAGCTTCAGATAGATCTGCATTATGCTAAGCGTGAAAGACATCTTTGATTAATGGTTTGCTGTATCTTAGCTAGCATTACAGATCTTGAGTAAATAACTAGGACAGTAATGCGTAGGATGTGTGTGTAAAGAATAGGCTGCATATTCAGGAAACACTGCAGAATTTCCATGGGTTATGGTGCAGAAACCTAATGATCTTCTTCCTTTTATCAGGCACAGTTTGTAAATGACTTAGGTACAGATATATGCAGTACTTCAAAATAATTTACCTCTACTGCAGGACCCTTAATGCATTGACAGTATTGCTTTTTCTCACAATGCCTTAAAAAAATCCCCTTTTTCTTTTTAAAGTCTCGTGCCTTTTCCTTAGAATGTGATGCTTTAGTTATTGGGTAAATCCATTATGACCTCACAGCATAGTTCCTAGCATCACAAAGGATATGCACAATGAAACAACTCAAGCCACAGCAAAGTGCTTATATAAAGATTGCTTAACCTAAATTACTTCAGTGTTCATATTTCTTTATCTGCTTTACACTTGGGGCATTATAGCTTTCATTTTCAACCACATCTTGAATTAGAATTAGATTTGAAGAACAGAGGCAAAGATACTTCATATTTAAATTAAACAATTGAACTGTAATTGTTGAAACAATCAGCCACATAAAGAAAAAGCATAAAACAAAAACCAGAATTTACTGTGCAGAGATCAAAATACAAGGCAAAAGATGGTTTCAAGGGACTTCAGAAAATGAAGTAACAGATAATATAAGCCTTAAAGGATATTCACAAGGAACTTAGCATCACATTGTGCATATGATATAGGAATTGTCAGTAGGTGCCACTTCACACAGAGAGTGTGAAAAAACAGTTCTCAGATGTACTGGGTAAATAAACATTCAGCCACAGAGTTTGGATGAAAGTCAGAAAGCAACATGAAACTTACAGACCAGAGATTCAAAAAATGAGTCTCTGATTTGGGCTTTTTTTGTCTATGGGTATTCAAATCTAAATATATCACAGAATCACAGAATATTCTGATATGTTAACTTAATTTGGATACGCAGAGTCAGAAATCAATTTTTGACCAACTAGTCCACATACATATAATTTAACCACTCCACATAATCATTTCTTAGCACTTTGGAGTTCGGACTTCACATGGCACCATAAGATTTTATTTAAGAAATAAAATCAGGTCTTCGGTGATATGTTATATATTATCACTAATAATTCAAGACAGGATGCACAGCTCCAACCCTAAAGTTCTCTCAGCTTCAGATTTCTGCAGGAATTTTTCCACTTCACTCTTATGATTATGATGGAGGCCATCTCTTATGTAATGCAGTCCTTTTTTTCTCAGAATTGTTAATTGGAAAATCTAGAAATGTCACATCAGAGACATGGGAATATCTAACCTATTACAGCTTCACTCATCCTACCATTTATATTTATTTTTTAGAGTTATGGTTATAAAATGCTGTCTTTCTTTCATGAATTCTATTAGGTGATCCCCTCTTGCAGAGGCATTCTGCACACCTTGCTTTTCTTGGGTGACTTAAAGGAAACTACTCCCTCAGGAGTAAACTTAATCCCTTGAGAAGTGAGTCACCAGTTAATTTACACTCAAACCAAAATCGTGGATGGAGACAGCTGGGCAACAAACCTTGCTAAAAGGAAACAGAAAGGTCTTCATCTAACTCTATTTTTTTAATAAAGCCCACTTTTTTTTTGCTACTTTATACATTCTGGCTGTAACTACTCTGCAGAACCCTTTTTCAATCTGTCTCATAATGTAGTCAGACCATGTTAGCATGCACTTTAGACTTACCACAAAGCAAGAGTTGCCTTCTTGAAAGAATCTGAGAGGAAAGTGACCATGAAAAATTAATAGATTTTTTCTATCACAGAAGTAATAATGCTGAGATTTTTTTCCTGCATATGGTCTAGTTTTGTGGAGTATTAAAGTCAACTGTATTATTTCTCAGGTGTAGTCTTTACTGTGGGTTGGACAGGCCTCTCTGTTCCCTGAGACTCATATATTTCAGAGACTATAGTACCTCAAATTTTGCATGTACAGTCCAAAGTACAGTACCTATGACACATCAAGACTATATTATGCATTTAAAAAGTTTATTGACACTGATAAAATACTCTGTTTGGTATTCCATTTAAGTATAGCTGATTTAACTTTCATACTGCAAATAAAATGCACTTAAAATACAGTCAACTTATGCTGAAACAAGCAGTCAGCTAAAGCATAGGACACATCTCATGCATTCAAAGAAATATACTGAATCTGTTGCCTATGTGCTTTACCTTTGCATGTCTGCTTCAGAGTTGGGAGAATGCATTTACAGCAACACTGAGCTCAAAGTGCTCTAGGAAAAGAGATAACATCAGTCATCAAATCTGGGGGAAAAGTGAAACAGGAAACTTTCTGTAGTCCTGGAGTCTTAACTTCATGATAATTAAATTAGCAACAGAGTGACCAGTGACCCTCTCTAGAACAGCTACCACTGTTCTGCTAAGTCCAATATTTGATTGACTGGCACTTTTCCAAAGTCAAAATAAGGCAAAACAATTCCTCCAGTTAAATTCAATAGACACTTCAAAATTAATGACCATAAAGTTCTGAAATGAAAATAATGCTGTTGTGTCCTCAGTGATAACACTTTGTTCTGAGAAACTGATTGGATCACTCACTGTGACAGATTTGTTTTCTCCCAGGACACAATTGAATAAAAGCTTTAATTTCCTGGATCCCTAAATCAGATCTTTCCCTGTATAGGCATTACAAACATATAATCTTTTTTAAAAATAAGACGTTAATGAAGAAAATTTCACTGTGTTGATAGTCTTATAAAACCAGTAATCTCAGAAGATTGATCTGTGTGTATGTCTCATGTTATATGTCAGATTATGTAAGGGAGACACCATTTGTGACATACCAGGAACTAGAATTATAATTAAGTGCTTTAATATTCAGATAAACTTTAGTAAGCCTCTATGGTTTTTATCACACTCAAGGTATTTACCATTTATGTAGAAAATTAATGGGCTATATTGTAAAGATAGATCACATTTTTTTAAATATTAAAAATTAGGTCCAGAATATGTTTTCTGTTATGTTCCCCTCTACTTAACACTGTACTAATCTGAGCCCTCTTTTTTAGCATAAGGAAATAATCCAAGTCACTGAAAATATCCTATGGGTAGGAACTGATAACACTGAGATCTTTCAATTTCTATTGATTCAGGTTTACATCAAAAAACTGATTCAAATAAATTAGTTTTTTTATTGCCTGAAATGGACTTAGGAGCAGACCTTTACATGACAGCTGAGTGTACACAGCACCTCATAGAACCAAGGTTCCCAAAACAAAAAGTCGAGCTTATTAATGAAAAATCAAAAGGCTTTCATTAGGAGTACTTTATATCTTTGCCAGAACAAAGTCACATTATGTGTGTCTGAAATGATTACTTTCACATTGGAATGAATAGCTTATGAATGATTTGATTAAATGACATCTAATGTACTTTTCTCATAGACATTTAGGAATTCTTGAAGGGGTAAACTTTTTAGACTTTTTTAAAGTTTGCCAGAAAACAACTATATCAGAGGGAATAGGGATAGCAGACACATCCTTTGGACTACTTAGAATTGGTATATTTTCCTTTCAAACTATATCTGTACATATATCCACATTTTATTAATTGATTTTAAAATTTAAAAAATATTTTTAATTATTTGTCACTATATGTCACACAAAGCTTTGAAACATATTTGCCATTAGTTTTTGTTGTCAGTTTCCATTATCTACTCATATATCCAACATCATGGTGGAACTAGAAAAATCCCAAATTTACTATGAAAACAATGTCAAATATGAACACATCACCTTCAGAAAATCAGAAAATTCTGTACTGAATAATCTATCTTCGAAAACAGTCAAGACAGCAATATTTCAGAGCCCATACATTCTAAAGTAAAGGTAATGATGCATCAGATATTGATCTTTACTGGGGTATTTCAAGTGATTTCCTAGGTACTTTCAATTCTTTTCAATGTCATACCTAAAATATTTTACTAGGTTTTTTTCTAATGTGTCATTTCCAACCATGTTTGTTTTGAAAGTGACTTTCTGTGTCATTTATCCTTGTGTTTGACAAGTATCCCTGTTTTCCAGCTTCCCATGCTTTGGCAAAATAACTCACAGAATCATAATAACATGGAACTGTTTAGGTTGGGAAAGTCCTCTAAGATCATCAAGTCAAATCATAAACTTATCCCTGCCAAGTCCACCACTAAACTGTGTCCCTAAGAGCCACATCTACATGTCTTGTAAATCCTTCCAGGGATGATGATTCAACCACTTTTCCAGGCAGCCTGTTCCAGTGTTTAACATCTTTCTGGTGAAGAAGTTTTTCTTAATATCCAACCTAAACCTCCCTCAACACAATTTGAGGCCATTTCCTCTCATCCTGGTGCTTGTTATTTTGGAGAAGATTCTGACCCTCACCTCACTACAATCTCCTTCCAGGTAGTTGTAGAGAGTGAGTGATAAGGTCTCCTCCAAGCTAAACATCCCCAGATCCCTCAGCTGTTCCTCATCAGATTTGTGCTCCAGATCCTTCACCAGCTTTGTTGCCCTTCTTTAAACATGCTCCAGCACCTCAATGCCTTTCTTGTCTTGAGCGGCCCAAAACTGAACACAGGATTTGAGGAGTGGCCTCACCAGTGTCGAGTCCAATGGGATGATCACTGCCCTGGTCCTGCTGGTCACACTGTTTCTCATCCAAGCCAGGATGCCATTAGCCTTCTTGGCCACCTGGGCACACAGCTGGCTTGTGCTCAGCTGCCCGTCAACCAACACACCCAGGTCCTTTTCCACCAGGCAGCTTTCCAGCCACTCTTCCCCAGTTCTGTAGTGTTTCACGGGGTTGTTGTGACACAAGTGCAAGACCCATCACTTTGCCTTGTTGAATCCCAAACAACCAGCCTCAGCCACCGATCTAGCCTGTCACAATCCATCTGTAGAGCCTATCTACCGTCAAGAAGATCAACACTCACACTCAACACTTGGTGTTGTCTGCAACACTGTTTTGATGAAATCTTATTAAAATACTAGAAATATGCCTTGCTATCTGAATGTGTTTAGTGCTTTTTGAGTTTTAATCTCACATACATTTTTGGGGTTTTTTTAATGGAAGTATTATTTTTTTATTAGCCATTGGACTGAAGAATTTCTATTCTGTAACATGGCTTACTTTACAATCACTGTCCACTCACCATCCCTTGACCTTTCATCCCAAGACTACAGTTGACAAAGATAGGCAAGCAGATCACTCTCACACACATACAGTCCTCTTCCTGATTCCCACAATATGGAAGAAGAGAGGGAACAAATGGAAGGAAGAGAATAAAGGAAGGAAGCAGGCAACCCAAATAAACTTGCAAATGTCAGAGTCAACTCAGAGCAGTGATCCATGTGGGTCCCTTCCAACTCAGCATATTCTGTGATTAACTTTCAGCTTTCCTAACTCCTGTATCAGCTGCTTATATGGTCTTATATTATCTAGTCTAAAATAAACATCTTATAAGAAAATTATAAAAACTGTAAAATCTCAGATTTGAGGGGTATTCGTGGTCATATTTTTGAAATAAGTAATTGGTCTTTGGTTGAGATCAAGAAGCCCAGGTCTTTTGATAGTCTGGTCCTAGTTACAAACACAGAGCTCTGCAAAATTTGATCATGAAGACTGAGCTCTGAAATCTTAATAGCCTCATAAGAAATTATGTTAACATTAAAATCTTAAGCCTCTGAACCACCTTTGAATAAAAGATAAGGGGATTATTTTGAGAAACTAATGACTAGGTTTATTTCTGATGTGGTGACTTAGGAAAGAGCTTGACTTTCCTTACAAATGTGCGAAATATGTCAGTACATTGTGATTTTTTTGTTTTTATTTGATTTGTATTTTACTTAGGTTGATATGGTTTTAAGAATTTTGGAAAATTGCCATCAACATCCAGAAACACATAAAAGATTTAGAGAAGCATAGAACACGTGGCTGAAAAAATCCAAAGGGACCATGGCCTTAAGTATTGTTTCCCACTAAGGTAAGCATGTTCCCTGAGAATAACTCCACTGTGCCGCACTCTCACCAGCCTCTGAACAGCTGCATTAATGTTGAAGCTTAAGGGCCCAAGTTCCATTTTCCGTGTAACACAGGGCAGAAAGGATAAGCTAGCTCGCACATTACTGTAGCCCGGTGAATCCTTGTGCACAGGTAGGCACTCAGGGCTTCCGAGTGATATTCCCAGGACACTGTACATCTATGCCTGCGCTTTTTAGTTGTATTTTCATAGCTATGTTGCATTCAGTTTTGGACCTTACATGATCACTGCAGGGTTGGGGTTCCCCATACTGAATTCTAATATTAATGGTACATATCAGTTAAAACTGCTTTGAAAATAAATATATATGCGTATTTCAAAATATTGAAATAATAACCTAACTAAGCTATCCATTTAAACACATATGAAGTGTCTATACTTTAGGTATCTCCATAGTAGATATCAATCCACATTCAGTGTAAAGTCTAGTCACATTCATCTTCTTTCAGAAATATGCACACCCTTTAACATTTTCATTTGAACTGCTATTGGAAAGGTGACCTTGGTCAGTTATATAACACAGTAATGTGGCATTGCATTTGCTTACTGAATTTAGTCTGGTCTGAAATCTGGTAGGTCCCTTTCTCCAACCCAAGCCATTAAACTTTCTTTTCCCCTTCTTTATTTCTATGTCTCATCACAATAAATATGTGGAGAAATGGAATGAATGCACAATTGCAGGTAACAAGCTGTGACTGCTGTTTCTTTAATGTTAAAAATCACTGTAGCAAATTCTATCGGTTTCCATAATTAACCTTCAGAAACTACTGCATCTATTGTGTTGCTTGATCATTGAGACAACTTCAGTATTAAATACGTGTGCAATAATGGAACTAAATGACCTTGCTGTAGTTATAAACCAAAACATACAGAGTGATCGATTCTGACCATTGAAGCTCCTTAAGAAACAAGGGAATATTGAAATGTATTGCGTCATGTACTTTTAAATAGTCTTGAATGTTTATAATAAATATTTATAATAAATAGGTTGTCATACATCAGTTGGAAATGAGCTGAAAAAAGAATTCAATGTGAATGTAATACAGGACTTTAGTGGAGGACTTATCAGACACTCGAATCAAGAATCACAGATCACATAATATGCTGAGTTGGAAGGGACTCACAAGGATCATCTAGTCCAACCCTTAGCCCTGCACAGAACCCTCCCTAAGAGTCACACCATGTGCCTGAGAGTATTATTCAAATGTTTCTTGAACTCTGTCAGGCTTGGTGCTGTGACCACTTCCCTGGGGAGCCCATTCCAGCACACAACCACCCTCTGGATGAAGAATCTTTTTCTAATATCCAACCTAAACCTCCCCTGACACAACTTCAGGCCATTGCCTTGGGTCCTGTCACTGGTCATCACAGAGGAGATCAGTGCCTGCTCCTCCTCTTCCCCTCATAGGGAAGTTGTAACTGCAGTGAGGTCTCCCCTCAATCTCCTCCAGGCTAAACAGACCAAGTGACCTCAGCCACTTCTCATACAGCTTCCCCTCAAGGCCCTTCACCATCTTCATTGCCCACCTTTGGATGTTCTCTAAGAGTTTAATATCTTTCTTATATTGTGATGAGCAAAACTGCACACAATTTCTTTGGCTTTCAAGTTTGAAAGTGTTTGCCTAATTATGTAAAGCTAATTCTCTTAAATATGCTGATTCAGAGTACGTTCGTTGAGGTATTCAAACAATTCAACATGAAACTTGATGTAATTAATTAAATTTGCCTGCACACAAGTGTTTTTATAGAAGTAGATAGATTTACTTCAACATCACTGCAAATAGTAAGACAGGTTTTTTTTATTATTATTATTATTTTAAGGGGGAAATACTCTGTCAAAATACATCCAATAAAGAAGATAATGACTTTACGATGAAAAATTAAACATGGAATTTGGGAACACATAGTTCCAAGTAATCTGTTGAAATAGGAGAGCCTTAAAAGTTTTAATAAATTCTTTCAATAAACACCTAAAAGACTGAAAACAAAGTAATGAACTGTATTGTTTCTTCTAGTGTATGTCCTACCTTTTTACATATATCATTTTAAAAATAAAATATTAATAGTTTATATCAAAGATTATTGAATTGGTCAATAAAATACTAATACCCTAGCTAATTTCTAACTAATATCGTATCTGTATTTTGATATGCAGCAGCTACTAATCTCATGGCCGCATACATTATCTAAATTCCTTGAGCTGAGATCTATGCTCTGGAAATCAAGAATGCCAAGTCCATATTATATCTTTCAAAAGGTGCAGCAACCTGTCACTGCAGTAGGCAGCTTGCCATAAATATTAGCTAGAGCTAGAGCAAAATTCCAGGAAATGAAGATTAAAGGAAACCACTTTGAAATTGGCTGAGCCGAGCAAATTAAGGAATTCATGTACCTCCTAATGTTGTAAATCAACTTACGATGTACAGTCCCTGGCTATTTAATTAACAGCTTCATATTCTGCTAGCAAAAGAAGGGTCACAAGGACAAGATATAGAATGTGCAGTAATTTCACCAAGGTCTGCATTACTTCTAAGGCAAAAATTCTGGGTTTTTTCAATTAATATAACTCCTGAGTTATAATCAGAAAGATGTTTTTCAGCCGCTTTCTTCTTTACTATTTATTTAATTCCCTTTACCTCTTTATCTGTGTGTTCATGCCCACTTTTCATGTTCCTTATAGACTTAGTCCTATGGTAGCTGATTAGGTCAGCAATTCTTCGGTTTAATGTACAAAGCTCAAATGAGTGCAAAGTGTAATGAGGCCTGACAGCATTCAAAATGATAGTTTTTAAGCTGTAACAGCCATCAGTTCTGTAGTTAAATGAGTACTTGCAAATGGAACACATAAATGTAGATGTTTATTCATGAGAGCTTCATGTACAAACAAGGATATTTTTGCACAGTAGCAAATGTGCAATAAACCTTCACAGAAATATCAGAGGCTATTCTGAACCCCAGAAATTAAGATGTAGTTCCTCATTCTCCCTAGAAAACAGTATTCAGAATGAAAAGTTCAGATTGTACATAAAAGCAAAACTTTGAAGGTACTGGGAGAATTTAAACAGTGAATGTGAAGCTTACCTAAAAAAAAGGCTGACAGAAAAACAAAAACGGGGATTAATAATAAGAAACAGTACAGCGTGATAATTCATAGATGGCAGTTTGGGGAAATAGGGATTTATAGACCTGAGTCCTTCCACCCATCTGAAATAATGGACTCTGTACAAGCTTTCTAATCATTAAGATATAAAAGGAAGCATATTTTCTTCCAGATATTTTCTGGGAAAATATAAATTGCAGAAAAAAAAAACACCACCGCCACCCTCCATCCTGTCTGGAAATGAAGTGGTGTTCTCTCCAAGTTTAAAGTGAAAAAATAGTTTATTGCTGTTATTACTGTTTTAGGAGGATCCTAATCTGAATCAAGAAACTTGATATTAATTTAAAACAATTAAATATTACTGCATATTTGACAGCAGTTGGGTTTCCAGGAAATTCATTCTCGTTATCGCTTTAGCATGCTGTGATTGTTGACTGCCACATGCAGATGGTGATATGGAAAACTAAATTTTCTATAATTCTTTATTCGGAATTTTTATCTAAAACGGAACTCTGGACTTCCTTAACTGGTCCACGAAGGTGTTTTTTACACAGTTAAAATGGATGCAAAATTCATGCAAATAGATATAAAAATATGACTTGCTACTAATAATACACCATCAAGTACCCATAAATTAATATACAGCCCAGAGCAATGCATGTGGCTGAACACAACTGAATTAATCAATTGCTCGATCATTCTACAGCTTTAGAATTATTTAGAGAACCCTTTCCTTACAAAATCTTTTTTTTTCTCTCAGTATTTTCAGAATATATATGTAAAATAATCTGTGGACAAATCTGACTAAGAGAAAATTATTAAAAGAGAAGAAGAAATAATTTTCTGTGATTTGAAAGAATAATTTCTGTATCAGTTTCCTAGTCATTAAACTAAAGTAAGAGATAACTGGTTTTTGATTTTTTATTGTCACTATTATTGGCAATTAAGACAACTTGCTTAAGAATGAACTGAACATTGATAAAGCATCAGTGAAGAAACAGAAATTTCAGAATGTTCTCAAAATGAGATCCAAGTGTACTAAAGTCTTCTTCACACTGTTTCCTCCTGGATTAGGTATCTGTTACCACTATGATTATGACAGTCAGGGTCCACAGTGAAGTTCAGTGCAGCTGGAAATAATTTCCTGAAAAGAAAGCTGACACAGAAGGAATATCTAGATACTTGTCTGCTGGCTCTCTTTCTAAATCAGTAGTAAATTACATAATGTCTTTTGACTTCAGTCCATGGTGAAAACAAGTTTGTTCTCATTGACCACCCATGATAGATATGAGACAATATCATTGTCCCAATCAAGGCTAATCATTTTTTCATGTTCTGATTCATGGAACATGTTGGAGGAATATAGTCCCCTTCTTCCCTGTAGAGTATATATGTCTAGTCATCTTTTCCCATCCTTCAGAAGGTCATTCTCTTCAATGGTATGTTATAGGACTAAGACTTAATAAAAAAAGATATAATGCCAGAAAGCCAAAAGGCTTCGGTTCATTGACTTTTTTGTTTTATTTTAGTGCAAAATATACTATGCTGTAGGAGTTGGAAGGCAAAGAATAATCTGTAGGAACTGTGCCAAAAATCTGGTTTGAATGTTTATCACTATGTTTTATCATATGTTGATATATAGATTTTCTAAAATGTCCCTCAGATTTACACACATTCTAAAGTAAACAAATCTGCAATGAATGTGAGCGAGTTGGTCCCTTCTCATTTTTGTCCCAGTATGGCAGTAATAAAAAATCCATGTGATGATCACTAAGTATATTTCTAAGTGCTACTGAAAATTGGTTTCCTTGTGAAAACATTAACTAATGAAAAATAGATTTTCAAAGAACCTATCCAAAAGTCCAGTAGAGATTTTCTGATATAGAAAAGATCTTAGCTAGTAATTTCACAATCCGAGGCATTTATATTGAAGTTATAAGGCTCCCTTTCATGTCAGATATTATTCAAGATAACAACTATGTACCACATTTCCATGGTTTTATGAGCATGAACTTGAGTTCACCACAACCTATTAGTTTCTTAATATATATCAGACTCTTGATACGCTATGAATGATCAATCTTCCTATGTGTATTTATCTGTACTGTTTCTTATCTGTTTATTTGTCATTTATTTGTCTGTGGGTATATGTTAAAAAAAAAAAAAAACAAACTCAAAGAAACTTAGATTAAAGAAATTCCCAATCTTCAGGATAATACTTCTCTATCAAGAATTAGACTTGTGTTTTTAACATGTAGGAAGAATATTACCTGCTCTTTTATTGAGATTCATTATTTTCTACTCTTCTAAGTTAAAGTGAATTGTTTTATCTGGGTGTTGTTACTTATAATCACTGAGCAAGTTCCCCAGAAACTTATTGATGTTTGTGTCATTACAATATGTGTATCCATTGCAATTTCAAACCCGATATGGCATCCAACATCCTCATAACCATTATCACTTTCAAAAAGCACTCTATTAAACATGGTCATTAGTCGTCCTCATTTTGTTATTTCTAATTTTAAATGTTGAAATAGATGACATTCCAGATCCATACACAGCACACAGTGCATGAGGTTACAAATTCACTTCATGATGGATATTACATATTAATCCCATTTACGTGTTATAGAACTGAATATTTAACTGGGAAGTTACTCTGCATGCTGGAATGCACATGTTGACTTACTTCAAAGAGAGTAATTTCCCTGCAAACATAAGTTATGAGACATTTAAATGACAGAATTTGTTTTCTGAGTCAGTAATTATCAGGGCA
The DNA here is from genome assembly GCF_003984885.1 of Neopelma chrysocephalum. Taxonomy (NCBI): domain Eukaryota; kingdom Metazoa; phylum Chordata; class Aves; order Passeriformes; family Pipridae; genus Neopelma; species Neopelma chrysocephalum. The sequence goes on along the minus strand of NW_020897689.1, from coordinate 2,108,729 downwards.
CTCTGTACATCTTAAAACAGAATTTCCAAGTGCAAAGATAGAGAAACTCAAGTACCACACAACGGTGTTTTTATATGTTTATCTGTATTTATATATTTGGTTGGTTGTGTAACCTTGACCTCACTGACCATAATGAATTATGTTTCCCCCAAAAGGATCATAATGGCTAACCAAGTGGAAAAAACCCCACAAGAGATGAAATGCAGAGTTCATCAAAACTAGCAAGTAATTTCTGTGGGATATGTATATCTATTTGCATTACATAAGGATGTACGAGGACTAAGTACATTGTCCTTATGTTAATGTCCAGTACTGAAAATAGATTACTAGTATATTTGATTGATTGTGTACATTTTTTTATACTTTTCTTAGTTTTCTCAGAAAAAAAATAATAATCTCAATGCATGGAAATTACTCCAATGAAAACTTTGATTTCTCACGCCATCAAAACTCATTGAAGAAAGGTCCTTTTCACAAAGAAAATGGAGAAATAGATAGGAATTGCATTTAATCATGTAAATATGATGTGCCTTTTCATTTCAAGTGCTGTCATATCTTTTCCCAGGATATTTTTGCTTCATTGCCTGTCATGTTTTAGACTTGAAATACCATCTGACATTGATCAACATCCAAACTGAAATCTGAGTATCATATAAATCATTTAAAGGAAGGTAAAGGAAGAAAATTGGCTAATGCCAAAGGACACTTTTAGTTTCAACATCTTTTTATTGTCATATTTCTTTGCTTTTCATTAGGATCCCTACAGATTTATGTGTCTGTGTGGATATTTCTTGAGCTTAAGTAGACTTTGCTGAACAGATCCTTATGTGAATATTTTCCAACTCAAAAGCACCATATTTCTGGAATGTCCTACAAAATACATGATAGACATGGTACTGAATGCTTGAAAAACTTCTAATTCACATGCAGGTGCTCTAGATTAACAATGTACTTTGACTTCCAACAAGGTATTTCAGAAAAGTAAAATACAGTCTGTCTCAGCTTACACAGTTTGAGAAAAAGTGTAGGAATTTTTGTTATACTGTTTTTCCATTATCTATTTTGTAACTCGTGTAAAAATACAGTACAAAGACTCAGTAAAATATTAAAAGCAATGAGCATAAATTGAGTACTTGCTTCATGATAAGTGACCCTTGGGAAATGGTAGAAAAGAGAAACAAGTCTTCAGACAAAGGCTTGTTTTTATAGTTTTGTATATGAGCACCAAGAGCTGGGAGACTGCCAGATGAACCTTCTGAATGAGTTCCCAACACTCTGCCCACACTTACTTCTTTTCACTTTTCTTCTTTGGATTGTTCATCATCTTTTCACCCTTAAGCCAAAGGTACATGCTATCTGAAACAAACTGAGTATACTAACGTTGAAGAAAATGTGTGAGGAGTATGAGGACAAACTGGAGCAGGAATGGGGGTGGAAGTGGTGCAGACAAGGTCCCTCATTTAGGTCTTGCTAAGGAATGAATCAATTACAGGCGTTCGCAAAAAGAAGTTGTGATATGCAGGCAACCTACAGGCTCAGGTGGCTTGTCAAAGGTTCTATTACCTCTAAAGAAAGCTTCTTAAACTCTTCAGAAGAATTTCTGTGGTGATAATCTGTGTCAGTCAACTAGACTTCCTTGACCCTCAGTCCAAGTGTCATGGTACTTGTAAATATGGATGCATTCTATTTTCCCCCAAACTGAGTAGTTGTAGCCAAAATGCCTATGGTAAGTTCCACCTGTGACATGTTCTCCTCAAATTGTACCTTCTCATGGTCTGGCACTGTCTGGCACTAATGAAGATTGGAGTGTGATAGCAGTTCAGCAGATCCTACTTTGACAGTATAGAGGTAGCATCTTTGTCAGTTGTTTTTTTGCAAACAGTGCCCTGAGAAAATACATTTCTCTTCTTTGTTTATTGTGTCCACAAGTGATCCTCTGATTCCCAACCTTATCTACATAAGTCTTGTAATTTAGTCAATATTTGAAAATAGCATTTCCCAGCAGGCAGGTCACCTCTTAGTGAACTCTTACCTTTTACTTAGAGGCACCACTGGGTTACCTTCCTTCCATTTCCTTAGCGACTCTGTTACCGAATCAAACTAACAAATACATCAAGGACCCATCTCAGTGGCCCAACACATTCATGCCATACCTACGGCCTTAATTCATAGCTGAGTTACCGATCCTTCACCACTCTCGTCACTGTTTCTAACATTGAAACAAGGTGCTTCCATTAAAATTAACACGCCATTTGTATGAAATGTCCTTCCTTTGCAGCACTCGAGAGTGCTCAAATAATAAAAAACATTAGTTCTTTAGTGTTTGAGTGTCAGATATGAGGCATTATAAGTCCCATGAAATCTAGTAATAAAAATGCAGTCATGACAGGTAGATCAAAATTAAGCCAAAATCTCCAGTGTGATTTGTGCCACAGAAATAATGAATGCAGGACTCACCTGATCCTTTTCTTTGTCTTTCACAGCTTTCTGTTTTTGGAGGAAGGAGAGAAAACTTGTGTTTACACATCCTTTATTTAATGGGTTATATATTTTCGATGAAGACATTTGTCAAAATAGATGCCTAAGCAGAAGATTCCACATCATTAAGTATTTAGAAAACCTGTATTATATCATAGCTGTACATATGCTTCAAATTAAGACATGGTTCTCACCAGTGTACATATGTTACCAGATTAGTGTAGATAATATTTTCTCATTGGAAGGGACCCCAGAATAGCAGTGATCAGGATATAAATATGTTCTGACTTCGTTATTTATCCAGAACCTCTTCATCTTCTCTGAAAAAAAATTCAATGAACTTCAAATCAGATGCAAATATTGCTGCAGTAAAACTGGCCAAACTGCAGTATTAGTAACTGCAGTTACTCTAAAATTTTTACTCCCATAAAAAATGGGAGACTTTGAAAGAGAATAGGTCTGATAGTCTTTAAAACAAAACTCAATCATAAATGTTAAAGGTGTTGAACTTGCAACTTGGGAAAACAACAGAATTAATTTTGATTACAATTTCCAAAACATATTGATTAAAAAGAGTGCCATGATTGGGATATTTTGGAATGGAATGGCTTGTGAAGTGTGACAGCAGCAGCAATACTGGTTTCCTCTTTTTGTAGGAAAAAAAACCCCGTAACACTCAGATATTATTTCAGCAACTATTATCTAAAATGTAATCATTTTCATCTGTTGTAATTTTATCTTTTATTTCAGAGTTTCAGAGAATGGAGCTAATCAATTCTAGAAGTTAGTGTAAGGTTACAGTTCTCTAAATAAAAAATGAAATTGTATCAAATTACATTATGAAGTCTAAGATTCATCTTAGATTCCTAAAATCTAGTATTAACACATTCACAGTCACTGTTGATTTGCAAAAAATGAGAGAGATTAACAATAGATTTGCACATAGATTTGGCAGCACAAATATCTTCATGAAATCATAGGATGGCTGAGATTGGAAGAGACCTCTGAAGGTCATTTGATCCAAACTTCATGGTCAAGTTGGCACACCTATAGCTAGTTGTCCTAGGCTGTGTCCTGACGGCTTTTGAATGTTTCCAGGGGTGGAGATTGTGCAACTTCTCTGCTCAACCTGGTCATCCTCACAGTAAAAAAGTGTTTCCTTATGTTCAAAGGGAACTTGCTATGTTTCAGTTTATGCACATTTCCCTGTTTTTCCATAAGAGAAATTACTTTTGAAGGAATATGGTATATATCAGGCATATGATGTCAAAAAAACCCAACCAACCAAACAAACAAAAAAAACAAAACAGAAGGACCTTAACTATATTAGATGACCTATGTTTTGAAGAAAGATTACCACAGAAAAATGCTACTGATCTCTACTATCAACATGCTAACCTCCACCTTGTTTAAAATACTGTTTACTTTAGTCATACACATTAATATTATTCTGTCCTCTGGTTACCAAAAAAATTAACAATTTTGTGAAAATACGTGTTAAATAATTCAATAATAACCTTTCCTCTGACCCTTAAATATAATTATCAACAAACACAGAAATTCATTTTTTGTTACTTCAAAACATATATCACTGTGATTGTCCCTCTGACAACAACCAAGTTTTGAAAACAACGGGCTTCAAGGTCTGTTGCACATCATACTTTCTAATTACAGAGCAGCTAACATTTCAGACTGTAATTTCCAAAGGAGGTCAGTGTAGCCAGCTCTTCTGCTTTATGTTTTTTCCTCAGAGGTCTGTTTTCTAGCAGAGGTCAGCTTCATTTAGAATGTAGGTAAGGAAATTATTTTATTTCACAAACATACTCGTCGACCTTTTCTATCCTTAGTTTTCCTTAATAGAAAGGATGGGAAAGTACTAATCCTTCTTTTTTTTTTTTAAAGAAAACAAAACAACCTTATTTGAACTTCTATAAGATTTGTCTCTAGTGAAAACTTGTTAAATATTAAATTTGTAGGCACAAAAACTAGTGCAGCAGTGGTGGTCTAAATCAATGCAAACAGAAATTCCTTCCTTCTGTATTCCCACCACTGATTATGGAAAATTCAGAAACTTTCAAAAATATGATGTCACAGCTCTTAATAATTTGGCTAATGTTACTGATTATTGCTTGATTCTCTAAAATAATAATCACATAAGTGCATTATCTTATTCTAAGGCTCAATCAGCAGGTGGAATTTAATTCAAAGGATTGGTTATTTGCAAAGTGTGAATGTTCCTGAGGATCTGGAGTTTAACCTTGCTTATTTTACATGACCACAATGGAGTTAAATACTGGAGTTGCCCATTATGAGGTTTGGTATGTCTTAATGAAACTATCTTATGGAATAAATCGGTCTGAACACAGTAATTCCACTTGTGGAAAAGTGTATCATGGATTAATCCCTCTGAATCGGTTTGAGATCAATGCAATGCAGACAAAATAAAGCACAGACACAGAATCAGTTACTGTCACATTGCTGTTTTGTTCTGCTGCCTCCCAGAACTGGTGGTTGCACATCATGCTGAGCTGCAAACAGCTGGGTACTGGTGATGCTATTTCTGAGTCGTCTATCTGCCTGCCATAACAGGATCATCTTTCCACAAATGACTTCTGTGCATACTTAAGAAAACTAACAATGACTTTCATTTCTCAACGTAACTTTGAATACTCAGAAAGTTCCCAATCATATTTAATATATTTTTCATTTTCCTTGTAATATTCCCCAAGTTCAACATGAAAGAAATTGCATATCAATAGCAAACTAACGAGTTTATAGTTGGCCATATTGTTTACCTTATTTTTGCAAATTGTATGCGGCAGACAATTCAATGACCTCCCAAAATCGCAGTCCACTTTCTCAAGTCCAATTTTACATAAATCATCTCACATTTGTTGTTTCCTTCCTATATGAGGCTATTTCTCATTTATTCCTGCACAATGACATGAATCTTGTCTGATATCATGTGTGTTAGCTGTAAAGGTGATGATTTCCTTCTCTGAGAACAATCACAATTAGAGTTGTTTATGTGGCTGACCTGCTGCCTTTTATAGTCTGTTTTAATTGGTTTAGCTTTCTTATTGAATAGGCTTTCCATCTTTCTCTACTAACACTATTTGGCAGTCTATCACAGATAGTAACTCTGTTAGTTTCAAAACCATTGCATATAATATGAAATAAGTATAGTATATTTTGTAATGTATATTGTATTTTTCTGTATACCTTGTAAAATAGCAAAAATTATACTATTGTGTTGGGGATGTCGTCAATGCTAGCAAAACCAAGAGTGTTTTTAATTCTGTTTGAAAAAGTTCTAGTCAAGTACAACCAAAAATATCCCTCTAAATCATCACATTTAAAATAATATTGACTATTAGGAAAATAAAATTAAAGAAGCATAATTTAAGAGTGGAATAGATATCACTTGAGGATAAAAAAAGTTTTAAAAAATTATAAAGTAAAAAAAATAAAAATAAAAAAAAATGTTCCTCAGTTTTACTAAAATGTTTATTCTGGATTAAATTTTAAAGAAGCAGGTGAAAATTTCTGGAGCATTTTTACATTGTAATCCATGAGTCTAAACAGCTGTAAACCCAGTAGCAAGTACATAGCTCAGGGCCTGGTATAAACCTTATCTGTCTTTGTTGCCTTGCTAAAGAAAAAGGAAGAAGAAGTATAAGCCGCAATCATACTTCACACCATGTATCTTTTTACTTCCCAGAAAAAAAGACAGAGGTACAATTTATTGGCAGAGATGTAGTCTAGGCCCATTAAGAAGATACATGTTCCCTGCAGAAATTCTGAATTTCTGAGTTCACACTAAAATGTGAGCACATTCTGAGTCTTTCCTGATAAGTAACTGACTCCTTTTAGTAACAGTTGGCAGAAGGAAGCTGTTAATACTTATCAGTTCTCGGTTCAACAGCTCCCAAACTAAATCCTGTCCTTTTTTTTCAGTTTCGTGTAAGAAAGCACTGTACTATTTGGAATGTATTAAACAGCACAAGGCATGAAGCTTTTATAATAAAGACTGGTGAATGTAAATAAAATGTTGTTGTTCTATAGAATGATATTTTATTATATATCATGTATTATTCACCTTATATTTTATGCTATGTAAGATGTATATTATATATAATATATTTTATATTCTCATTGTATTCTATGTGTTATGTGATATTATAGTATACAAAGTATTGAATTGTATATATATATATATGCCTATTAAAAATGTCCTTCATAGGGCTGCAGGACAATATATAATGCTATAATTGCTGTCTAGGTGTTTTAGAAGTGCTGGAGCAACCTCAGCGTCGACTTAAAACTGATGGGAGGCACTGGAGAGGTCTTAAAATTCTTAATGAGATTGAAGACCACCACACTGTAGAAGATGACTAAGTCCCATTTCTTGCACTTCTAAACTGAGGAGCTAGTTTGAAAACTTTGAGGCTCAATTGGTTTGTCACCCATCCTTGGAGAGTATCTCACTCACTGTTATTTCAAAGAGCAATTAAATACCAGCAGTGGCAGACAGACAAAAGCATCAGGACTGGATATGGAAGAGTACCCTATGCTGCTCTGCATTGAAAGTTCTTTGCACTTTTGGTTTGTAGTACCTAATTTTTAACTGCTGTAACTAACGTATAGTAACTGTAAAAAGGTATAAATCGATGAAAGGCAGAGTTGGGCAGTTGGAGGCTAAGTGGGTATAAAAAAGTTGTTTTCAAACTGCTTACATGTTCTTAGCCTTTACAGTTGTAATTATTCTACATCAGAGATAAATAGGAAGAGCTCAGTCCATTTGCTATCCATCTTACTGCGGCTTCCTCCCACACAGAGAGGAGATCTGGACACAACTTACCAAGGGACCCCTCTGACACTGCAGGATTTATTCCTGCCTTACACATCTGCCCTCTATCAGAAAGGCATCAGGTGGAGCAGCCTCCCTGTTTACCCAACACACAAGGATATGAGTCCTTGAAGAATCTGGTAACCTTCTTTGAAAATGCACCCAACTTTTCAGACCTTCACTACTGTGCTGAAATAGAGAAAGCCTGGGGGCTTCTCTGTAATCTCTGTGTACTTGAATTTGGAAGAAAAAGGGGAATTCACACTGCCTATTGCTGGTGTTGGGAAGTTCATTAAACATTTGATGAGCCTAAAATAAATGCAACAACCTATGATCTACTAAAACAGGAAGAGTTGGATGTTGGCTTCAAACATTTGGAGGAGCAATTACAGAAGTAAAGCATGTAAGGAACCATGTACAGAATGCACAGAAGAGAATTGCCTTAAGGTCTTTCTCTGCCATTACTGGACAGTGCACATTTTTTTCTGTTATCAACCAACTATATGCAATAACTTGGATGCCTTAAGGAATGTAAAATTGTGCTAGAGGCCCGTGTTTAGGTTATGGACACCTACCCAAAGTGCTGTGAAGCTCTTATTCTAGTTTTTAGGTCTGGATTTGTCATCAAATGCTTCAGAACAGCTGAGGTTCTTGCTCCACAGTGCTCTATTTCTCCCAAGGCAGTATTAGTAATGTATTTGTTTACTCCTACATGTACTTATGGCTTTTATGTTTTCTGCTGAAACTTCAAAGTGTGTCTGAAGATCTCTTTTATCTGCTCAGTCAAGGACCTCTTAGTGTTCTCATGGAGTTTTAACTGTTCTCTGAAAAAAAAATGCCTGTGTCAGTAACTTTCTGAGCTAAAAAGTCTGGAAATATCTGACACCCTTCCTATTTACATCTAGTCTCAGAAAATCAGTTGACTTGTGAAAAATGAGTAGTCTGAATACAAAGAACACTGAAAGAGAGCCATGTTACTTTGAGAGGAGAGATTTCATCTCTACACCTTTTCCTCTTGCTTCTGCTTTTGGCCAAAAAAAAAGGTCAATGGCTATTGTATTTGGGTGGAGTGGAAAATAATGACCAGAATTAGGAATTAAACTAATGGAATAGCCATCCTGTGTATAAAACAAATATATGCAAAACAAGGGATAAACGTATAAACACTTTCATATGTGTGATCCTTCTGTGAGCTCTGTGTGTGTAGTACTTATTTCATAAGCAAAATACATAAGTATTCCTTAAGTACTATGGCACATACCTACATAGAAGAACACAAAGAACCTTTCTCTGCAGAGGATGCACTGTATCAAGTATACACTGACAGTTGCATGTCACCTCGCTTAGAGCGAGAAGTGTGTTTGACTACATTATAAAGGACTTCAGAATGTTGGTCAACTTCAGTCTGCATCATTGTGTGAATTGCGTTACTTCAGATGATATACAGAAAGGTAACAGGTAATTTTATAAAGCTATACTTTATCATTTCAAATCATCAATAATCTCACTCATCACTGATTGACAGTGAGAAAGTGGACCTCTGAAGCTACACTGTCTGATCCACTTTGCAACATGAATATTAGAGTGGCTGGGATGGAGTTGAGCACTAAATATAAGAGAATCAGGGGTTAAAGGTTATGACACTAACAGAGAGACAAAAGGAAATGCAGTGTGCAAGGCTGCTGGGGCAACACAATTTAGCCAATAAAACTGTCTTTCTTATATAAACAAATATAATTATCTGTCAGTGTTAATTATTGTACTAGGGTCTAGATTAATGGAATCCTATAATGTAGCTTTTGTCACCTATAGCTCCATCTTGTTCAAATTTTATGTAAATCCTCACCCCTATGTATAAAGGAATGCTGTCAAGCTGTGGTTTTAGTTTGTAAGAACTCATGCATTTATCAGGAATGAGGTCACTAATAAGTGTTCCCAATTAGAACACTTCTCATCTAGGATTTAAATATATTCCTGTTGCGTTTGGAGCCTAACTATTGCACTGTTGTGACACTGTGGGTGAAGAGCCTTGTGCTACCCTCCTGTAGATAATCCAGGACTGACTCTGACCCATCTGTTTTATTTGTCCTCGAAGAGAGAATTAGAAGATAAACAAATCACCATTAACAATAAGAGATAATTTGGCTTCAAAAAGCCCCTCATTTATGACAACTGGAGTTGTTGCATTATATAAAAAGATATATATTCTAATAGAATTTTTTTTTACCTTGTCATTGTCCCCTTAATAACATAGCAATGCTCAAACTCACTCTTTCTTTATCAGCAAGAAAATATAGAATAACTCCTAAATGTACTGCAAGTTCCTTTTTTCACAAAAAACATTCCTGCAAGTGGTAGACAAAGAGCATGTGGAGCATGTAAGAGACTACATGTGGTATGAAAATCGTGATTGTCTTGAGTTCTTGCTCTGATCTGCTCTTGTCGCCTTTGTTGGTTCCTGATATGGTGAGCAGGGGACAAACTTCAGAGTGTAGGTCACAAGGAGTGAACTCACCCCATTCATACAAGGAGAGGTTGTTACATAGAAGGAGAGTTCATTAAAAAAATTAAAAATAAAAATACAAATACAGTGTCATTCAACAGATCAGAGGCAGAGCACAACCAAAATCTCACTGTTCAGGTGCATCTGTACTGAGTTTATCAGTCCAATTTTTTGATACCTGCACTTAGTTTATTTAAAATGTTTAATCATCCTTGCCCTCAAAAGTTGCCTCAAAACCTTGATAAGAACAAGCCCTTGGGCATGTCCTATTTTGTTCCAGCCAAGAACATACAGCAATTTCTGTAGTCCTGTGTAATTTAATAGGCTTCATAGAAGTCTTCTGTGTGTTTATTATCACAAATATATGACTAATTTATTTCATTACATTTTGAACAGTTTGGGAAAGAAAACAAGCCTGTGTCTTCTAGCTTAAAAGTTCCATGACAAGAAGTGTTTCTTAATTTTATCTGTCCCAAGAATCTGGTATGTACCCACAGTCTCATTTGCTTCAAATAAATATCTTGCCCTATTGAAACCTTGTTTAAAATCAGTCATTTTGAGGTTTGGAGTAACTGCTTTATTTACAGTAGCTTATTGTTCATGTGAGTGACTTGAGTGACTAGCTGCTCAAAGGACTAATTAACTAAACTATTTAAAAATCAAACAATGAATGTGATTTTTTTTTTAATTCCAGTCATTCACTAAAGTTTCATCCAGAAATTAGAAGCTTTTGAATTCTGCCTTCTTAAGTCACAACAGCCAAAAGGGGTCATAAGGAGCTTACTTCCAGTTAAAGTACCAGGTTAGGGACTCCTAGAAATTGAAATTATATCTTAATTGAATAATATCTTAATTCAAAAAACCTACAAACATCACAGTTATTTTATCTACCATTTAATTTTCTAAAACCAGAAAAAGGAATCTTTACAGTATATCCAAAAAAGAGAATGGGTTTTTTTCCTATGTCTGTGAAATATGATGGGAATAGTCTACCATGCATGTATTTCAGAAGAAAGCAATGTTTATGGGATGAAATAATTTGGGATCAACTATCAAGTCTGTCTTTCATTTCCTATTCATTCAAGCAAACCTCTGAATTATAAAACTGTGGAATAATTTGGTCAGGAAGGGACCTCTGTAAGTTCCTAATCCAACCCCCATTTTCAAAGTAGGGTTAACTTTAACTAAATGAAATTGCCCAGGGACATGTCCTGCTGAGGTTTGAAAGTCTTTAGGATGAAGATTTCAACACCTCCTGCTCCAATATTTGGGAGTTTTTTATCTTGTATCTATCTGGACTTTCACTTGTGGCACTCTGCCTCCATTGCCTTTTGATGTTTCACTGTGCACCTCAGAGGGGCATCTGGGTCCATCTTCCCTAGAAATTCCCTAAACAATGGTCAGTTGTGATTCAACATCCTCCAAGCCCTCCCTTCGCCTGGCTAGTCCACCCCAACTGCCCCATAGGAAACAGGTTTAAGGCCCTTCACCACCTAAGTGACCGTCCCCCGGCTTCTCGCCAGTTTGATGATGTCGTTTTTGTTACAGATAACGGGTAATATTGGGCACTATATCCTGCATATTGGGTTGTATTCCAGTCCTCACAAGGGATGAGCAGAGGGATCCTGCTCAGTCTCCATCCTTGGAGGTCTACAAGCCCAGACTGGGTAAGGCCCTGAGCACACTGGTCTGACCTCACAGTTGAGCTGATCCCATGCTGAATTATCTTATGTCCCTATGAGTAGTGATCTCCCTTAACCTGATGCCTGCACTTCTGCTGGGGTAGCCCAGTAGGTAATTAGCCTTGGTCACTCAAAAAGCACATCTTATTCATGCCTCTGCTGTTCTTGAGAAGCTGAGATAACAGGAGACATAATATGCCCCTGTTTCACTTGGAGTACATTCATTATGTTTGAGTAGTGAATCACTTAAATCTAAGGGTCAAAAATGTAAAAATGACTGGACAGTGCAGGTTAAATATGACACATGCAACAATGAGGTTATGTATTTCTCATTAAAAAAAAAAATTCAATTTTATTTTCCTGTCAACATCTATTAAGGTGAAGATGATTCCACAGTGTATGAGTGACAGTTTATTTGTCTGTAACAAAACTGCTCTCATTCCCCTTTGACCATTTTTTTCCTAAATGAAAAGCAAATCACAAATTTTTTTGCAAGTTTCTGACCTTTCTATGACCCTATATTTACTTGCCAAACACATGTTAAGATAAAGTGAAATTGCTTTTATTTCTGACATAGAACTACACTCTCTGTGGCCAACTACTTTGCTAAGAAATAGTACCTCATCCATTTTTCACTTTTGTAAAAAGAACAAAGAACCTGTTCATTTTGCAGAAATGAAAAATGGACCAGGCATTATTTATAACATCTGCCAAAACTCTGGCCAGGCAAGCACCTGTAGCAGCTCCGGAGCAAGGATTGTGTTGGCTGTATTTTCTCAACTCCTCTATATACATATGCCGGAATTTCTAAATGTATTGATGACTTTTTGCATATCACTAAGAACAGGAGAACAACATAACAATTAATGATGTTATACAGTCATGCACTGTTACAAGGCTGCTAAAAAATTCATTGAGTTATTAATCAGCTGAATGGTTCATTTTTCTTGGAGGTCTAATGAACAATTAACATTGATTAATGAAGCTGCCTTTTTTTTCTGTAAAAATATAAGTTGAAATGAACAAAAATGTTGTCTACCACTAGGTTGTCCCTATGAAACTAATAAAAAATACAACATAAGAATGGAAAAAAAGAAAAGAGAAATATCAGTGTAAAAGTCAAAGAGGGAAACTTTAGCAGTTCTTTTGATCTAGAATCTATAACTGTTTTAAAAGTCATCTCTATATTTCAAATTTCTAAGTATATTTAAGACATATAGTACCTTGCTGGCAACAGTGGACCCACAATGGCCATTAAAACTGTAATCCGCATCCTTACTTTATGATTTGAAGGATTCCTGGTCTTAAAGAAACATCCTGGAAAAGTGTGAGATGTCCCCAAAACTGAAAGGCTGTCACAGAGACTGGTCTGCAATCTACAGAAGAGATGAACAGTGGGATATCTTCTATTTGATCACTTCAAAGATTCCTGTAGGTCCCTGAAGCAGTAATACTAAACTCCGTTCTGTCCTTCAACATACTCAACTTTCTTACTATTTTTTGTTTACAGAAGTATGATGTTTACAAGGCCAGACCACTGGTATTTTATACAGAGCAGTACATCCTGATTTAATTACATCTCTTTTGAATTAATCCCCTCTCCCACAAAAAGGGACTCAATTCCAGGGTCCAGTGTGAAACTTTCAGCCTAGAGATGGCACAAGGAACCAGAGAATACCCTCAGGTAGATGCCAGTTTTCTGATCTCTGAACTCTAAGGGCATGATTGTTTCTTAGGGGAATGGCAAATTTTGACTGGAACTCTCGGAGAAAAAGCCAACAAATCAAATAATTTTTCCACAACTCTCTTCTACAATGCGAATAATAAATATGCTCTTTATTTGGATAATACATTTCCTATTCTTTTAGGGGTTTGCCATGTTCCTGTGATAGAACAACTACTGTTTAAGTTTTACCAAATACTTACTTTGATTGTTGCAATGTATCTACCAGAACCATGCAAAGGTGGTCATTATACTAACATTTCTTACCTTCTGGACAAGAAAACAAGGCAAGATGCTCTTTACAGAATGGTAATTTTGTGCTGCTACTACAAGAGCAAAATACAGGCTAAAGAGAAAAACCTGGGGAAAGAAACAATTTAGGAAAAACAGCTCACTGGCTGGTGAAGATTTTAGTGCTCTTCAAACCAAATATTGCTGCTTGTTACACATATGAGATGGTGCTACCTATCCAGGGCCTAATTTTGAACTCATTAGTGAGCTTAAAAACTCATCTTGCTTTTAACGGTGCTTGCCTTTAAAGACATTTGGGTCTGACAAAGTATAACAGTAGTATGTAAATAAAGAGAACTGGGAAAAGTAAACAGGAAGGAAAGAAATTAAAAGGTGCTTTATGCTGCTCTGTGCAATTAAAGTTGAAATACAAGGGCTTCAGCAGCAGAAGTAAAGCATAACACATCACAATTTTCTTTCTTTTTCTTTTTTCGGTTTAGTCCTTTGTCTTCCCTCCAGCTCAACAGCTGCCTTCATCAGTGTTCAGAGGTAGCTGTGCCCCTTTCAGGTTCAGTTCTTGAGAAAAGGTCAACAAGAGGCAGGAGAAAACATTAAACAACTCCTTTTTTACCTCTTCTCATCAAATATAAAGCTAACACTCTCCTGGTACCCACAAATTTCTGGAGACCATAAATGCAGGAGGTCTTAGAAACAGAGTTAGTCAAAGAAGCTGATAAAGGAAAAAAATAGCTACAACAAAGAGATCAAATGAAAACATATCAAGTCACTAAATTTATATTTTTTTAATTAATGGTTCAGTATATTATTTCCCAATTATTTTCTATCTTCTTCTGTTCCTTTCCCAACAAAATAGTCGCCAAAACAAAGGCTAAGGCAATGAAATATGATAGAGATTTTTTTTGTTAAAGAACAACAAAACTTTCTGTTTACACTAGAAACAATTGACTATGCTTCTCTGCTATTAACACACCAACCACAGTACTGTGGGATGATTAGTATATGTGTACTGACTTCATTCACAGGCTTTAATCCCCTCATCACATATCTGGCTACATATGCCCTGGCTCAAGTCCGGTGCAAGCCTGACAGCTTTTTGGGATGAGAAACTTGAACAAGAGGAGAGAAACACAATGTCACAATGAAGAGAACATGCAGAATGGCACCACCAGCTCACACCTTTGTGGTCCAGTGACTTGGGACCCATCTTAAGCAGGCCCTGCTTACTTAAGGTTGTAGAGATGCAGCCCAGGAGTCTCCAGTGTGATCTGACTGGAAGCAACCTGCTTCTGCGTGGCCACCCCTTGCTCCCTTCCAGACCTTCCCATTACTTCTGCCCAGCCCCTCATGAGATCTCGGCTCCCAGACTTGGTCTCTGCCTTGCTGTCCCCTCTTGCTCATGTCACAAAGTACAGTGTGGGTGCTGACTTCAGACTCTCACACCGGCAGCAGCGCAGGGAGTGTCCCAGTGATACCCTGTGTAGTTACCCCTTTTCAGAGGGGGTAGGGAGGGAGAAGCAAATAACAGCATCTCCTTGTCCCAGGGTAAGGGGATAGATAGGTGTTCCCTGTCATGCCTCTTCTTCAGGTAGATTGAACAGGGAGATATGTTCAAAAAAAATTTTTAGAAATATTTTGAAGTGTGTTCTATTTCTTGAATATCCAGGTGTTTTTTTGGGAAGAGTTTTGTTCATTGTTGGATGTTTCTGTCTGCCCTGTCAAGTCTTGGCAAGATATTTATGTTTTCCTTACAACTTTTTTATCTAGGAGTTAATAATTGTTTTTGGCATCTGTTCTTTTTCCCTGTTTGGAAGCACTAAAACAAATAATTACACAATTAATATTCTTCCTTGGTAAGTAACTTATTTTTGTCGCTCAATTTTAAGTCCCACAGTCCTCTTCAGGATTTTTTGAATCCATTCCCATTTTTACAGAAAGCTCATGTACATTCTTCTTTTCATCCCTGTGGTTCGATTTCTTTTTGCTTTGTTTTACAGTCTGAACTTTGATCTGCAATTCTTTTGGTTTTCCTCCATACTTGAATGATTTCCTGCATGAATCATACAGATTATAAGCTAGGCTGAATGCTACAAAATGCAGAAATATAAGATTCCTCCCATAAATAAGGTCTGCTACAGTTCTGTAGTTGTAAACTAACATGCCTGAATTACAAAACCATTGGCTATCAAGTGCCTATAAAAGTGATGCCACAGAATATATGCATAGGCCTCTTCTAATTTTAGAGAAAGTCCACAATACCTGAATTATTCAGAACAAGTTAAGCCTCATTTTTTCTGACTTTTAAGGTCCAAGGATGCATAGTCTGTGAATTAGTTTGTTAACAGTATATTTAAAGGGGTACCAGTCTTTTTGCCACAGCTGTGTTGCTCTTTGAGGAGATAAGCACTGATTTACAGAATCAAAGAATATGCCTAGTTGGAAAAGACCCACAAGGATCACCCCCCTGCACAGGACCATCTCCAAGAGTCACACCATGTGCCCGAGAGTATCATACAAAAGCTTCTTGAACTGCCAGGCTTGGTGCTGTGACCAATTCTTAACCTTACACTTATTCTTTCCATTCTCAGAATTCTCATTTAAAATCTTCGCATCCCACTAGAAGTGATGGGAGATGTATTTCATTGTATTTGAAATTGAGAGGGAATATACATCTCTAAGCTTGCATTTTTAAAATATGTTAAAAAAATGTTTGCTGGTACAAATTTATCTTCTGTTATCAAATCTAAATCAATAATGCAGGTACAAAAGCACAACATAATTAAATAAATTAGAAAGAGAAGTCAAAATATTTGTGGCCACTGACTTCCATCTTCTTCCCTCTTTTTAGTCCATGACAGAGAAAATCTACTGATCTTTTGATAGTTGTTCCTGATTTGAGTGAAAGTCTAACTTCCAGCTGCTCCTGTACTTCCAATTCACGATGTCTCATATTTGCTTTCCATCACAGTTAAGTACCATGGTTTCCATTTTCAAATTCTTCTATGCTTCATGACATCTGAAATTTGATTGCTATCCTTGAGGGGATTGGAAGGTTTGCTGTAATAAGTCCTGTCTTCAGGCTGCGTCAACCTGAAATCCTTCACATAAATGAACAAATATGGCCTTGGTATTTTAAACATAAAGAAAATTAATAACCTAGAGAAGGCTTTCTAACCTACTCCACACTGCATGGAGTAGTGACAGTCAAGATTTGAGCAACCTGGTCTAGCAGAAGGTGTCCCTGACCATGGCAGGGGGGTTGGAACTAGATCATCTTTAAGATCCCTTCCAACCCAAACCGTTCTATGATTCTAAGCAGCAAACTTAACTACAAACAGACCTTGAATACAGAAGAAACTAATTATTGATAATGACACAAACATTTCAAAGCAACCTTAAATACTGTAGAAAAACAGCAAACAATCAGTTTACATTATGTTAGTTTTTGACCCCCATCCTTGGGAGCTCTAGTGTTTCCCAACACTCCCCTAACAGTAACTTTGACGAGCATCACCACAATAATAAGTCAGGGGTGAAAGACAGTAGGAGAACTGATGTTCAGAAATATATTTAGTGACACAATGAACTGCTGTCATAAAGAAAATCAAGTGAGTGACCAGAAGAATACAGGAACTTCTAAGATGTCTGTTTGAATGAAAAAAAAAAGTCTATGACATTTCACTGAGCAGTCTCTGTTAAAATAAGTTTAAAAAGTGGGTAGCATTGTGTTAGATAACATTATCTCAAACAACTTTCTAAATTTTAAAAAATAGTGCAAGATTGTGGTGGCAGGATTGTACACCACCTGAAAGAAGGTGGGAGGATTCTCCTTATCCTTGCTGGTGCCTTTGGTAGCATCTGCAACAACTAAAATTTAAAAGGGTACACAAAAATGACTTTACATCATGGATCTGCCATGAGTATAAAATGGGTCAAGTAGAGAAGATACAAGTAGATACAAGCAAGCGTATAAGTGTTTTAAAGTTAAAAAGAAATCTGCAAGGCTACATACTAAGAAACACCTATGGACATAAGGAACATCTGTAATACAGCACCAGGAAATAAATCTATTTGAACAAGAACAATAACAGCACAAAGTGAGGCAATTAATCTGACAAATGCCAATGTGGGTGCATATCCACTCCCAACTGGGAGCTAAGAACACTTCAGGTTATGGTACTAGCTGAAAAACACACGGATAAAATCTCTATGGATTTGGAGAGCTAAGCAGAAGAATGTATCATCTTTGCCTCACAAAAGGATTTACTGACCTTTGTCTTCATCCTGCACTGGCAGGAAAGCCCAGGGATGGTATAGCTGGCTACCATCCCTTCCTCTGCACAGAGCTCCCAGAACTGGGAAGAGGAAGGGTTCAGGGCACTGGGAGTGCATGTCAAGAAGGGGCTGTAATTCAGAGTTACGCTTGAAAGAAGGGACACAGAGAGCCACAGAAATTGTGAGAAACTGCTATGCAACTTCCAGTGTTGTCAGCACTGAAAATACACCTTAGAGTCCTTTATTTTTGAGTGCTTGCACTGTGAAAGTCTATATTTCAGAGAATAGGTTCTCAATGGTTTTTGAAAGTCAGGTTCTTTGATGTGCATTAAAATGAACACCAGTATTTTGAGGCATTTAAAGTACCAAGTCACTTCTGAAAAAGTTTTTAAGCCTTTGTCTCCATATATACACACTTAGTAACCCTTGGACTTTGGCTACAGAAATGATTACAAAAGCCTTAAGCACTTTTAAAGCCCTGACTATCAGTGACTAGAAAGTTTATAACCTCTCTTGAGCCTTGTTGGTGGAAATGTAATGAAATACTGCTCTGGTGCACAGCTGACATTTTCAGATGTGTGGATCTTGAGTTTCCCCAAAATCCTCGATTTCTACAAACAGAAAAACTTGTTGAAAATCCTTACAGAATTTTTCTTTAACTCTTTTATAGTCTGCAACATTAGTTACTGCTGTTGGATTTTCTTCACCTTCTTTGAGGAAGGGATATCAGCTTAAAGCCTTACCATGGGCTCTCTGCCTGCAGTCTGGTTTGCAACACAAAGTTCCCCTTATTGCATTATGCCATGCATCACTCAGTGTATTTGGTGAATTAAAGTCACAGAACTAACAAATTACCAGGAAGAAAAGGCATAATAGTATTACTGTTCAATGACAAAGGTGAAGAATTCAGCTCAGGCATATGAATATCTTTTAAAAACTGGGAGTGAGGAGGGAAAAAGATAGCAAAGGAATGTACTGAAGCAGACTGAACATCTTGGTTCTTTGTAGGGTGATGTAGGCTCTTTTGTGTCCCAAGAGATTGAATAACAGCCATGCTGGTTCTGAGCAAAATATTCTGGTAAGTAATTACTATTTCCTAGAAATGGATGGAGCTCAGAATCCCTGGAGCAGTTGCATGAGTGATATCTAAAGCAGCAGTAACAGTAGGGCATGATAAAATCCAATTGTTTATTCAATTCCATTCTGCTTTGTTCTGTTACGAGCCCTGTTGAAAGCTGCCTTTCAAGTGTAATGGAACACAAGAGGCATATATAACTCATGTGGAGGAGATAAGGAGAATGCGCACTTCAATTTAGCAAAGGAGAAGCATTCACTCATTCATCCTCATCTCACTGGTTTAACACCTGTAATATTCCTAAACAATAGGAGCACACTCACGCAATTAAAGCAATGTTATAAAGATGGCCAAAGAGTTTAGTGACTAAGTAATGTTATTTTAATTATGTGTTCCATTACTGTCCATTGTCAAACAGAAAGTATCATGCAGTCATTGAACAGGAGCAAAACATTTCAGATGAGAGGCAATACTTTTTAGAAGTGACAGGATAAAACTGCAAAGACATAGAAACACTGTGAATTGTTTCTCTGAGGCACTGACACAATCAAGGGACTAATATTCCCTGAAATTATGTGAAATGCAGGCAGATATCTATGAAGTTATAGAGAGAGGACTGTGTTATTCCCAGATCTGAGACTTCGGAAAATGTGTGTTTAGGAAAGTCACTTTTACGTGTGTGTAGGAAAGGACTATGTAAATTAGAGATTGAAGATTTTTGTAAGTGACTGGGCTTTTCCACTCTATCGTTACCATTCCTCTTCAAAGCAAGACAGAGGAGAAGTTTGAGTGATGGTTCTACTCCCTTCCTCTCTTTGCAACCAAACCACTTGAAGTCCTGGTTAGTGAGATATTTGCAGCTTGGAATAGGCTATTTGAGTCATATTTCACTGAGTTAAGTTAGGAAATTCATCAGATTTCTAAAGTGCAGAAAAGGTTGCATGGCCAAGATGCAATAGCCATTTAAGAAGCTTGTAGACCTAAATGTCAACAGAACGAGGCAGTAAAATAAGGTGAAAAGTTGAACAGCAACTCTGGAAAAAGGAAAATATTTTAGTAAAGGTAAGTTGTATGCAAGAGGTTTATACATGTAAAATGGTCACAGGGAGAGTGGAAGGTTTTTAGACAGAGTTTATTAAAGAAACCCTGCCATTGAGTCATGAGGTGCAGAAAGAATCCCTTCGCTTTCTAAAATTCTTCTCAGAGACGATCCAATCTTAGCCTCAGCTTTTGTCAACAGTTAAAATTCAAGGAACTAGAGAAGTGTGATTAAATCACTTTGTCCTGCAGGTTTTAATGATCACAAATCAGATATATTTAAGTAAAATGAATTATTAATATGACAAATGAACAGACAAGTGAACAGACTAAAGATCTTAATCATAATTATTTACTGCACAGTGCAAAAGCTAAAACCTACTAGTGAAGTATAATGATAGCATAAAATAGTATAGTGCACTGTATGAAAGCAATTATATTAAAGCACTTGTATCAAAGCTAGCAAAAAAGAAACAATCCGAGAAAAAAAAAAGAAACTTAGAGACTGATGCAACTCACCACACAACAATAGTGGGCAGATCTCTCTCTTTCACTTAACTCCTAGGGAGCACCCATGACGAGGCATCCCTGCTTCATCGGAGAAGCTCTACAGACTTCAAGAAATTATGTGGAAGAATCTGCCATATGAAAGTTGGACTGGGCTTTTATAAAGTGATTGAGTGCTAGTCACATATTTACAGGCCAACTAGCAGCTTATCTGTCCAATCCTGCTTCAAAAAGCAGGATGTGTGTTTGAAGTTTTGTGAACCAGGCTGGTTTTAGCATAATCCAACACTAAAAACATTACCATGGTGTCAGCGGTAACTCACCACAGACAGCTGGCATTGTTTAAATCCTCTGACTGGATTCTAGGCCTTATCAGGGTAGAACATCCTGCCACAGGTACCAAGTAATAAAATGCTTCCAGTACATAAGATGCAAAGGAATCCGTAAATAAACATTCAAATTAGATATTATCCTGCTTGGAAGCAGAGCAACATATAGAGCAAATAAAAATTCAGTTGCTTTAGGAATAGATGTGTAAGTCTGTGATTGAAAATAGCCATTTCAAGATGCAAGTCATTCACTCCTCCAAAAGAATAAGCCATAAAAAGGAGTAAACTCTCCACACAGCTCTTCTGAACTCTCCTCCAAAAACAAAAGTTTGCTTCTCCAAAGAGTGACATATTCTGCTGCTGTAAAGTCATTACACTGGAATTGCTTATGGGAGGGAAACAAGGAAGTACTGAAGAGATTTAAAGCATATATGAAAATACTTGCCCTTAAAAATTCTGTGTGTCTTGGAAAACTCCATCCCTTCCATTTTAGAAAAAAAAAGGACAATAATGGAATTATGGTAAATCCAATCTGTCTGTCCATCCAAATTTGACAGGTACTCTTGGTTTTACATTGCTTTTCCACATCAGAATATTCTGGGGAAAGAAATTTCTTTTAAAAAATTAGAAAAAATAATGTCAAGAAAATTTGAAAATCCAGAGTTCAGAGCCATCTCATCTGTATGATGAAACTCAGACCTGAGAGCTCCTACACCCCATGAAATTTTGGATGAGAGAAGAAAAATCTCAGAGGCATGTAGGGGACTTGTTTGTCCACCTTCCATTGCAAGTCTCCTTGAAGACTTCTCACCCCCTTACATGTCTTTGAATTTCTCCCAACACGCAATGTAGCAGAAATGTTAAAGTTCTGGTGGCCTTCTCTGCATCCAGTCATTCATATTTATTTTATTATGGGTGAAGGCAGAAATAACAAGTTAGGGGACAAAGCTAATTACTTGGTAGTGCAGTCTAAGATCTATATCAATGTCTCTGCTTTTAAATAACTTTGTTTTCATTGTTGAGGAAGAGACACACAGTCTGGAATAAAAGTTCCTTTCATATCTATTGCTCTGATCCAGTGATTTTCACTCAGTAGGTGTTTCTATGTCAGGCAAGTTTCAGCAATCATGCCAAACTGATTTGTCTTTGCAATTAGATTTGTCTGGTTTCTACCAGACTGCCCAGAACATCTGCTATCCTGCATCTAGTGTTTGCCAACACAGGAGAGCCTGCATTTTCACTGAAGCAAAGATAATGTCCAAATAGTGCTATTTTGCTTGTCCAGGACACAGATTTCTAATAAAAGCACTTATTGCAAAGCCCACTCACACCAAAGAATGCATTTCCAGGCTTCAGAGGACTATGAGGCAGTTTCAAGATTCAGATCCAAGATTCTCCACAGTGGTGAACGTTTCTCATTGTATATAAGAAGGTCACTTGTAAAATCCAGTTTCAGCTTAGATCTTACTTTCTACAAAGTTTTTAGATCTTTGTTTTCATACTTTTAGATGAATCTATGTGTGGGTCTTAAACATTACTGAAAAAGAGCCTACTGACTCTCAAAATTACACAGACCCTTTTCAAACTTGAAATTATCAGAACAAGCATGAGAAGTTGTTACTATCTTTCTAAGAGGAAAAAGTCTCTTGGATATTTCATGATAAAATTCCATGGTGTTTACTTACGTTAATATCTCCCTATTTCAAGGAGGTTTGTTTGTTATTTTAAAGAATGTTTACATATTTTATTAGCTCTGAAAAATCAGCAACATGTCTGGCAGGTAATTCCCATAATAATGCTACCATAGAAGACAACACTAATAAAACAAAGATTTAAGGTTTTGAGTGCTTTCAAAGATTAATCTAATTACTTCCATTTGGTTTTTACCTGGAATTGAAGAAAACTTCAGCCTTTGACTATAGTCTAGCAAAGCCATGTAACTTTAGCAACTCCCTACTGCTAGTTAATCAGATGCAATAAGAACTTCAATCTAAGTTTTTAAAAAATTTCCTTTTTCTATGTGTTTACTCCTGTTGCACACAGAAATTCTCCAGAACTTATTCTGCAAAGCTGCCTATAAATTTTCCCACAGAAATGACCACAGCCTTCAGGTCTGAAAAATTCACAGATTTTGAAGGAACTGTCAGATGCTCAGGCTTTCCTTAAGGAAACTCCTTGCCATCTTCCTGCCACAGATCCTTCCATTTTTCTGGCACAAAGGTGTGCTGAGAAAGACTTTCCCTCCTGCTTAGAACAGCCATGAAAAGGCAAAATCCTGTAGTGACTCGAGTTCCTCCTATGTGAGGCATATCCAAAGTGTACATAAAGAGTGCCTTTTGCAACCGGACATGCCTTTCTCATATTGGCCTTTTTAGCCACCAACGCACTTGCAAGAAATGTGGGTAGAGCCCTTCCCAAATCTTCGTTTGCGAAGCCCAGCCATGATGATGACATAAAGAGCAGTCCTGGCTCCACAGACTGTCAATAGAAAACTATGCAAAATCACCCAGAAAGAGAAGAAAAGTCTCAGCCACAGCCCTCTTGAATGAATTACACATTATATTGCTCTAAAGAGGTATAAACAAGCCAAAAGCATTACAAAATAAAATAAATTCTGCCATAGCATTTGTATATAGCTTGTAAACAAAAGTAAGATTTTTCTTCCATTTACAGTAAAACACTTTTAGCTAAAATTGGGATTCAAAAGAAGATATTTGGACCTCAAATGCATGTGAAATTTCTGCCTGATGGAATGTGCAAGATTCAGTTTTATCCTTCCATAAAAAGTGCTGTTAGGCTCTTAATTTTATCCTAGCATTACCCCACACCAATGCTAACAGGTGGTTCTGGAGCTCGGGCCAAGTGATAAAAACCTCCTTTTGGCTCTTGTTCTTACATTTCTGAAGCATATGACCTGCCCTGACCAACATCCTGCTACTTCAGGGAAGCCAAAGGCTCTTTTGGATTTACGGTTTTCCTTTACTGAATCTCACATTTTCAAATGAACACACCCCTCAGAATTTTGAATGAGCAACTACTTAGACAGAGGACTGGAGAACCAAAAATGCTGAAGAATTCCAGCCACAAGGGCAATTCCTGAAATGTGTATGACCACACACGATAGTCAAACCAAAGGTTCCCCAAGACAGCTGTTGTCAGACCACACATTGGCACGGTTTTGGTAAGTGACCTCTCACTAAAGCATCAGGCCCATTGCTCATTTTCCCACAGGTGTGACATGATTTAAATAGCAGAGATGTAAAACAAATATCTATAACAGAGCTGATGTACTAACTTATTAATCCTATCACGGGAAATCTTATTATTGATCTGCATTTTGGTTAGATAGCTGTTGACCAGTATCACTTCTAACAGTCATGTGCCTGTGCAGTTAACGAAGGTGCTGGTGTTCCCAGAAAGGATACAGAGTTGGATTAGTCACAGAGCCTTAGAAAACAGAATATTAAATGACCCATTTTATTTTTAATAACCAGTCACTGCTTCTTCATATTTACAATTTTTAAAAAGGATTGAAGGCACAGGTTCTGATTTTGCATATTTCCCTGTATCTCATAAGCACCAGTAACTCTATCCCCTTTTTTAGAGCTACTCCATATCGCCATATAAATATTAAAATATAATCTGAAACATATTTTTCTTTCATTTAATTTTCCTTGGGAATTTATCAGTTGTGGTCAGATGTTTGCTATATGACTACTGCTAAGCACTAACATGTGATACAGTGTGATGCTAATGAGCAATCTGAAAATATGGATTACAACAGAGTACACATACTGTTACTTCAATGAATCAAACTGATTGTAGAAAACCATTTTTATAGTTGAACTTCACACTAATACTGCAGTAAGTACAACTGTTGCTAATTCAGAAGCTTTGTTGTTCTTCCACCTGTGTATTTTTACTCAGTTAAACAATTATCCAAGTGAAAAATACATCTTTCTAATTTTTATGACATAAAAAAAAATGTCTCTCTGAATGTCTTTTACTTTCCTGGAAGGTGATATTGACATATTTTGTGCATGAGTGCAGTGAAACCTTACTAACTCTGGACACTTTGGTTTACTAATCTTCATTCAGATGAGTAAAAATTAGCATTTGCATTGCTTCAGTATCTTCTTCTGCAAGTACCTACTTTTCACATTAATACTTCATAGGTTTTCACAGAAAAAGAAAAAAAAGAATCTTAACAAAAGGGGTAACAAAAGAAACAACTATTTTCAGGTTTGTGCTTAAGCACAAGGAATGTGGTCACAGACATGCTTCTCTAAGAAGAAAGAAAGAAAAGATTAAGGGGCTGAGCAATTGGTTTGGATTAGGATTACCATAACATTGAATTTCCAAAGACACAGCTAAGTGGGCCTTTCCCCCTCTCAAGTTTTAGGAATCAAAATGTTCAGAGACTTTGCAGAAAGCTTCTAAGCTGACTGAGGGTCCTCTGTAGGTGACAAACTTCCTCTCTAAATGATACTCTGCTCCTAGGACTACAAGATGAGTGATGGGGTTGGCTTTTATCTCATCTTGGCTATAAACCAGTGGTAACCTCTGGATTTCAGTTCCAAATTACTTTTCACTCACAGTACTGTACCCACGAGCAGTCTTGATCATGGCACTGAAAGCATTGCTTAGTCTATATTTTTCCATTGCTTTCTCTTTGCTTTACTTACAAGGGATGACATGGATAAAAATTGCAGGAAAACACATTTCTGCTTCCCGACAGACAGGAGAAGTGATTCTACATGAGCAACTACACACTGAGTGATGGAGATGGGGATTTACCAATACAAGGTGAAGAGAGCTGGGGGCCACTGATTTTGAGTAATAGATTCAGATGGGGCAAAGACTCAGAGCTGAATGAGTTATCTTCACAATCAACCATTTGCCACAGTATTATTGCTTCTTAGAGGAGATGACAGTTTTGAAAGGATAAGCAATATATCTTCTCAGTTAGTAGAAAAGGTGGGAAGATCTGTAATGCAGAAAGATCAAAACTTTTGTATTTTATATTGATAACACCCTGAGCAGATTTTTTTAAGATTTGGAAAAAAATAGGTTTTCCCCTTCTATCTTTAGTGATTAGAATGAGGGAGGCATTATAGCACCAGTATAATATATAGCATTGGATTTTTACTTCTCAAAGGGAAAATTTGAATGTTGCTCTGAATGACTATAAAGCAGCATAAAAATTATTTGAATAAACAAACCAAAACCTCACCATAGATAAACTTGGATGTTAAAGGGCCTGGAAAGAATAGGATCCAGCTGAATGCACTGTGGAGCCAATTTGTGTTCAACTTCCTGGACAAGCCTGCTACATCCAGAATTCATTAGAAATGATCTACATATGTTTACTATTTTTACAGTGCACCTACAACACATCTGCTATTCTCCAAGCTGCTGGACTCACTACACATGTCCACCCAAGCATTCAGATTTTCCAGACAGAGATATGTGATCATGTACATAAGTGAATTAGTTCATTAGTACCCACAGGGAAGTATCTGCATTCACTAAAGATGCCATGAATCTACATATGAAAGTTGTAATGGAAAATATGTCAAATGGAGTTCCTGCCTCCCACAGTTCTTAATTCCATAAGAATGACAAGATAAATCTCACAAGGTCTTCTTATGTCATTGTCTTCATCTTAATAAGAATTGGCTAAGAAGGAGAGGAAACTTGTGTATTCCAAAATAGAGATTCATTTCATCAGTGATTCAGAGAATCACTACTGAAAGTAAGTATTTGATGCCAACAGAAAATATTGCAATACACACGGAAACACATATATTAAATACATGCCTATGGTGTCACAAAGACTTTTCTCTGATAAACTTGCATTTTCCCAATTAAGAACAAAATTTAATTTCATGCATAAAGTCTGTGTGCACCTCTTTTCCTCTTCTGGCTTTGACATCATCCTGCAGCTCTAGTTATTACTGTGTAATTGTCTTGAAATGTAGTTATTGTTAGGAATTGTTGCAGATGTTCCCTGTGTAATTCAAACTAAATGAATATAGAATTAAATTACCAC
Organism: Neopelma chrysocephalum; assembly: GCF_003984885.1. Lineage (NCBI taxonomy): Eukaryota > Metazoa > Chordata > Aves > Passeriformes > Pipridae > Neopelma > Neopelma chrysocephalum. Next base: position 2,081,969 of record NW_020897689.1, on the reverse strand, counting down.
TGCAAGGCTTTACCCGTGCAAGTTGCAGCAGGAATGGTAAATTATTCACTCTCTTTAGAGGAAACTATCCAAAAATGTAATGGGATGTTAAGTAAGCAGTATTTCTTACTAGGTAATCTAGAAAAATTCAAAACAGGATGTCAGAGTTAGTGGTGAATAGCATAACATATTTTCCCCATTCAAGAAGTGATATTGAAGTACCATTGCTCTATGACTCTGATTTGGGAGAAGTCAATAAAAAAGCACCAACAGCTGCCTCAAAATTTATTGGGACTTGGAATACTACTGTGGACTGGAGGAGTTTGTGGCTATTTTATATTATATTCTGTGGTGTCTAGGACTTTTGGTTCTCTTTGGGTAAGCTTAAAATGTGCTAAAGAATCTGATGACTGTGAGTACTTCCCCAGCCATCAGACCACAAAGAGGTAAAAAGTATCAAATACATCATTTTGAAGTGAGAGTCTAGATCACCAGACCTGTAACTCAGACCAGCCACACTGTTTACAATTGAGAAGATGTGTATTAATATGCAAGTTATGTACAATGATGTGGGAAACATCAGCATTTCATGGTGCATTTCAGAGCTGGTGTTCCGTTAGCACCAATCATGAGTGATACTTCCATTCTATAACTATTCAAAGGCCAACACAGAAATGAAAAGAGCATTTGATGGCCTTAAAGGAGGTATAAACCCAAAACTGTGGGTTCAGTAGAGAAAGTGCATCTGCCAACAGCTTTCAGACAAATGTATGTGGATTAGAGTACTCAGAGAGAATCATTAATGATTCCACAGCTGCGAGGAATGAACAGCCGATGAATGTCTCTGCTCTACCTTATTAGCATCACTTTCTTTCTCTTTACAAAACAGATAGAGGCCATTCAATTCTTATTTTTCTGAAAATGAAGTGTCATTAACATTTTGGACAACTTTGGACCCTGAGTGGGGCCAAATACCCTGTGTGTGGGAAATTCAATGCATATACCAGATGAAAAATGTGAAGTTACATGCATCTGAATGAACTTTGGGTTGTTTCAAACAAGCTGAGTTTTTTTCTTGTTTTGCTGTTTCCCATGACTATTCTGTGTTTCAAACATTTAAACCATGCTAGAACTGACATGTTCAAATAGGTCTTTATTTTGCGAACACAGCTAATATAATCCATAAAATCTGGTTTTTTTCCACTCTATTCCTTTTATTCCCGTAGAAGTGATAGCTGTAACAGCTTTCCAGGCTTCCATGGAAGACAGTGAAAAAATTCCCATCAGCTTTAAAGGGTATAAATTTTCCTTCTCAATGGAAGTGAATGTTACTGGGGTTTTGCTTTGTTGTTTTTATTATTAATATGCATGATTCGTTACAAATTTGAAGCAAAATCTGGATTCTACATTAATCTCTAACTCTTGTTAGAAAAAGCATCAGGAGTTTCGTATCCAAACTTGGATTTATGCCCAAAGCAGAAACTAAGCTTCTTCTGCTTCAAAATCAAGTTCAACAGACATTACAGCAGATACCTTACAAGTATGAACACTGAACTATAGACTTGCACAGGCTGATTAGTTGCATAAAAGAGAAGCGAAATAGCCGCAAAGTTTGGCTTGAGTTAGGTCATTAGTTTCACCATTAATCCTTTGGATCAGTCAGTGTATAGAGAGAGAAACCATATGTTCGGAGCATGAACTTGGATGATGCACTTTGCCTCTCAAGTTCTTCCCCTCAAGCCACATGAGATATGTGGAGCACTAACTTCCAAAGCTGCTCTTTAGAACCTAACCTATTACTTAAGATCTCAGCCTTGTACTTTCTTGCCTTTTAAGCAATGCAGAAAAATGTCTTCTGAAAACATGCTCAAAACCTTAAGGTATATATTAAAGCTAAGTGCTGGTTTTCTCTTAAATCAATTTATTTAACAAAATGTATAGGTTTATAAATAAAAATGTAACAATAAATAGGTTAAGTACATAGATTGCAATAGGGGAATGTAACTTTCTTTTTGCTGAGTTTTATTGATGTAATTTTACTAATTCAGCTGTTACTGAAAAATATATTTAAAGTAGTATTTGTAGAAGATAATAAATGTTATTCTAGGCCATGATCCCATAAAACATTCTGCAGAGATCCTCTAACCTCCTGTCCAGCATAGACTGAGTGGGAAAGTACAGCATGGGCTTCCAACAGCATGTGGGGCCATTTTCTTGCATAGTTTCAATCTACAATATGCTGTTGAAGCAAATCACTTCATACCTATTCAGTTTATTAAACTGCTTGAAAATTAGTTTTGGTATTAGTATTTTGCATCTCTTACCTATTCTCTTTCCAGATTGCAACAATATGTACAGCTTCCTTGTTTTCATAGGGGGTTTTGACAAACTTGCAAAAACGCTTGTGTTTTCCTGAACGAAACTTTTGAATGTCTCTGCTGATATAACATTTATTTGCAAGTTTCTTTACTATCCATTGTCCTTTCATTTTTTCATTTCTTCTTATAAACATCATCCTCTGTGCCATTAAGATCTGAAAGATGAGTGATCATGTTCAACTTTTTTCCTTCTTTACTACTTCCAAGATGCATCAAAGTCTTATCACTTCTTTCTGTCAAACATTAAAGACTTCAATCTCTTGTGTAGGTCTTAATAATCAGAGTAAGCTTTTAGTTGTCTCTGCCTTGATGGCTCTAACCTTCAAATATCTCTTCTCTGGTGGTTTTGTTGTTTTGGTTTTGGTTTGGTTTGGTTTGTTTTCCGAATGCTGCCAGAGAGATCTTTCCTTTGCATAATTCTGATCTTATGTTTTAAAAACACATCTTGAAAATTCAAACATCAGCCTCTTTTTAATCACTCCTCTCTGCTTTAGACCACTTTTTCTGATGACCCCACCAATTAAAAACATTACTTTTAGGATGTCCTCAAGAAATTATTTGGAGTGAGAGAAACTAATGATGAGTAAGACTTCAGTTTAACTCTGTTTAACTGTGCCAAACTGCACAGAGCACTTTCAGTCACTAGTGTTTACATTAAGGTATGCTATTTTGGTATCTAGCTGAATCAGAGTCCAAATAAATGTAACTTTAACTTATCTTTGTGTAATACATCAGATTAGCATTTCTAGACTATCAAGATCATTGTTTGTGCTAAACAAGTAACACAAAGCCAGATTGCTATAAATTTTTACCGTGAAGTTTTGCACTTAGAATATCATCTGTCAAAAGATTGCTTTCAAAGCACTTTACACACATTAACTAATTAGACCTAATGACACTTCTTTGGAAGTAATGAAGTGTAATTAATTCCCTTTTGTGAAAAGGGAATTTAAGGCACAGAGAGATCAAATGATTTTTCCAAGGTCAAGAAGAATGTTACAGAAGATGTGGGAACAGAACCCAAATGGTTCAATCCTCCAAGACTGTGCTCTAGGCAAAGAAATACGGCTATCAGCTGTGGGAGGAGGACAGCTCTTCCCTTCCTTTCTTTGTTATTACAGAAGTATGGGAAATTAATTGCTGCACAGACATGCTTTCATTAATTTCATACTAATGGCCATCAAAGTAACAGTCCATTAGGAAGGAAACCATCAGCCTCCTTCAAGTTCTATGTGTAAACTGTGGTGAAGAAACTGTGTATTTCCAAATTATCACTCTGCCTAGGACAAAGCATTTTTTGTGTTATCCATTTTTATTGATAATGTCATTTACTATTTATTGTAGACTTGTGTTTTTAATCCTGTGCATTTGTATTCCTCAGAATTAAATCTTATGGTGACAAGTAACAGGCCACAGAATTTAAATTTATGTGTAAAATATTATCTCAGTGACTTTTGTAGATATGTAAATTCATGTCTTAGCTTTGCTATAAGTTTTGAGGGTTCTTTTTTTTTTTTCCTAACCGTGTTGGTGGGTCCTTGGGAGGTCTTGATAAAAGTAAGGGCACCTGAGTCCCACTGGACAGAGAACAGACAGGGAATGAGTAGCTCCATAGAGGCATGTCCTTTGATTTCACGCGAACTGTCTTTGTGCCTTGATGTTTTGGTCATGTCTTAACCCACTCTAAGTAATATTGATACAATGAAGCATAAAAAAAAAGTGAGCTACTGAGCAGGACCTGTCTGCCTGTGTCTGCGGCTGCTCTATTGAAAGGTTAAGAAAATGGGAACTTAGTCTTTGAAGATTTGCTTATGGGAATTGATTGACTGTAAGTCTCTTTTACATACTTATTAGTGTACTTCCAATGTTAACTGGCTTGCTGGACAGAATTTTCTTGTAGTTCATACTAAAAGGTAACCAATATAATCACTGGAAGCTATAGCTGGACTTGCTGAGAGAGGATCTACAGGGATCTTTGTGCTAAAACCAGTAAGACAGTGTCTTTCCCACTCTCCTGTACAACCTGATAGGAATTTGCACCTCACTTTGCACGGATAAATCACTGATCAAAATGTATAGCTGTGAACAAAGAAAGTAACACCCTGGATGTACGCAAATGTACTTTTGTTTTGTTTTAAACAGCCATAGATTTTTTTGCTGTATTCACCATGATGGATTTAGCAGCTGAATCAGGCAACAAACAGTATATGAACCAAAAGGCAGTTTATAAAAGGTTTCACATCTGGACATAATTTTTTTTCTATAAAATAAGAATTTATTTTATGACTTTATAAATTGCAGGTCTTAAACTCTTCATTGAAAAATCATCTATAATCTAACCACAGTTCTTTTAAAGACTACAAAGAAATGTTTTATTTTAAATGGATACCATCGACTTTCCCCCACACTGACTTCTCTTCTGACAATTATTTTCCACTGATGCTGTAGCTATTAGCAGTGTGGCAGCACTTGGAACTTGAGATCAAGGTACATTACATTTGCTGCTGCTGCTGTAAAGCTTTGCTGTCCTCGGTTTGAACCTAGGTGAGTGAAAATGGCTATTTCAGAAAACTAGAGATATAATCTGCAGGATTCCAGATATCCAGCAAGGCTATTACAGCCTAATATTTTAGTATCTAATTCCAAGGGCATGCAGTAACAGGCAGGGCTCAGAACAACTCCCATCTGGCAGTGCTTCTAAAAGAAATCAGATGTTGTCTTAACTGGGTTCCAAGTTTACAGATGTAATTGTGTACTGATGGTCATGTGGGTTCTTAAAACATAATATTTAAATAATGGACATTTAGCATGTACCTTAAGGTTATGATGCTAACTCCTTTCTCTCCTTTTGCATCAGAGCTGTCAAGTCCTGATCCAAACAATTATGTTTGCCTATCTTTTCACATAGCCCAGGTGTCACAAAACATCAATGATTTCTTTGTCTAGTTGTATTACGTCTTCAATTTCTCCCAGTACATCCCATACTCACTTCAGTTTTCTCAGCTTGGACTTTGACCCAGCAACTAGTCATCCAACCCCACAATAAGCATTAATATACGAGAGAGTAACACTGCAGCTCCTCCTTCCTCTGCTCCTTTCCTCCCAGACTCTCTGCAAGGTCACAGCTCTCCTAGCTGAGGCTGGCAGTCCTACTCCCCTGGTCATTGTGGAGCCTATAACCTTTCACAAGATGTTCCAATGGTACATATGCATCAGCTCCTTCGCCATTCTCACCTTGTACAAAGCAGGACAGCCTAACTATTGGTAACCAAGAAAGAGGGGAGAAAGTATTTTGCTGATCCTTCAGAAGATCTAGGAGGTACTCTAAGGGCCTGAGGGAAAAATTCTCTTCTAGTGTTCCCTGAGAGTATCATCCCTCTGCTGTACACAGACCTTCACATATGAGAAAAAAAACCCTTGCACATGGGAGAGGAAGCCGCAGCCTCTGGTCCAGTGGTCATATCCATCTGCCAGATTTCTGCCCCCAGACATTTCATTACAGGACTAAAATCCTTCATCCTTGGAAAATAATTTTTTTCTTTATTTTTTCATTATACTTGTATTAGTCCACAACATATTTCAGACTGTCTGAACAGTTTGTGTAAAATCCATAGAGACCAATGAGTTAAATATCAGTTCAGAAATGTGCACCCTGAAAGCAGAGGCTTAAAATGGAGACAGTTTGTCAGCAGTCTCTTCACTGCCTCTCACTAATAATATGATTGCATTGTAGCACTTGTAGCACAAACTCTTATAATGACATTCCCAGAATTGCTGTGGAGGCATAATATATCCTAAGTTAACATTTTTGATATCCATAAATTTTCCTGTCAAAGTTTTCATGATGAACCTATTTTTCTCCTAGCATATGAGAGAAAACTAGTAATTTTCTGGTGTATGTTTATGTTTTCTTATCTCAGAAACAGATTGAATTTCACTCTAGTACTGTAGAATTTGAATTAATTTCACTCTAATAATGTAGAATTTGAATTAATGCTTTAGCTTTAATTTACCTTTCCCATGTAAAATAGGAATATTTATCTATGATTCATTTAATATCCATCTTTCAAAAATGCTGCTATAACAATACACAACAATTTGAAAAAGAAAACAGAAGAGTCTCCAAAGTGTATTTCGTTTAGAGGATTATGCCAAAACACATATCATATCACTAACAGAGCTACACTAAAAAAAATTGATGAACTGCAAAACCAGATAAAAAATTACTTCACTGGCCCATACTGCTGTGCCTGATTTGGGCAGCATTCAAAAATCATGCTTAGTAAATGACCGAATAATACAAAAAACTTCTCTGTATGTAAAGAACTATATTTGAATCAATCTTCTAGAAAACCAGAGGCCACAACAAAATGGTGATGAATGGATATTAAAGAAAAAATGCAAATTAAGCACTATAAATAGCTGATAGGTCTGTGTATTGGTGGGATACACCTCATTTGTCTTCAGCTTACTCGGTTAGTTTGAGACATGTAACTCTGGTACCACTAGGCTGTTGTTTACCTACCTTATTTTAGACAAGTACCTTAGGGTGGGCTGAGCTGCCTCTGAGACTCATAAAGAAAGAACCTGGCAAACTAGTGGTTTACACCCATGATCAAAGTGTATAGAATAAATTGAGATTGTGTATTTAAAGGCCTGTACATGTAATACTGATGGTGTTTTTTCTGTAAATTCTAGGGGAACCTGACCACCTCAGTGTAGTATGACCAAATCAGAGGTCTAATCAGGAGACTGGTCTAAATTTGAGAATAATTTTTCGTTATAAGGCAAAATTCTCTAGCTCTCAAAGTGAAAACTGCTGCCAGGAGTGATTTTCAGCTTTGAAATTATATCTGGCAAGATCTTTGCCCAGATTTCAGCTAATTATACAGTGAATGTTTAAAGGCAGTTTTTAATTCCATAATGGACCCACCGCAAGATTTTTTTTCTAGGAAAAGTGCTGAATATAGAGTACATGCCACTTTTCCAGAAAGATGTGTGTAGAAAAGACTATAGCTGTCAAGAAGCATCTTAGTTTTATCCAAAGTAATAACTAGCCAAGTTCATTTTATCTGCAATAAGGTTTTTTTCAGAAGTGCTAATAAACTTAAAGGGAAGAACTTTATAAGGAAAGCACACACAGAGATACATCCATATGCATAACAAACCTACAGACATCTATATGTCTTCCTCAGAAAGCATACATTAAGCTAGACAAACACAAAACACAGTGTACTCTTCTGGATGAACAGCTGGACAACCTGGTCAAGATGTCCTCAAATAGTCAAGTTTGCGTGAAGCATATGTTTCCATCTTTAACTCAGGATTTGCAATAAAAACCATACAGAGGAACCACAATCTTATCTTTTGTTAAACAATTGTATCTCGAGTCCAGTTCTTAGCCTGTGCTCTCTGTTCCTTTAAGGCTCCAATTGTTTTTTTCAGCTACCTGCTTCTTCTGTGTTCTCATTGCTATGATTGTACTAGTTTTACCAGCTCTCAAAGCAGCATTTATTGAAGGATTGCTAACTTGCTTTCAAGGTGTGCCCATATTTCCATTTTTCTGTGCTGTTTTATCGAGGATGCGTTACACAGGAGAGCAGAGAACACCTGATTCCAGGCTCCAGTTCACACATGATCCTGAAAGCTCAGCCTGGTGAGCTGACATCTAACCAGTCACGGTTGCAACTTCCTGTTAAGGTGAGGATTTTGAGCAGCAAAGGCTACTATTACTGGACCATAGAGCAGTAAAAGCACTTCTTCTCTTAGTCCTAAAAGGCCTATAAAACTACTTGCTTCAAGGTAAGGAGAATGAGAAAGCATACAGCATAAAGATAGGTATTTGCCCATGTCGATACTCTTTATTTAATCCTTGCTCATCTCAGAAAGCTATGTTTGCACATAGTGAAAAATTGTCTTTATTTACTTTATTGCCACATCAGATTGATGGATATCTATTTGCCCCTTTTCATGTGATCTGAACGTAAGCATCCCTCAACCTCTTGCTGTCAATATCGGCCTTTGCAGGGCCTGTGCTGTGTCCTGATGGTCTTTATGAACCACTCTGCTATCTACGATATTCCCTCAAACGGGCCCATAGGGAGGCAGTGTTGATTTGGAAACCTGGAAGTTTCTCTAAAACAGTTCTATATTTTAATTACATCTACTTTAATTAAATCTATCTAGACAGTTCCTGAGCCAGGGCTTCATTTTCTCACACAATAAGGGGTGGAGAAAGTTTTCAGAGTGGAAGTCATGAACCTCTCCCTTTCACTATCAGAGTCTGAGAGATGTCCAGTAGCTTCTGTGACTCACTCTAATATTATAAATCAGTGGGCTGTCATGGTATTTTCAGATGCCTGCTGTCAGGAACAGAGGAAAAATCTGTATCCTGCCTTCAAGCCAGGAAAATAATTCAGGAAATGAATGCTGCATTTGTGGAGAGTGAAAAATGTTATAGAGTCAAAATTTTCATTTCCTGCAAATCTTTAATTAATGTTCATACATCAGAAACTCGCACTCACATCCAAGCTATTCACATTTTTTTTATCTTTTCAGTACAGTCGCACCAAAATCAGTACAGTTCCTCTTTCTAGTTCTGAACCTATTACAGAGAACATGCAATTCCCTTCAGCAGCTCTTCAAAACCAAGGACATTTGCATCACGTTAGGGTGGTCATTAAAAAGAACACACTAGAAATAAAAGGATTCCATGAAATTTGAGAGCTTTCTTTAGGGAAATGTTATCATAATGACGCTGTATTTACCCAAACTTACAAAAAATACATGACATAGGCATAGAAAGAAGAATTCCTTGAATAGACCTTCAGGTAGTCAGTGGACTACCTTCTAAATGACACATTTAGGACTCCTGGGCAATCCAGAATGCAGAATATGTACCAGGTTTGATTTCTTATCTGATAGAAATCCATAACAGAACACAAAAATATCATTTTAGTTTCTTAATTTGCATAATGTGGTGATTTGGAAATAGTTTCATTCATCTGTATTCTTTGTAGAGGATGTTAAGAAGTATAATTTGGAACAATAAATCTATCTAGAACTGATAACTGTATCAAAATTAAAATCTTCCAATGTGTAGGGAGAAATAGACCCTGAACTCAGAGACATTTTAAACCATAAGTTACTTACAAAAGTGCACAGGATCTGGTCCACGCAAAGTCCTCCTGCAACTTCCTTAGCAGAGTCTATGGAAAAGAAGACCTAAGACCATATATTCCACATATATCCGTATGTTTCCTCTGACAAGAACTCTGCTCCTGTTCTAGCCTCAGTAACAAGAGATATAATACCGATCTTCTGTTTCCATCAGAATTAGTAGGATAAAATATCCCCTGACCCACAGGTTCCATGCAGTGGTCTCCCTTGTCTGGAGCTTGGGAAAAACAACAGTACCACATTTACTGAAGTCACTGGGAATTTTGACTCTAACATCACTGTTAACTATCTCGTGTTTACCATCAGATCAATTTCATGGCCTAAGCTAGGTCATGGAGTCTGAAAACCTTTTAAGCCAAATATGTTCAAATGGGTTTGTATCCTTAGGATATATAGTTGTAAGCAAACATATGTGCCAGCAAAACAAGTGTTCATCTAGAGATATGACTCACCATACACCTGTGGGACTAATAGGTGGTTTCAAATTTTGTATTTAATCTTAAGAAATTTTCTGTGCAATTATTACCATTATAGTCATTATTAACATTGGTAGGGGATCTCTATAGCTACACAGGACTATATTTGCTGCTTCTGGCAGAGCAAACAGAAGCATCAAGTACAGTGAAGTGTTTTGGGGAACTACGTTGATGCTTCTGAGCAGAGTTTTGCTTTGTTTTGTTTTGCTCTGCTTCATATCTCTACCCCCTGCTGCATCCTGGAGTTTGTTTTTCTGTATTCTTTCCTTCCTTGTAGTTTAATGAGGTGAATTGAAGTGAACAAACAAAGCCTCACACACTTGTAAATTGCCATTTACAATACTAAGCTTTCAACATCCATGGAAATTGCTTTTTGCATATTTAATTTGAGGCTGTATGTAAGAGGAGCATAACCAGAGTCTGTCCCACGGAATTATTAGACAGGTGAAAAATGAGATGCAATAATATTGGACTAAATAGAACAAAAAAGCAATGAAAAAACAGCTAGTGAGAGAAGATTACTTGGTAATAGTTATATGCCTTACAGCAAGGAGCACTATTCTGATCCCCCTTGAGTTGCCAGAAGTGTTGGCAGGAAAAAAAGTGTTTGCATACATTTGACACTTGAAATTTCAATACACTGGGCAAATGTCTAAAATAAATAAATGGACCCAAGCATGTCCAGTTAGTGATTAGTTGCCTTCAGTGTTTTTTCAACTGTCAGCTTTGACAGTTAGTTTGTGCTAACAAAATCAAAACCAGTCTTTTATTATCAAGTAGGGACATCATACTTGATAATATATTATGAATTAATACATACATTATCAAGAATGGACATCCCTGAATATTATATGATCATATGATCATTGTAATCATGACCAAATAAAGTAAATTATTTTAATCTTCTATATATAGATCAGAAAACACACAAAAAAATTATATAATTCTGTCACTAGTGTACAAAGGACTCCTAGTATGACAATGGTTAAAGGAAACAAGAAGATGGAGGCCTGTTCAACAGACAAAGGACCAACAAAGGAACATTTGAAGCAATAGAAGTGCCATGCCACATGAAATCACATTTCAACTCAAATGGCTTGAAAGATGATTGCTAGTTCCTCAACAGAGAGGAAATAATTTTGGAAAAATAAAGCTTTCAAAAACCTGAAAGCCAAAAATGTATTTTTGTGCCTGACATAATAAAATCTTTATTTAGTTTATGTTGTCTGACCTGCCCTACTCCTGCAGACAATAATATAACAATATTGTGGAACAGCTAACAGGAATTAAAAGACATATCTTAACACATCTGGAATCTTAAAATTTTGATGCCATTTACTGGTATTTCAGTAAACTCTTATTAGGCATTATGAATCTATTTACTGATGTCTGAAATCTGGTTCTGCGACAATTATTGTCCTTTCAAAATGTTATCCTGGTTTCAAGAACCACTGAAAAGCATAAGAACCTTGTTTTTCACTTGATTCTTTTGACATTGTCTTCTCACTCTCAGCTATGACAACTTTGAGCTGTTACCTTTTGGAAAATAAGAAATTTTAATCATATTTTTTCAGAATTCCTACTGATAATCTCTTCCCCACATTTATTAACACTTATTATTTCAGTCAGTTCTGCATCTGCTTACTTTCCAAGGCAATATACAGTGCATACATTCATTAAATCTCAGGAGTCACGTCCCTATTTAGAAACTGATACTGCCAAATGCAGACATCCTATTGTGAGACATTTATTTCTTCCAAGATTGATTATGGTAACTTTTATTACATAGATTTCCTAAATCTGTCTGACTCAATTTAAAGTCCCTGATGGTTCCACTCTTCTTGTCCCTAAAGCTGCAACACCTTGCTATCGATTTGCTTTTTACGAAGAGAATGCTCTGGTAATATGTGAGTACTTGAAAACCATACTCTCTTTCCAAGGTTTCTGCACTAGTTTCAATCTTTCACTGTTTTCCAATTCCTGGCCTGGCTCCTTGTCCTCACATCTCAGATCTGCCTAGGGGCACAACATTCCTTCATTTCACTCAAGTGTGGAAAATGCTTTCTGCTAAGTCACCAGGTTCATAACACCATACTATTAACATTTCAATCCCAAAGACTCCCATGAATATATCAGCCTTGATGCTGATCCTGTTAAGGTCTAGCAAATACTTCTGGGAGACTCCAAAGCCAGTCTGAAATGTGACCTGGTACCTTTGACTAGGTCTACATTAGAAAGGAGTCTGGTCCAACAGAAGCAGATTTGTTTAGCAAAAAAGCCTCATTGAAGTCCTTTTTTGGAGGAGAGGTCTGCCTTCAAGGTAATGGGAATATAAACTTGGAAATGGCTGGATTGTTTTCAGCTGGCAACTCCTGTATTTGCTGATAATCATTCATAGCAAACTCTTGTCCCTGGAAACCCTTCAAAACAATGCTCTAAGGAAATCTTCCTGGTTGTCCCTGTTGCCAGGTGTGGTCTCTGAGAGACTTTCACCTCTGTAGATCTTGTCAAGTTTTTCTTGGCTTTCACCAGGTGTAAAAGTGTCAGCAGAATTTTTTTCTTTGAAAGATGCCAAATAGGTCATTAAGCTGGTGTTGAAAGAAGTTCTGTGGCACACACAGTCAGGTATCTCTGTCCTTGTGGAACAACATAACAAGTGTTCCAGCTTCTCTCTGTGGAGAGCCTTTCAAAATGCTTTCTTGTAAACCTACTGCTGGTGGTTGTGTCAGAGTTGTTGCTTTGCATGTTGAGTTTTTTTCAGCAAATACCACAAATGTACTTCTGGGAGGCTCTGAGTTGGCTTCATAAATCACAAAGACTGAGAGGATGCTCCCGAGCATCCAGAAGCAGGAAGACCAGGTCTGCCCGTGGAATTACTTATGTCAAAAGGAACTTGCTAGCAGGAAATAGACTGTGAAGGTGACGTGTTTGGATAGGCAGATGTGCTGGTCTACTCTCTCATCTGCAGAGAGAGTGTTCTGGTGTTCTGGCCCTGCCATTTTTTATCCCCCACTTTTCTCGGTGTCTAAACTGGTTTAAGAGCCGAAACATCTATTTCTTTGTTCTGTAATTTGCAAATGAGATTGTGTTTACTTGGGCATTTTCTAAAACTGGTTAATTTCTGCCTTATCTCATCTGAGAATAGTACTTACCAGACTAATTTCTGAATTATAGATGTAACCAATAAATAATCCATGTAATTATACCAGAAATTAATTTGGCCCATTATATTTAAAAATTTATGTGAACATAGGCTCCATCCCCCTCATTTAAATATTTCCTTCTCTTGCTTAGATATACAAGATCTGGGGCTGAAAACAGCCTGATTATCACTGTACTGGAATGCAGTATCAATTACACTTAGGCCCCCACAGAGAGGAAATCAGCCACTGTAGGGGATTCTTTTTCCAAATTGGATTTATTTGAATACAGAAAATGGAAAAATACATGAAAATCCATTATTTCAAACATCTGTCTGTATCAGAAACCCTCCATCAAAATCACAGAATGTGTCATAATTAAATGGCTTGAAAATAATTTCTTGAGAGCAGAAATTGTATATTCAGTCATGCATAGCAGCACATAAGAGGCTTTCCCCTCAAAAAGCTTCTTTGCATTTTGTTATTACACTCCCAAGAAAACAAGATCCAGTATGAATCCGAAACAGAATTAAAACTTTTGAGCATTCAAAGGTTTTATTTGCAGAGATGGAGGTAAATAACCTATAATTTCCTAGTTTCCAGCACCTGAGAGTTCTTTTTTTTCTGCACTGATGCTTAACTCACATATAAATAAAATGCTTGCTGGTCAGCTGAGTAATGGAATGATGCCTTAAGGTCCATCTAGTTTTTTGATTTTCCTAATTTTTGTAAGCTTTTTAAATAGTTATATAGTAGAAGTAGATTTAGAAGCAGCAGCATTTATTCCTTTACCCTTAGCATAGTAACTACACACATTCTCCAACCCTATTACCCCATTCCATGCTCCCCATATCAATTATCCCCTGAATTCCATTAGAAAATGCTCAGTCTCATGTCAAGGTAAGCCTATTTTGTTTGAAGAACACTTGTATTCTGACCTAAACCGCAGAGTACAGTCAAATTCTGGGTGACCGTGTACCCTTTGTGCTCTGAAGATGATGGTTGATGAAGAGAGGGTCCTGAAAAAAACCCCAGCCCCAATTCCCAGGGGGTTGGGGGTGGTCCAGGGCAAAAGCCACAGGGTGGGAAAACCCCGGATTGGACAGGCAGTATTATAAATTGTAACGTCTGAGACATGGGGCACACGTGTCTTGTAATCTTATGCCTAGGCACAAATTAAAACCCTTTCCTTATCTCACCTCCAAAACTAATTTGCCTTGGAGTTTTTTTCTCCCTGAATTTTCTTTTAGGCATCAGAACAAAGCTGAGTTTGAGTGACAAGAATTTGCCACCACTCAGACCCTGAGCACAGGTTTCTTCTACATGAAGAGAAAGACCATGACTTTCCTTGTGTATCCTCACCCAACACACCAGAGGTGGCTGCAGAGAAAGTGTATCAACAAGCATTCCTGATATGAGTCTAGATTTGGAGATGTGAGTCAGGGGCCATACATACATATTTTGCAAGCAGTGCATGAGATCCTGAACGTCTGACACTCATGTAAGTTATAATTCCACATTGCCCCCTCAGGGCAAAAACCTTGCATTTCTGAAAATCCCTGTGAAAGGTAGTATTTCTTTGCAAGATCTAGAGCTAAAACCAGAGATGAAGGAATCAGGAGGAGCCAGGTAAAATGTAATTTAAAAAATAACTTCTTGAAGTTGCAGTTTACAGTGTTTATGGATGGAGATCAACTAAATATCTTGGCAGAATGACACTTGGTCTATTTAAAAGAAGACACAACTCTTTTGTGAGTAAGTGGGAATATGGTATCACAATTGTGCAACAACATACTTAGACTAGGCATTGAAGTTTCCCTCTGTTCCAAAGAGATATTAATCATAGCAGGAAAAAGGAATCTATTTCTCTGTCATCCTTAGACAAAAGTGTTAAAATGTATAACAGTTTAAGCTTCACATGACATCAACACTGTTTGGCTGAAAACCTTCAGATCTTTCAGTCCTGTATAAAAAGACATCAGTTTTTGAAATGTACATGCTAAAAGAAATGCAGGGATATGATGGTTGTGAATATAGAAAACTATTTGTACACAATCAAGTTAGGTAATGGTGCAAAAAATTGCTCTATAAATCAATCAGCCCTCTATACTTGTTTCATTAAGGAATAATATAGCTCTGATATCATTTCACTAAAGTTGGCTAAGCTTCTCATATTTGATTTCCATCCAATTTTTTTAGCCAAACTCAGCATTTTAGAAACAAAGGAAAGAAAAAAATCCAGTGCAGATGTACATTTTCATGATGTTTAATGCAGAACAGCAAGGTTGCAGTACATTAGTCATCATGGCAAAAAGCCTCTATGGAATATTAACTAAACTTTGAAGAAAAGCTGTATTGGTTCTAAATGCCTATACCGGTGTTTGCAGAACATTTGAATATTCCAAAGTGGGTGTGAGAATTATCATTAAGTCACAGCTTTACTGGCTAACCTCTCCCTACAAACTGTTGCAGCTCTAACTGATGGTAATATGTAGCCATACACTCAGACCTTAAGGCAGTTTTAGCCTCATATTGCCATCTTGATTTATGCAAGTTTATTCTGAAATGCTGTGTACAGAATGAGAAAAACAGCCATTGATATTTCCTGGTTCATGAAAACACCTCATTCCTGATTCACCTTCTACACATTCTTCTCTTGATCCTGTTAACAACCCACAACTCTTAAAGAAGGTGTTAAGCTCCTTCTGTTACCATTTAGTTCAATGGGGTGACAGGAGATTTTGACCAAACGTGTGATCATGTCACATTGAAGATCACTTAACTTTTGAGTGAGATGAGATCATGTGGCTCCTTATAATCAGCTTGTATCAAGTTTAAAAGGATGCATACACATTTCATGCATACAATCATTAGTCATCTGATATATGAAAAATAAAACACCCTTAAAAATATCAGCTTACTCCCAATCCTCTGCTTTGATGATTCAAAGTAAAATCCATCAGACTTATTCTCCTGGAGGTTCTGTTCTTAATGGTAAGCTACAGTATCTGTTCTAGAGTGTTCAGAAGTCATACTGATACATAATGGATAATTTCCATTTCAACTCTTGGATACATGAAAAATCATGCAAATAAGTAATTGGCACGATAATGTGCTTTTAGTGCTGAAAAAACTAACTATTGTAAAGTAATTTTTGACACTGATACCACATTATTTTGTAAGTTGAAGAAATAAGATAGGTAAATGCATGGTTTTAAACATTTTTCTTTGTGTAATCATATTTTCACTCCATTACTGATCTTTTATGTCTGTATCCTTAATCCATTTCAACAACACAGTTCACAGTTTTTTATATTTTGGTTTTGTTCATTCTTATAAATTTATTCACTTGCATTTTTACTTGCCTTTTTCTCATGCTGTGATACATTTCTCCCTCTCATTACATCATGATGAACTTTTTCTTCATTGATCCGCTGATCTGAACATAGCTTCTTCTCTATCTTGATTTATCCTTATTTCAGCCCATAAATAATTAGGTTCCAGTTCTGAGGAAGGCAAATCTCATCTCAGAAAAGAATTCTCCAAGTAGTAAATAGATATGCAAGTATTAGCAAGGTCCACCCCATTTATCAGAGACTCCTGAACTGACCAGCAATGTACTCCTTCCCATGCTCTCCACCACATGATACAGCAAAACCTGGCTATCTCCACTCCTGAGAGGCCCATCTCCTACAGACAAGGATCAATATAATTTGCATTTCATGTGTTCATCCATGTGCCAAACACTTACATCCAGATTACTGGGTCTGTGTCCACACTGCTTGGTTCACATGGCTCTTTTAGACTTACTATCTCCCCCATAAATCCTTTCAACTCTTTGAAGTATATGGCCCTGATCCTCAGACTTCAAAGCATATTCCAATCTGAATAAACACATACTGCCTAAATCAATCTCCCTACACTCTGCAGTTTTGCTGTAATGAATAGGTTTGATTTTTTTTTTCTTTTTCCCCTTCTCTTAGTGGAAGGCATAGAAGCAGGTGTTTTGCTGATGAGAAAAGTGAAAAAACATTATGGTTTTTCACCCCCTGTACACTAGGTCAATCATCATCAGAGTCCAGCTAGCAGAATCATAACCACTAATGCAGCTACCAGAACTGCAGTGAAATACATATCAGTTTAGCTAGATAGGAGAAAGTTGGCATGCAGATGTAGACATGGCTTATAGGTAAATATGTCAAAAGTGTGAAGCAGTAGTAGTTGTAAAATAAGGCAACAGGAGGAGAACAGCTGACAACAGAACATAGACAATGAAAGTGAAAAAGGAAAGGAAGACTGAAGCTATAAGTCTGTTGAGTTGCAGCAGAAAGCCTTTTTCTTCATGCCTTAATCAAGTAGAAATATTCTTGAATGGGAGGTGCACCATGCCTTTCTCATACTCGGAAAAGGGGTAAAACTATAATCTAATCAGCTATTTGGATAGTTAAGGTGCCGCCCTGTGTTTAGGGAGACGCAGCTGGAGTGAAGATTAGATTGGATCAAACCAGAACAAGGACAGCCTGTAATTATTCCAGTCCTCTGAGCCCAGGCTTTTACTTTCCATGGGCAGCTGCAAGATAGCTAGACAGCTGCTCTCTATCATTAACAGAGAGATAAGTGGGGTTTTTTTTAATCCATTTCCAAAATCAGATTGATCGTTGATTGACAAACATCCAAATCTTTCTGTTTCATCCTAGCTGTGTCTAAAAGGGAGAGGAATAAATCTGATTAATAAAAAACCGGGTACCTGTGATATATGCAACCCAGACAAACATTAAATATTCTGATTTCCAGCCAGTCAGTTTTACTGCAGGCTGAAGACATTAGCACCCAGAGAGAACTGACAGCATGGGTGACTGCTTGAAAAGGAAAGAACAAATCATGTGGGTCTACCATTAAAATATCTTTCCAGGGCAACCTTTGAATCAAGATGGTAATGGATTGATCTTGTAGACTAACAACTGATAAACAGGTTTGAAATATTCCGTAAAGAGAAAAAATAGTTTAAGGTCTTTCAGTTAAAGAGAAGGACTTACAACCTCCTAGGATCAAAAAGGATTGACTTTGCAGAAACAGTTTCAGATTGGGATGAAAAGAGTAATTGAAAGAGTCTTAATTTCCTTTTATGGCTCAACAGCCAGAGTTCATACTGACAAAATAGATGAGGACTATAAGGGTTAGAGAAAAAGGTGCTGAGTTTGTAAATGAAGTCAGTGTAGAAACCATTTCTTCCTACACATTTTTTAAAAAAGTGAACGGACAAAGAACAGGATAAATCTGTTTTACAAATGCTAGAAACATATGTAACAAGATTGTTGTATTAGAAACATATGTTGAGGGAAATCCATGATTACACTGGAATGACAAAGACTTGGTTAAATCAAGCTATCAACTGGGAGATAATATTACCAGCATATAAAGTTTGCAGATGGATGAGGTAAAACAAAAGTAATGAAGGAGGGAGAATTTGCATATGGGGAGAATATCAAATAAACAGAAATAAATGACACTAGGATTTTGGCTGACACAATAGGGACTATTTGAAGTAAAGTGAAGAATGAGATATGGAAAAAGTTAGTCCTTCAATCTTGCCACAGAATTTCAGAAGTGAATGAGAAAGCATTATCAGGAAATGTTTTTACAGATGAAGGAAGTCTGTATCAAACTTGGTGTAATGATCATGTTGGGAGTTCAATTGCCTAGATATTTCCTAGGAAAATATTAGTGAGGAAAAAGTAGGAAGGAAGCATGATTATGAAAGTAATACAAGATTGTTTCCTGTACAGGAAAAGGGTAATGTAGATATGGAGACTAGAAATAAAGCAGATATGATTAATAGAGTCAAAGCTGGGGAGAATAATACAATAATTAGTGCAATGCCCAGGCTGAAATGCCATGAAGACTGTAAAAGGGTAAATAAGAATTGTATTTTAGTAAAATCAGATTCTGAATGAGTATTAATAAATTAAAAGTAGCCTGAAAGCATCCAGCTCTGCCAAAGGAAATTCAGAAACACATGTGAAATGTATTTAAGAAGGATATATTCAAAATACGAATAATATATCAGGAATGAAGACAGAACAAGCACTGCAGTTGTGTCAGGGAAGAATAATGCACTATCTACTTCTAGTAACAGGACAAGCATAGAATGATTTTGAGACCAGTAATGAAAGTTTCCAACAGCTTAAGTGACCTATGAACTTGTGCCAATCCATTGTGTTACCCCTGCTGAAAGAAAAGCAGGAGAAGGAACTAGAGTCAAGCAGAAGAGATTGGATGTGAAGAGGGATATTATAAATATCTAAGTGTATACTCACAAATTTTCCCACTTCTGGGGGATGATCCTCACAAAAGAGCTTGGGTGCCACACACAGAACCTAACAGTTATCCTCCACTGCACAATCCAGGGGAGCACTCATGTCTGATGTGGAGAATCTGGTTCAAGACTATGTTTTGCCTAATAGAGGAGGACTCAGTTCTCCGAGGAACCTACATTTTTGTGAACAACCAGGTATCCTGGGGCAAAGCGCTTTTGCCTTTTCATTCTAAGGACAATGCCATTGTATCACTAATACAGCATTTGCTGTTTGTTGAGTATTGGCTATTAAAAGGTGACTGTCTGAGGAGTGCCAGGATGTTTCAGGATGTGGAATAGTTTCACCCAGAACTGCTGAGGCAGTCCTAAATTTCCTATTGCCCTGCAGTCAGTGCATGTGTCCTGCTCTGGAGACAAGAAAACGAGTTCAAGCTGCTATTCCCAGTCAATGAAGAAATGTGAAGCTCAACTTGCCACACATTGGTCATGTTCTTCAGCCTTCCACAGAAATCTTCATTCCCCTTTGTCACTGGCTCCAAAGGGCGACTACTGAACCTCCTTCTTTGTTCATAGCTCTAATTTCGTTTAAACTAACAAATGCATTGCAAATTCTACTGGAACTAGGTTTGTTTATTTAATATATACAGAACTCTTTTTTTTCCACATTATCTCAGATTACTCTTTTTCTCTCAGAATTGCCACAAAATAATAAAATGGACAGAAATTATTTCTATCTACAGGGCTGTCATCACATTCATTCAAGGAAACTACTTTTTTCCCATTTTTGAACAATGTTCAGAGCCAACACACTTGTGCTGATCAGTTCAGCCAAAATTGCTTTGCATTCCTGTCTAGACACAGGACTAGATTTTGTCTAAGGTAACCATTTCTAAAGCCACAAGGAATCCAGAGGAGACCTCCTGGAGTTACCTAATAGAGAAGTGGACAGATATTCTGATGATTTCCCATGTGAAAGGAGTACACTTCTCCCTCAGAAATACAAACAGGACTCCTTGGGGTAAAATTCTCCTAAATATTTGTCCATTTTGTGAAAAGTAATGACTTATTTATTTTTCAGGAAGTTTAAGTACATGAGAATATTCACACATGCAATGAGTAAAAGTCAGATTGAACCTTGATTAAGCAGTGGTCTTAGTCATAACTCTAGGAACCAAGACCATGTACCTCAAAATCAACACATTCTTCATCATGTGTTTATTCTTATTAATTTTATTTTATGGCTCAGTTGTTACTTGTTCTCCCATCCTCTACAATTGGTCTCTTGGCAATTGACCATCTGAGCTATTTGCAAAATTGGCCACTATATAGACTTGAAAAAAAAAAAGGTACATGTGACTGGTATTGATCTACTGAGTCAATTTCCATCCAGCTTCATCCCCATATCCACTTTGAATCAGTAAATTTTGCATGTCCATTTAACTTCAATTTCAGCACTCTTCAGTAAAATTATGCTACAATGTTTGGCTTCCTAAATAGCTTCCAAAAGACTCAAGCTGTTTATCAGGTTGATTACTAAATAGTATACAAAGTCTACACAGATACTATTAAGTACTGCCGAAAAAGTAGTACACAATTTCTTCCCTTTAAGGAAAAAATATCTTGGGGAAAAACAGAAAAGAGAGAGGAGATACACAGATAAACAACATGGGTCACAGTATGACCACACAGATCGCTGTATTTGTATGATGTGAAGTGTGAGTACATGTTCTCTGTCTTTCATCTCTCTTCACATAGCAAAAGGTTCAGACTTTCTCTTCCTGGAACAAGTTAAGAAATCAGAGTATCAGTAATTTTCTTGTATTGAGATGATTTGAACCAATGTTAAGGTTTGAAAGCCACCTGTTCTAAGGATTAAAGCATACTTTTAACATTTTGTATGTACCTTGACATTTATGAATCAGTGTTAGAAGGTTGATCTCACAGCTATTTTCCTCTGAGTTTCTGATAATTCTACGCATTTCTCCTTTCATTCACGGCAGCTTCACACTTGCATGCAACAGACTAGTAGTAGCAAGCACAGGTCCCTGATGTGTAATTATCAAGACAGGAAAGATCTGAGAAACATTTTAAATGGATACAGTTGAGTTTTGTAATTATTGTAAAAAAATATGGGTAGAAACATTTAAGATTGCACCTGTGCAGGGAAAGTGATTAGCCCCTATTTCAAACACCACTTAATACTGAGCCAAAGCATTAGGAAAGAAAAAAGCACACAACTTTCATGTATATTTCTGAGGACCTGAATAACTCATCATGTGTACTCATCGCTTATAAGGCAGCGTAGTCATTCCTTCACTTTCCTCCAGCAATGAGAAAGAAAAATGGCAAAAACTTGGAAAATAATCTTTATAAAACAGAACTTTTGTTGGGGTAGTTGGCTGGTCTTGTGCCTGAAAACCATCAAATCTCAAAATACAGTCTTTTTTAAAGCTTTTTTCCCTACCTCTAGAGAAGTATAAATAAGTGACATAGGCACTCCTCAAGCTCTGAACACAATCACATTTAGCAGTGCTTGAGTCACAGCACCACAGTGCAATCTGCCTGAGTAGACCTGTTCTCCCCCGTGGGCTCTACTAACATTGATAGGACCCCAAGCATCTACAAGAAAAAACAAGAGGACATCAGAACCTTAATTATTCCCACCTACCACTGTATATTTATATTCTGAAGTCAAATTGAGAACTTCATTTTCTGCTTACATTTAAATGTGGAAATTAATCAGCTGGGATTGTAATTATACATGTGATGCTCAGGGAAATTATAATAACATCCAAAGTACCATATCTTTAGCCTGCATTTTGTCTTAGACATGTTAGACATGCTTAATGAAGCATTTTATATCCTATTAAAGCTTTATAGCACACACTACCTCCTACTAAAATTTGTTATTCGGTATATAAGTGCAACCTAAAATCAGATACCCTTACAAAATATAAACATATTGTATAAATTTCCTGCATGTTAGAGTTAATGCAACTTAGTAGAGAAGGATAGAGTTCCATGCAGTGCAGTACTCCATATTTGGTGCAGTACTCACAGAAATAACCACCAGTGATAATATATGCTAGCTGGAGATTAGGTAGCATTTGTGTACTCTTACATTGCAGCGACCAGAATCTTGATATATGACTGAAAATTAATATATTTAAATTAATTATTTCTTTAATATAAATCACCTAGATGTAATTTCTACTAATAAATGTTCAGGGGGAGTTGACCCTGGCTGGATGCCAGGTGCCCACCAAAGCCTCTCTATCACTCCTCTCATCCATTGGACAGGGGAGACAAAATGTCTCATGGTCGAGGTCAAGACAGGGAGAGATCACTCATTAGTTACCATCACAGGCAAAACAGACTCAACTTGGGACAAAAATTAATTTAATTTAATACTAAATCAGAGCAGGATAATGAGAAATAAAACCAAATCTTAAAAACACCTTCCCCCCATCCCTCTCTTCTTCCTGGGCTCAACTTCACTCCTGATTTTCTTTCCCTCCTCTCTGCCAGCAGCACAAGGGGATGGGAAATGGAGGCTGTGGTCAGTTCATCACATGTTTTCTCTGCAGCTCCTTCCTCCTAAGAGGGAGGACTCCTCACACTATGCCTGGTCTAGCCTGGGGTCCCTCCTGCAGCAGGCAGTACACCGCGAACTTCTCCAATGTGAGTCCTTCCCCAGGTTGCAGTTCTTTGATGAACAAGAACAACATTATTTCAAACGGGTGTGTAATGATCACCACAGAATAGGACAGATATCAAATGTAGACCCAACTTCTTAAGCACTTAGCTAAATCTCACTGACGTTAGTAGGGCAACATAATTCACTCCAGGTAAAGGCAAAAAAAAAGACAGAAGGGAGGGAGAAATCTGTAGAGAAGACGAGACAATTACACCTGATTACACACGTTAAAAAAAAAAAAAGCAGTATTTTTGTCATGCCATAATTTTCCACTTCTGTTTTAAAATTTACAATGAGATAAAATTTCAATTTTAATTTTAGTAGTCATCTGACCAAAGTGATTCATTCCAAAGATATCATCAGCAATTGTGATTTGATCAAATTTGAACTAAAGGTAGGAGCACCACCCTCAACACTAGAGAAACCCACTGCTGAACTCCAAGTCCTTGCTTCAAGCACTGGTTTTGTTGAAGCACAGCTGGGAACAGTTCCAACCTGGGAACAGTTTTTCTACATCCATTCTGGCAAAATGATGAGCTGACACTTTCCAAACATTTAAGATAGAGGCAGATAACTAACATAGCAAGTTTCAGATTAAATTATTAAAATTATAAACAACTACAAGGTTCCTATAGTATGATGATAACCATGGATGTTGTGACATTATATATATATTCTCCTGGAAGAAATAAAATATAAAGGTTTACTACTATCCTTGCCATAATTGTAGTAATAAATGGTAGAAATCCCCACCTAGTCATCACAAAATTCTCTTGATAAAATTCTTCAGCCATAATGATGGAAACTCATGCCCATGTTAGAAATTAAGACAAAAACTTTGAGAGTTTTTGATGTAATGATGATCCTAATGAAGTGTCATCTGTAACATTTGTAACATCTGGCAGCAGAAGAGTCTCAAACCAAAAAAAGTGTTGTAACAGGGCTCTTAATGAAAGACAGAAGGATGGTGGTTTTGTGTTTCTCTGTCAAAAGTAATTTCTACTTCAGACTTTCTACTTCTATGACTCTTTGAGCACTCAAACTACAGAATTCGTGTAATTGTATCGACCACTTTTACTTTCGTTACTTTACTTTACTTTACTGCTGTTCCTCTTCACTGTCTTCAGTACCTCTGGGATAATATATGTAAAAAGTGGAAAAAAGTTACTATACAGGAGCAACTTCAGCCAGAGAAAAGCAGAGTGAGAATATGTGAGAACAACAACTCTGCAGGCACCAAGGCCAGTGAAGAAGGAGGGGGAAGAGGTGCTCCAGGTGCCAGAGCAGACATTCCCCTGTAGCCCCTGGCAGAGACTATGATGAAGCAGGTTGTCACCATGCAGCCCACGGAGGTCCATGGTTGAGCAGATATCTGCCTGCAGCCCCTGGAGGACCCCATGCCAGATCAGCGGTGGATACTTGAAGGAAACTGTGACTCTGTGGGAAGCCAGCAATGGAGCAGCCTGTTCCTGAAGGAGTGCACCCCATGGAACAGACCCAGACTGCAGCAGTTCAGGAAGAACTGAAGCCTGGTGGGAGGATCTCACAGTGAGGTGTATACAGGCCTTTCTCCCACAGGAGGAACCCCATGCTGGAGCAGGGGAAAGAGTGAGAGGAGTCCTCTCTCTCAGGAGGAAGGAGCAGCACAGACAACATGTGATTAATTGACTGCAACCCACACTCCCTGGTCTCCTGTGCCTTTGGAGGGGAGGAGGAAGAGAATTCAATGAAGGTGAACCTAGGAAAGCAGGAATGGGGTGGGAAGGTGATGTTAAGATTTGGTTTTATTTCTCATTATTATCCTGCTCTGATTTGATTGGCAAAAAATTAAATTCATTTTTACCCCAAGCCGAGTCTGTGCTGCCCAGGACAGTAACTGACAACTGAGCTCTCCCTGTCCTTATCTCAGCCCACGAGCCTTTTGCTGTGTTTTCTCTCCCCTGGCCATTTGCGGAGGGCAGTGACAGAGAGGTTTCAGTGGGCACCTGACATTGAATAAGAATCAACTCACCACAGCAAGTAATGTTTCATTCATTCTTTCAACAGTAGAATAAAAAAGGAAAAAATGCTCCAATCTTCAGCATTTTCCTTCCAAAAAAGAAAACAGAGCAATTTAAGTCAATGCACAGTCAATCATCATAATAATAGTACACATCAGCTTGAGCAGATCAGAATGGAAAGGTAAAAATATATTTTGCCTTGATAAATGTTTTTTTAAAGGACAGGAGGTTTTTTTAATATAGATATAGAGAACAGGAGGAAGAAGGAATGGAAAAAGAGATCCCCAGTAAGAAAAACTGGGCTTATGGTCAGAAAAAAGGAACAGAAATGAGATTGTATTTTGGTTCCCAGTTCTACTGAGGCTCTGGTATACACAAGAAGTGTTAAAATAGATGAAAGCTCATGATCTTTTATATCTGCTTACATTACCTGAAATATCTTCCTATTTAGTCTAAAAGTTTTTCAGGTTCTTATACACAAAGTACACTGGGAAAATAGATATTTCTCTTTTATCTCCAACTATCTAAGTAAAAGCAAAGAGACACCAATATTCAGTCCATTTCCCATAGCAAGATCTGGAACTAAACCCATCTATAGGAGAAATAAAGATACTGCCCACTTCCATGTGAGCATACTACCAGCAAACAGGTGTCCTGGACTGCCTCCTGCATGCACCACATCTCGAGCATCCCACACAAGCCCTGCAGTTTACACAAGGGAACTTGATTTATCCTCTATCCTCTATCCTTTAGTTTCCAAACACTCATAATTCATGTTGCTCTTCCTCCCTCTCTTTCTTTTTTCTCCATAACTGGTTTTTCCTGCTACCTCTCCTCTCTCCCTCTTTGCTCTGTAGATGCACCAAGAGGATGCAGTGCGGGTGTGGTTAAGGACTGCAGTTTGCTGCCTGGCCCCACAGGTCGTGCAGTAGCCACTTTGTCACTTGTTTGTTGAAACAGAAGATACTCACACATAACACATCTCAGTCCTCCTGCAGTATAGACATCAGTTTTCCTCTTTGTAAAAAAAAAGGTTAAATGTGGCTGTCATCTGAAAAGGTTTTAAAATGTCAAACGGAAGACGCTGTAATTCCAATGTGTTACATTGGAGTTGTACTAATTTCAAACCTTAAACATATTGTTTTGGGGGAAAGAGAAAAGAGACTAGGATATTAAAGATCAGTGATATTACAGGAATCTACATTATGTTCACAAAAATGTGCTTCATGGCTCTAGGCTTTATTAGGATTGCTTAGTCACCAGACCCACTGATCACATTAGTGATGTTGATCTCATGTCAGTTCAAACATTTGACAAATTATTGTCAAACTTTTCACACCAATTTCATTGAGTGAAAGAATAAGATGTTGATCTGAATAACTTATGTGGTATGATACATTTCTAAAAGTAAATCTGCAGTTGTTTCCTTCATTCTTTTTTGCTAAGTACCCAGTGGATCATTATTTTACCCAGAATAACCCCCATCTCTATAAATGACCCCATTATTATACAATAAAATGAAACAGAAACTGCTGTTTTCCTGGGAGGGTTTACCTATTTATTCTAGGTTAAACAAAATCCTCACAGATCACAATGGTTCTAGCTGTGGCTGAATTAAATGAGGCCCCATTTCCAGCCAATCTCTGACATAAATAGTCACTCTTGACAAAGCTGTAGAATAACACATAATTCTTGTGAACTTTTTACCTACTAAATTATCTCTTATGCAATCATCAGAGTAAATCAAACTAATGAACTGCTTAAAAAGAAGCGAAATATCACTGATAATTTTGTTTCAGTGCAGTAAAATTAGTGATGAGCATGAGGGTTATGATTTGGACTGTGAAGTTTCTTTCACAAGTTAAGGGGCATTTGGAGCCAGGGTTTTGATTCAGATCCTAGTCTTAATTAAAGTACTTCATTATTAATCCATGCTACTTATGGAGTTTGCCTTATCATTATGCTTCTCCATATTGTAAAAACTGATAATAACAAATTGCTGCGCTCTCTAGGAGACATCTGTCTCTTTTGATCAGAAGCATTTACATTACTACAAAGGAAAAATACCTTTTTAAAATTAGCAGTAGATGAGCTTTTGCTTGTCTGAGCCGTTTATTTAAATCATTTATATTGCATTTATGAATTGCAAGAGGTGACTTGCACTGTAATTTTCATGGTGGACTATAGAGCTGGTTGGATAAAGCCTAGTAGAAAAATTTCTATGAAAATCAAAATTTCAGGAAAAGACAGTGATATTTTTAAATTTAGTGTGAATGTTCCAATTTAATCTCTCCTCCACTCCCCTTCTCTCCCCTTCTTTCTCTGCTCCTCCCCCTCTCCTTTACCTATCTCATGGGTCCACCCATAGAGCCCAGAGTATCTAAATTCATAGGAAAATCTTATTTTTACAAGACCGCACAGGACCTTCCAGTCAAGATAACCTTCTTTATGACCATTGATAGTTCATTTTCACATCTTCCACTAGAATTTCTCACCCCTAACCTTTTCAGCACCACACATACAGTTGCCCTTTAAATACAAACATAAAGCTTGGCCAAAGAAGAATTTGAGATGTTGTAAAGGATGGACTGTGAGATAACAGTGATTGCAAAGTCTCCATCAACAAAAGTTGCCTTCCAGTTGCATGTTTTCAGAATGTTGTTTGCCACTGAAATATTTTTTAAACTTCAAAATTTAAACTCTTTAATCTTACAGATTTTTGGTGGAAAATGCAGTTTAAAGCTTTATCAAACTTACTGTGCAATGAGCCTGATCTAAGAAAGACGTTCCCTCTCCTTAGCTGGAAGTTTTAAGGAGATAAAGGTGGACATGATCCAAGCAGTTTGATTCTTCAAGCCAGATTTACTGAGGAACAATTGCATTCTCATGATTGACTTGAGATATCTCATTTTGTGTGTCTATGCTAAGAGCCTCATTTTCCTCGGTTCCTCAAAGCAATATTTGTTATCTATATCTACATTGTTCCTATTCTCCATGTCATCTGGTTAGGCAAGGAGAGAGACATCATTCAAAATATTCAATCAAATTGCAGTATGCATTCATATCCTTGTATTTTGTGTCCCTACTGGGTTTGCTGAGCTCTAAAAAATATTTTTCTTTCTTTTCTGCAAAAGATGGAAATCGAGGTAAAATCTCCCACTCAATGTTGGTGGGATTCAGATGGGAATTAACTTTGAGCATGAATTCTGACAGAGTATTTACAATCCCAGATCTTTGAGACAGCCTTGAATTACCTCTTCACATGATAACATCACAGAGGAATTATTAAAATGTGGCTCAATGTTTCAGGAAGATCTTACTATGGTTCCTCATTTTTTTGAATATGAATGTAATTCACATTTTTGACAGGAATTGCAATTTTCCATTTTCTGTCTCCTTTTATTGACTGAAGATTAGAAGCTTTATTAGAAAACACATAATCCTTAGAGAAACAAGTTTCACTCGCTGCAAATGGTCTGTCTGCTCATTTGATTCAGGCCATTTATGCACCACTGCTGTGTAAAAAATATATATAATCTTTTATGGACAGAGGAAAGCATATATAAGATGTGGACTTCTGGTCTCTCTCTCTGAAGAGAAGTGATAAGGTAAAATATGTACAGAATGTCCAAACTGCTCTCAGGCGTTAACTGATCAACAATATAATTTGTGTTACTTCTGTTGGTCAGACTCCTCTCACACCAACCCAGATGCAGTACCTTGCACTTGGACTTTTATAAAGTAATCTCATTTCCTTATTCCATCTCATTACTCTCATCTTCATCTTGTACCATCAATAAACTCATCTTCCTGGAATATCCAATATTCAATGTACTTTGCTTTTAACCAGTAGCTGTATTTACATGTGCATGGCTCAACAACTGTGTGCCTTCACAAGGAAACCAAGAAAAACCAAACTCAGTCTTTGCCTAAGTCAACTAGATCTGCTCATTTTCTTTATCTAACTCTCTCTTTCCAGGGTTTGGTTATTTATCTGAAGGTAAATAATACTTTAGACTTAAGTAAAGAAAGGCTTGTCAAGTGAAAACTCCTCTTCTGTTAGCCCAGATGTTATGGACCACTGCTGAGTAGTCAATCAGAGTGTGCCCAGGAAACCTGATTGTAAATACAACTTTCTTATTCAATCTCAGACCCTTAAAAAAAAAAAAAAGGATTAGCGAAAAGCTGGTATATCAGGAAGGCTGATAAATTAAGTAATGCATTGCTAACATGTTTTCAATATCGTGTGAGGCCATTTTTGAGACCAGATGCAGTAGTCACATAATTGGGATGAATTTTTCAACATAGCTGGTAATAAAAGAACAAGGAGAAATGTATTTTCTTGACTGAATTTGTGCGATCAGAAGAAATAGGAAGGAAAAGAGCTGCCAGTAAAGGGAAGCATTTATAATAATTCTTTTGCTTTCTGTCTGGGAAAGATTCTCATTTTTCTGAATAGTATTCTAGACACTTTGACCCTTTATGTCTGCATAACAGCTCTGCTAAACACATAATGTTAAAAAGCTATTTTAATAATAATAAACAAATTTTACTTTTATTCTGCAAGCTATCTTATTACACAGCCAGCACCTTTTGAGAAATCAGTGAAAACAATAACTTCAGGTATATGATGCCTTCGATTATATTTCATGCATCTATGAGTCACAGTTTCTGCTTTATGACTGCTTAAGAAAGACACGACACCAGAACTTCTTTATCACATTAGCAAAATCACATATATTAGCTCAAATCATACAATAATAAAATAATTGAGTTTTGAAAGAACTTGCACACATCATCTAGACCAACCTGTTAGTCATGTCTTAACCCACCCAAAAGTCTGTATTATTTCTTTCAAGGTGACTGCTTTTAGATGTTATTGTAATTTTTATGAGACAATAGGAACACACTGAAGTACAGAAGGTTCCCTCTGAACATCTGGAAACACTTTTTCACTTTTTCACTGTGAGGGTGGCCAAGCACTGACTCAGGTTTCCCAGGGAGGTTCTGGAATCTTCGTCCTTGCAGATACACAAAAGCCATCTGGATATGGTCCTGGACAACTGCTCTTAGGTGGCCCTGCTTGGGCAGTGGGGAGTTGGATCAGATGAATTCCCTTCCAACTTCAGTTGTCCTGTGATTCTGCGATTCTGCAATCCTGGATGCCAAAAGACTAGAAAGCAGCTTTGCAGAAAAAGGACTGGAAGTTAGGGCATCTTTCTGCTATAAGCAGAAGCTTGGTCCATATGACACCTCCATAGAACTGTTTCAACATAAATTTTTCTCTGTTTCTATCATATTTTCATTAAGCCTTCAAAGAATAGGCTGAAATATATCCATTAGTTTTCTACTGTTGTATTGAGGAATGATAGCAGTTACGACTGGAGAATAATTATTGTGTAAGCACCTGAGGTGAAACTTCAGAGAATTATAGAATTGTAACATGTAAAACAGACTAGAGCCAGGCATCGTACTGGTTCTGGAACAAACCTTGGCATGCTTTTGACCTATGCCAACTAGCACACTCCCAAATTATTCCTGGACATATCAGAGAAAGTATCATAAGAGGGGACCATACTCAAAGGCAGTCCACATGCAGCCAACCAGCTATGGAGACAAGCAGGGTAAGAGAGTTCAAGAATACAAATAAGATTTATGGTTCATTTGCCTGGCAATGAGTTTTGCT
This sequence comes from Neopelma chrysocephalum, assembly GCF_003984885.1. NCBI lineage: Eukaryota > Metazoa > Chordata > Aves > Passeriformes > Pipridae > Neopelma > Neopelma chrysocephalum. Next base: position 2,051,118 of record NW_020897689.1, on the reverse strand, counting down.
TATGGAGAAACCATGCAAAAGTAAAACCAGGGAACCACAGACTCACCATTCAAGGTTACTGTGTGTGGTGTTACATCAGTTTTGCTCTGTCTATTCATCAGACATCAGCATGTGTTCAGAAAATAATCTAGTAGAAAAACAATCCAGAATACAGACATGCATCCATGTTGTTGCCAGGTAGTTGTGCATACAGCTCAGATTGAGCAAAATGGGAGTGATTTCTTCTCTGTTCCTGGTTCTACCTGGTAAGCATAAGCAGCAACTTTCTATCCCAGTCAGTCTTTTTGATGAGTGTGCAGCTTGCTTTGGATACAAGATTTTACCTTCCTGAAAGGTGACAAGATCCAGTACCACTTCAATCCTGTGCTGAGGGGAGACAATTTCTAGGTCTTGTGTTTCACAATTCCATTCTTGCTTGCCTATTTATCATTCCCCAATAGAAATCTATCCCATCCCTTTCTCCCTTCTCCTCAGCTTTGCAGCCCTGCTCCCTCCCTTTGACCAGCTCTGGCTTCTGTCAGGTCCTGCCATGTCCTCGGAAGATCACTTTTATTCATTAACAGGGCACAAAATTGTACAGCTGTCTAGTTTTTCTTTCTGCAGCTTTAGCGTGTGGAAGTGGCTCGCAGAGGGAAATGGTATGTGTTAGGGTCAGTACAAAATAAACATCAGGTCTGTGTGTTTCGGAGTGAGGTGGGGAAGAAGAGAGAAGAACGAAAGATGCCTCTTTTAGCAAGATTTTTGTTGCTGGTGTCTGAATTTGTAATACTGTCTGAGAAAATTAATTGTGCTTGTCTAGTGGCTGTGTAAGATGCTGCTAATGCACATTCTGTTCCTGTTTTTCAAGTGAAGACGACCTTTGTATAGTGAAAATAAAAAAAGTATATTCATCTGCCATTCTATTCATGCTACATAGAGAAAGTTGGCAGTTGGAATTTACCCTCAAAAGAGAATAAAAAAATAAATACATGCTCTTCTTTCTTGTGCTGTTTTTCTTTGTACTTCATTTGCTTTTATTCTACCTGGTTTACTTCATTCATTCAGAGTTTGCAGCCTGAATAGTTCCATGAAATGGACAAACAGATTCAATCTCTGTTGATTGAGAAGTCTCAGTGACTATTCATATTCATTTCCCTTCCTCATTCACCCCTCTTTTCCTTCAGATACTGTCAGACATGGGGTTTAATTCAGGTACTTTCTATTTTATGCTTTGCAATGCATTATTCATAGTAGTGCCTAGGTGACACTGGTATATGAGAATTAGTCATCTCTTATGCATTGGTTTGCCAGTAATTTGTCTGACTCTCAGACTGATTTAAGAAAGTATCTAATTATCCCAGAAAAATTTCTTTGAAAACATATGAATGGATTTTTCAGTTCATTAAAACTCTACTGTGGTTTCTTTATAGATAATTTTTCCAATAGATAATTGCAATCTATATTTAAATAATGTAAATCTTTATAGTTTGCTAGAACTGCTGGAAATGGCTGAATAGACCCCAGGGATTTTCACAGAAGCTAATTTTGGTTTACTAAAGCTCATATTGTCAGACTGTCTTCAAAGTCAATGAAGAGGTAGGCTTCCAAGGACAACTCAGAGTAGGAGGCTTCCTTAGGTGGTCAGATCACCCACTACATTAGAAGTCTGTTATGTCTGCTCTTCCTTTGGTAATAAGCTCAGACACTTAAGGAGGTGACTCAGAGTTTTATCCTGCGCAGAAGTTTAAATAGACTCTTGCAGTTTACTGGGTCTGGGCAAGTATCTGTCTTGCATCTGAGGTATCCTATGTCATGTGTGGATACATGGTCTCCCTTATAGTGCATGAAAAATCACTGGGCAAGTTACTAACATACAGAGAAATGTTTGGGCCAGTATTTGTTGTCCTCGCTGTGCCTCAATCCATTTCATTGTCATCCTACTATCTGCTGCGGCTGAGAGGGTACTGAGCCATTGAGACCACCTATAGCACTGTTTGAATCATAAAAAAAATTGGTGAGGGAATTCATAAAGTTCAGAGCCTTACTGTGGAAGATCGTCTTAGCCAATAGTCTTATCATCTTAGGAATAGGTACCAGTACAAAGGCAATGGGTATGACAGTCTGAAAAGGTGATCTCATTGGCAATACATTAGAAAAATAGTCAACAAATTTGAGGTAATGACCTGAAAAGATGGGAGCCCTGAAAGAATAACATATTCAGTGTCAAAATAAGAATTGCTGGACTAGAACATTCCAAACAAGCCCCTAAGAGAACATTCTTTGCCTAAAAGGAGAAATAGAATACAGGTGGGGGAAATGTTCCCTGCTACTGATACGCAACACTGGACATCAAACTTTGGACTGAAGAAAGCAAGGGGAAAGCAAGATTCTGGTCTCAATCCTCTGTGTTTTGGCATGTGTACTGAGAGCAGCAAGGGCATCAGCAAGCAGGGCAGGAAAGCACAGTATGGCAATCAATGAAGACAGAGTAAATATTTCCAAATAGGAAAGGTGAATTGGTGGCCTCCATGGGAGATACAGACCCTCACCCATGGGGTGACAGTGGGACAAGCCTTAAAGAAGTTAATCAATAAAGGGATAAATTACAGTCTCTTTCCAGGTGGATAAAAATGACTTATGCCAGGCTTGCTCCTGAGGGTGAAACATAGAACACAGAAATACAAGCAAGAGAAAAACATTTGCTATTCAAAAGGCTCAGAGGTGCCACCAGTTGCAAACTGGGACTCTACCGTGAGTGGATTTATGTATTTATACCTGCTTTGTCCAGATGTATTGGGGAACAAACATGTTCCAATTATTGCCCTTGTCTGTTCTACCCTCACTTACTGTCAGTAGCTGGAGATCACCCTTCTTCCTTTCAAGTGAATGGAGTGTCCCAGCTCTGAGCTGTCTCAACTTATATTCAAATAGAGCACTTGGGACCTAGTGGAAAGAGAATGCTGAAACAGAAGAAAAAGAAAAAAAAGAAAAAAAAATCTATCTATCTCTGTGAGAAAGCCCTACAAGTCACACGCCATCAGTGGTATTCAGGGTACTACACTGCCTTACCAAACACTTGCTGTCTCAGTAGCTTTGTCATGGCTAGGCTTCGCGAACGAAGATTTGGGAAGGGCTCTACCCACGTTTCTTGCAAGCGCATTGGTGGCTAAAAAGGCCAATACGAGAAAGGCAAGTCCGGTTGCAAAAGACACAGTAGAAAGACTCCTTAGATGGTATATTCTGCAAGGCTCGATTCTTTCTGCGTTGTCTTTTCTCCTCAAGACTGATCCTGCGTGCTTTCTCAAAAGCATCAGCAGCGTTATAAATGGTCTGTCTCCAGGCCTCCCGATTAGAGGCCAGAGTAGACCAGTTATGGTGATCAATATGCCCGAGGCTGAGTTGTTGCTTCAGGGAGTCCTTGTATCTTTTCTTCGGAGCTCCTCTCTTGCGGCAGCTGGAGGCAAGTTCACCATAAAGCAGGATCTTAGGGAGGCGGTGGTCTTTCATCCTGGAGACGTGCCCTGCCCATCGCAGTTGCGTTCTCAGTAGCATGGCCTCAATACTTGTGATTGTTGCCTGTTCAAGAACAGATGTATTGGTTACATAATCTGACCAGTGGATGTTTAGGATTGTACGGAGGCAGCGTTGATGGAAGCGTTCTAGGAGACGCAGGTGGTGGCGGTAGATGACCCATGATTTGGAACCATATAAAAGAGTAGACAGCACTATGGCTCTGTAAACACTGATCTTGGTACTTTTCTTCAAGTGTTTATTAACGTATAAAGACCACAAATGGCAAAATAGTAAGTAATATAATAGTAATTCCTCTAAGGAGTTCATGGTAGCTGACCACTTAGCATCAGTGATTCTGAGTCTGCTTAGCAGCCAAATACATGAGGAAATGTTAAATCCTCAATCTTCTAGAAAACTTTAAAAATAGCAATTCAGATCAATGCTTTCATATTAAATTGTACTTAAGAATAAGTGAAGTATATCACAAACCTGTCAGAGTGAGAGACTTGATATATTCATTCTTGGGGCTGATTGAGAGTTCCTTAAATGTCCTGTAAAAATGTACTTTTTTTGTCAGGAAGTATTATTTTTCATTCAGATCTATCTCTCTTTTTTTTTTTTAGCTCTCAGCTGCTTGGAAATAAATCATGCTATTACTGAAAACTGAAAACAAAGTTTATCTCACTGGGGTATAATAAATCTTAGCTAAAATAGAGATTTATTTTTTTAATGTAATGATTTTATGTTTGAAAAATGTTGAAGTTGTGACAAAAATCAACAAAAGCCAGGAAATTCAAAGTTAATTCTGAATTGTGTCCATAAAGCACCTCATTAAGCCCAGTCATTGTATCCCATGTGGAATCATACAGTTTCCAGAGACATATGTAATTGTTCATAATAAAAGGGCGTATTAAGGACAGAATCAGTGGATGTCCCCAGTCCAGTAATAAAATAATCGTATTGTTCATATGCTCTGTAATCCATGAAAGGTGGTTCCATCTGGACCTAAGCAGTGAAACACTCTGCTTAGGGTAATCTGGAAAAAAATTTAAAAAACCCAATGAAAAAAACCAAAGCCTCGAGTTAGGTATCAAGTCAAGGCACATGAGGGGAAACCTCCATCGTCTTCATCCAATAACAATTTTAAAAACCGACTTGTTGATTTAACATCAGAACTGTTTGCATATATTTTGCTGAATGAGTTTCTTAATTAAAGATTAAATTTTTTTTAAAAATTGTCTCATAGCAAGATTTCAGTCATCAAGCATTCACTGATCCATAGTCAAGTAAGGGTTGAAGCCCTCCCAGTTTTCCTGCAGAATCACCATAGGGCTGACAAGAATCAAAATGCTGCCAGAGTTTGTAGTTTTAAAGTAAACCCACTATATGCACTCCCAAGCCATTGCAGTAGACTTTTAAGAGCTCTTTGAAGAGAAAATTTCAAAAATCTCCAGGACAAGTCTTAAACTTGTTTGGATTTTTCTGAAAAATGAGATCTTATTTTTTGAGGGGGAAATAAAAAAGGAAAATTTGAAACATGAATGTTCTAAAATTTCCTACCAAGTACCATGTCTCAAATACATATAATTTGAGGTTTGAATTTCTTTTTATTTTTTTTCCTTGCAGAAGTTAAATTGTCGGGGGAAAAAAAACCCGGTTTTTCTTTGTTTATGAAACGTGCAAATGCTGCATAGCTGTTCTCCTGCCCCTGGGAGTACAGTCCAATACACCAACTTAGCAGGGAGAGGTACATTTTATTTTATTGCACAAAAGGGCACCATAAAATGGTTTTATTTTCAAAACTCTACTTACCTTGCCATGTATAGCATCTGGGAAGTCTAAACCTCAAAAAGTGTGCAGTAGTCTGCAGTGATCTCAGATAGGTGATGCTCCTGTGTCCTGCTGATGGGCAGAATACTGAGTGTTGGCTGATGCTGGGCTAGGAGGAAGGACTGTGAAGTCATGGGGCAGAGCCACAGCCACAACATGGAAGCCAAGAGGAGCTGTTCTTCTTCATGGAAATGCAGGGACTTGCTGGTCTGAGCCTGAGGAGGCAGGGTTGAAATGAGCCTCCATATGCTAAGCTGGAGCCAGAGCCTCTTCTGGCAGTTCATTCTTTGAGGGCAAGGCTGCTGGGACACCATCTTAGCTGCCAGAGGGTAGACAAACCATTGGAGGAGTGTGCTGGCCTGGTAGAAATCCCAAGAGAGAAGCAGAACCAAAGGAAAACAGGTATGCTATTGGCATGAAGGAACTAACTGAATGGCTTCAGAAGGACATGGACGGGAGCTCTGTGGGAGGAGAAACCTTCTGTTCCACCTGTACGGCATGGGATGGAGCAGGCAAGGCATAATTTATACATACATACCTGAATGCTTGGGAGTATCTCTATATAAAACAAAAGGCAGCCAGGCAGAAACAGCTCAGTGTTGTCACTGCAGCGGACAATGCTCATATCATGCTTGGCGAATGTAGGTAACCAAACCACACTCTTAGAATGCTCTTAGAGAAAAAGGAATTTCAAGCATGGTGGATTTGACAGATTTGAACCGGGTATCTGTTGGAAAAAGAAAAAAAAAAGAAAACCAGAAGGAAAAATATTTTTATTGCGAGAGCTCTGAAAACCTCAGCTACTACCATTCTCTTTCTAGAAACCTGAGAGCATTGCAATATTCCATCTTCCACTGGAATTGTTTCTGTTCAGATCCTGCCTGCGTGAGTGTGGGTTTAGAGATGTTTATAAGACTCTCTGTGGGGATTCAAACAATATGCTGAGCAACTGCATTCTGATTATCAAGATCCATTAAGCTGTCTCAAATCAGGAGCCCCAAAATTGAAATATCAAAAATCATCAGTCACTTTGAAAATTTAGGTCATCTGTTTCCCTGTCATTTCTCTTTCTCAGCTAGAGTTCTCTTTGATCTATGGCCCTTTTACATTTTTTTTCCTAGCTAAGTGAGATTAAGCTGCAAGAGAAGAGCCAGATCTGATTTAACTGTCACTCAGAATCAGCAGCTTCAGGGCTACAAAGTGTGCAAAGCTCCTTTGAATTGACTGTTGCAAAGGCATTTTTAGGTGAATAGACCTATGTTTGTTACCTTAATGTTTTCTCAAAGAATACCATCAATGTATAAGCTTTTTTTTGATCTAGGGTATCCATAAACTATCCTTACCAAAAGAGAAACATCCCAAGTATTTTAATGTTGTTATTGTCTTAATTTTGATTCAAGAAATTCGTTCTACATTGTTTGGGATTTATTCCACTAAAAAAAAAAATCAAAAACACAGTCTGGGTACCTGTAAATAGTGTGCCATGCCCAGATTCAAAATAGTTTTGCTTACACTTAGAGTCTGTTGGTACAACCTTATAAATTGATTAGTAGTATAAGGTGAATTAACACATGCTTGGTGTTGAGGTACTACTTCAATTCAAAGCTCATTTGCCACTACTCTTAACATATATTTAGACATGCTACACCCTCATATTATATCTCTTTTGACTTCAAGGCATTAAGCAGGATTTAGGCTGATTTCAGGCACCAGCAAACATGTTCTCCCCTTAAGGTGCTGCAAAGCTCTGAAAGCCACTAGTGCTTCCCTCCTTAGACTAATCATTTCCTACTTTTTCCTGATAACCGCTCTAGATGCAATTATTTGGTACTTTGATCTTGCTTAAGCTTCACTGAGGTTTGGAAGCTCAGTACCTGAGATCCCCAGGGCTATATCCATACCTAGCTGTAGAACAAACCAGGACCAAACTCCAGTCTTTGGACAATGTACATCCACAAATCAAAATTCTTCCCTTCCCTCCCCACAGTTGGATGTCAGTGTCTAAACTGTCTCTTGGCACTGCTTCTAATGAATGCCATTCCTCTGGAAAACTGTGCCAAGGAACATGTTACTAACTAAACAGCCCACTTGACTGCAAGCAAGTGCCTCTGTTACTGAGTGGTGTAGATATAGCCTTAGGCACTACTGCAAGGGGGCAGACAGGTGTTTAAGTGCTTAGTTTGTTAATGCACACTTTTTCAAGGAAGCCGTTTAACACTTTGTTTCTGAAGAATAAAGCAAAGAGTGCACTTTCAAACCTGCTGGACTGTATGAGTCACTTAAACTCACCAATAACTATCTAGTATCCTGATTTTCTGGTTTGTTAACTCCACAGTCTCTCAAAGAAATTTTTCATATAGATACCCATGTTCATTCTAGTTTGTTATTGGATGGCTTGAGTTCCTTTACTCATTCACATTACGGTCAGCATGTTTAAAAATAATCTAATTTTTATTTTAGAGACTAAACAGTTGTGGTTTAACCCCAGCCAGCAGCCAAGCCCCATGCAGTGACTCAGTCATTCCCCCACCAGCAGGATCGGGGAGATAATCACGAGGGTAAAAGCCAGAGAACTCGTGGGTTGAGATAATGACAGTTTAATAGGAAAAGGAAAAGCCATGCACAGAACCAAAGCAAAACAAGGAATTAATTCATTGCTTCCCATGGGCAGGCAGGTGTTCAGCTCTCAAGGAGAGCAGGGCCTAATCATACATAATAGCTACTTGGGAAAACAAATGGCATCACACCAAATGTCCCCCCTTCCTCCTTCTTTCCCCCACTTTATATACTGAGCATGATGTCATATGATCTGAAATATCCCTTTGGTCAGTTTGGGTCACTGTCCTGGCTGTTTCTTCTTCCATCTTCCCATACACCCCCAGCCTCATTGCCAGTGTGGCAGTACAGAAAGCAGAAAAGGTCTTTTCCCTGTGTAAGCCCTGCTCAGCAATAACAAAAACATCTTTATATTATTATCACCGTATTCAGCATAAATCCAAACCACTGCCCCATACCAGCCACTGTGAAGAAAATTAAGTCTATTCCAGCCAAAACCAGCACAACAGTGAACTAAACAGTGAATATTTTGATCACTGCTGTCTGTCTTGACAAGTTATTGACAAAAACACTATTAATTTGTCCTGCTGAAGTAGCAAAATGACAAATAATCTTCTTTTTTCACGTCAGTGCCAAAATGTTGAATCTTTAGTATGAAGTGCTAAGGTAATTATAGCTATGTTTAATTTATTAGCTTAATCTGAGATTTAAATTTTATTGTACTTTAAAGAATGTTCCATTGTGGTTAAGCAACAGTTAGATAATAAGAGCATAATCTTATAGAAAGGTACTAGAAAAGGCTTTGCAAGTAGGAATGATTGGAAGATTTTAAAGTATATAAAAAGTCTTAGTCCTTTCAATACGATATCAAATCTTCTCATTGCTGTACTATATCTGTGACTACAAAAGCATTTCTAGAGAAGGGGAAGATGTTACTCACTTAAAATACCAGCAAAACCAAAGTATTCTAAATTTTGCAAGCATTATCATTCCTCCCTTACCTAAACTCTTGTATAGATCTCTTCATCCTGAAACTGTATTCCACCTCAAAAGCAGTTGCATTTTGATGATAGATGAAACAAGCCATTACACAGTTCAGTGTGTTAAAGTGCTCTGAGACCCTTTGGGAAAAGTTATTATATATATGTACCAGAGGTACTATTTCAAGGCAGCAACTCTGCCAAATGTTAAGCTGAGGCTGAAGCCTTACAGCTGAGTTGTTAACCTCTGGAAACAGGAGTTTAAACTGCAAATGCTGATCTAACCTTACCTCTGGGGAAGTAAATGGTAATATTGAAAAATTATGCAGCTTCCACCTCCTGTCCAAAGACAAAACAAACATTTTAAGTTTTATTTTATAGTTTTCTTCTCCAGCTAATTTAGACAAGCTTGTTGGCAAAATAATAATTCCTGTGCTTAGTAAGCAGTATTTCAATCTTCTGAATCCCACTCAGAAGAAAATTTGCAAGGGTGGATTGCTTTCATCCTTGGTTTGTAAGTAGAATTGAATTCTGCTCTCCGCCTTTTCAGTGCCCCCATCAGAGAATAAAGTAAACACACAAGGTAAATGTGCCAGACCAGTGGGTTCCAATGTATGAAAGCACAGGAACAGGCAAGCTGAGGGAAAAATGGAGGTGAAAGATGACAGGAAAAGTATTATTGCAGATGTACCATCTTTAGCTGTTATGTTTAAAAGACAGGGAAAAAAAGAGAAAATACTCTGCAGTTATGTAGAAGGTCATAATAGATGGAAAGAGGAAACATGTTCTCCTTTGGGCAGGCAGGGAGGAAGAGAAAGCTTGTCCTGCTCCACTCAAAATAAATCTTTACAAACTCTTGGAAAGAAATGTTGCAAAGAAACCTTAAATGGCAGGATTGTATTTATTCATAGAAAATGGTTTGCATTGCATGTAATAAATTCTTTATTCCTTCTTCTCTGAGTATAGCAGGATACTACTTACTTACATGCCTTAACTATTAATTACTGAAATACAAGAATATATGCAAGGAAAAAGAGTATTCGAATTATAGTATTTATCATGCTACTTCAACCCCCTCTGAGATTTCTCTACAACTAGAAATTGGATAGGTTGAGAAGATGAAACGTGATCCTTTTTATTTTCAGATAGTAGAAAGCAAAAAGGAAGCAAAATAATGCAAAATAATCAGTATTGCACCCTCTATGAGGTCTGTCATCCTATTAGGTTCACAAAGGTTCTACACGGAAAAGCAGTTTTCTCTCCCATCTTGTCTTCCTCATTAGATTCAGAATGCGAAAATTTTCACTTGGCCCTTTGCAAGCAAGTTAGGACACCTTCCCACTGTGTCTTTGGCTAATTGCTAATGCAGTCCATATTACTTTATTCCCCAAAAGCCATAGAAGGAGCAGGACAAGGGTAAAAATTAACAGCTACAGCCACAAATAGACACAAGACATAGAAAGGAAAAAAGAGCAATCCTGTGCATTCCATTCCTGCTACTGTTGCTTTTTCCACTCCCACTACCTACAATGTCCCTGCAGTCAGCCCCTCAGCCTGCCTCACTGCAGGTGGGGAAAGCTGGGGGAAGATTTCAACTTCCAGCTGTGTCAATCCAGGAGATATAGCTCTTGGAGGGAGGATTTCATGGTGGGAAGAAGTGCAGAGGGTGCAAAGGTTTGAACGCGTCCAGTTACCCATTTACCAGTGTTTATTTATCAAATACAATCGTAATGGTTGGGGCTGAAAGGACCCTAAAAATCATCCAGTTCCAACCCCCCTGCCATGGTCAGGGACACCTTCCACTAGACTGGTTTGCTCAGAGCTCCATCTAGCCTGGCCTTGAACACTTCCAGGGATGGGACATCCACTTTTCTGGGCAAACAGTTTCAGTGCGTCACCACCCTCACAGTAAAGAATTTGTTCCTGATATCTAATCTAAACCTTTCAGTTTGAATCCATTTCCCCGTGTCGTGTCACTACATGCCTTTGTAAAAAATCCCTCTCTGGCTTTCTTGTAGGCCCCTTTAGGTACTGGAAGGCTGCTATATGGTCTCCTCATAGCATTCCCTTCTCCAGGCTGAAAAGGCAAGTTCCCTAGATAAGGAAAGCATGCCCTTTCTACCAGTGCGTGGCAACAACCGGGCAATGGAAGGCAAGTTTAGCCTCAGAGGTTGGTTGACATTTTCCATCACCAGTCCTCAGGTATAGATGTCTCTAAGATGCCTGTACTCATGTGTGGAAGTTGTGGAAGCAAATTGTGGTCTGCAGCTGGTCCCCGGAACAATGTCCCTTCTGCAGTGCTTTCACCCCTTATTCAGATGTGAGGGTGCATAGTGAGTGGATGGAGAGAAGTTTGATGCCTCACAGTGATCCATTCACCACAAAAATTTGGGACCCACTAATCTAAAGTGATCTGTTAACTTCAAACTGTTCTCTCCTGGAGCCTATAAACCAAAAATCAGAATTCTTGATTTAGTGTACACCCTGTCCTGTTCCCAGAAAGTCCACAGAGGTTTCATGTGTTTTCCTGGCCAATATGTAACCATGTTATTGGAATGCAAATGAAAATCAGAAAATCAGAAGACAAAAATTATGAGTAATGAAGGGTAGAGACAAATAGTTCCGTGGGAAAATAACCTGTAGAGATCGTACAGTTAAAGACTGCAATCTACAGTCAGATGCATCCTAGAGGTGTACTCATGAGAGCTGGAAACATTTCAAAAGCCTTATGGCATTAAAATAAAAGTTTATCTAAAAATACAGCTGTTTTAAACAAAACACACTGAGGAAGAGGTATGAAGAGTCTCAATAATTCTGTAAATATTCATATACGGAGACATCTTTTTTTTCTCTCTGAAATGATAGTTGTTTAAAAATTTGCCTTATTTTACTGCTCCAAAAGAGTGTTTAAAATTGCAATGCAACTTTTGCTTGAGCTGCAAAATTTGGAGAGACATTTCACAGAAGATCCAGAAATATTTTGTTTTTCTTCTAAACCAAAACAAAAGGAAATTTCAAAATCTCTGAATTTCTTGTGCAATGGATGTTGCAGATCTACACAGCTGAACTCACTGTTCAGAATAGTTTTTCTCCACGGATGCTTATGTGTTATGGCCTAATTTTGCTATTAACTCATTTACTATACATTTCCTGTCTGTAGAAAAAAATGCAATGAACATTCTGCATTTTTTTATATTTTTTGATAATTTTACAACATATGAAGCTATCTCATAAATATTTTCAATAGAGAAGTTTATCAGATCTGAAAATAAAACAATCAGAAGATCATCCATGTTAAGGTGATGGCCTCTTGATATTTCCTCTTTATTGTTGTGCTTCATAATGATATTTCTAACTTAGTGTGCATGTGTGCGTTTGTTGAAATATAATTAACCAGTGCGTCAGAAACAGATGCATTATTTCATATGTTGTCATTGCCAAGTTCTTCTATCTATATCTATATATATATACTTTATTTTTTGATGTAGAAGGCTAAGTTTCTTCCAAATCATGCAGAAATAAATCAAGGTATTGTACTGCATGTGCATATGAAAATGAATAAAAACATGTAAAACAGTCAATATTTTTAATGGAAATATTAATGCATGTTACTGTAGGTGTGCAACGAACTTTATTGGTCACACAAATTGACTGCCATCAGTAGGTGCCTTAATAAATACTATCTCCTAATTTTAAACAATAGAGAGAGGCACAAAATGCTAATGCTTTTTTATCATATGTATGATACACATGTAGGAAACAGAGAGTATGTTAATGTGCTATTAAATATTTTACATTTTTAATTCTGGAATTTAATAATACCTACAAGTTTAAAGTGATCTCACAGGATTTTCAATAACTTCTGTATATTTGACTCCATTGTGTTTACTATAAAAAAAAAGAAACTGAGCCATTTATTTTCAGTGGCCAAGATGAATAAAATAAAAAAAAAAAGCAGAAAAGAGTTTAAAGTAAATTTAATTTATAAATTTATTTCAATTATATGGGTCTAGGTTATTGTTATCTGGGGACATAAATAATAGTAATATTAAAACTAAATTATCTAAGGTGATACGTTTTTATATTTGCCAATCCAGTCATTGCCCTGAACAATTTCTCCATCATGGAAAGTCAGCTATCCTGCCAATATGTCTATATTAACATCTCTGCTAAGGCAGGATACCAGTAATAGATTTTCCATACATAATCCAGTTATGAACTCGCTTTATTGGAATAAGATACTTTAAATCCCAGTGGTTAGGAAGATGCAGAACTTTAAAGTATTCACTCTTCTCAGGCAAATTATTACCTATATTGATCTTCAGGTCAGTAAGGTTTTGGTTAAAAAATCTGTACTCCAGGAAACTGAGAAAAACATCTTCTAAAAGGAGAGAAGATGTTCTATGCTTGAAGAATGTTTCTTATTTTGGTTGCTTTTATTATGTGTTTTTAATTGGTGTTGGAGGAAAACATTTAGTTGACCTTATGACAATTCATTGCAGCTACTCAGAAACTGGAATATCAGGGGTAAACATGGCAGCAAATCAGTAGAGATTATTAAGCAGATCTAACTGAACGAAGTCAATATGTTTTCCCCATTTTTTAAGGAGTTAAAGCAACAAATCACCATCATGTTAGGATCCCAAGCATGTCGGATCTACAGTATCTGAAATATGCCAGAAAGTGTAAAATCCTTCTTAGGAGCTCTTCCAGCTTGCTAAGAATCTGTGATCAGGAAGATTTCTCCCCTTCCTTTGCTACTCAATTCTTCCGACTGTTTCCCACAGTAGAATTCATTAAGAAAACTCAGAAACGCCAGGAACTACATTTTAAGAGGCAGTAACATCTTTACTAACTCTGACTCTGTTCCCATCACAAAGTATTTCTTTGCTTTGAAAGAGGACTGTGTTCCTGTCGGCTGCACGCGGAGAAAGGAAATGAAAAAAAATCTGCTTGCAGAAACATCCTCAGGAAACATATACATTGCACAGATCCCCAAAAAGACTTTCCAATTATTCAAAGATTTGGTCAATGCCCACTATGGACATTTGTGTCTGGGGTATCCTCATGCCCTCAGCATCTTTAGCTACTTTACCTGGTGTGGTGGGGGGAAACAGTTTTCCCCCTAGAGTTATAAAATGGTAAACCCCCAGGGGGTAGTGACCCTTGGGATTTGACCCAATCAGCGCTCCTGCAAAATATAAACATATCATTTAGACCGGAAAAGAAAGTAGTTGTAGTTGTTGGAGGAGAGGTGGCCATGTTGTGAGCCACGAGGAAGGGGCAGGGGCCCCTTCGGGGGGCCACAGCCCCCACAGCCCCCGGTTGGGGGGCTACAGGGACTTGGAACAGTGTAAGACTGGGTTAAGTATCTGTAGTTGAGTTTTTTCCTCCACCGTGGACAGTAGAAGTGGCAGCAAGAACAGCACTGACCGAGGAGAAGCGGTGGCAGAGAGTCAGCAGTAGATAAGGAGCAGCAAACAGACATTGCAGCCAGGCAAGAAGACACAGAGTTGTCTGAAGAGAAAGAGAGCAGCAGCAGAGAGAGAACTAAGTTTTACAGAGAGAGAGTTTTGGGGTAAGGACTGCAACCAGAATCCTCAAACTCCTTGGAGACCTCTCCTCTCATAGAGAGGAGGGGGTGGTGGACTCCCACCTGAGAGGAGTCCTAAATGCAGCATGCGCTGCAAAGAGAGGAGCTGAGGAGCTCAGGCTTCCCGGAGCTGGACCGGGACAGCCAATGGAATACGGAGGAGGGTTTCCCCTCCCTGCCACTGCCAAGCTGGCAGTTTTGAGACAGAGCATGGAGCTCTGCAAAAAGGACTTGAATCCCCTGAAGATACAGACCGTCGTGAAGACCCCTGCGCTTCGTGATATGACCATGGTGGAACGACCTTTGTCTGGGTGAATGCAGCCTACGGAAGAGGAGACCTTCATTTGGAGATGAAGGGCCGAGGGGCTTGGATATCCCCTCGTGTGTATTGGCAGAGATCCAGCTACAGCTGTTGCATGGAAGACAGAGAGAAACTGCTGCCTTAGAGGGACTGCTGCTCTGAGAGAGGAAAGGATCTTTCCCTTCTTCCCTCCTGGACTTTTATTTGGAAGGGAGAAGAGATTTGATCCATTGTAAATACTGTATGTCATGGTAGACATAGTTAAGACTGTATATGATGTATTATACTATTTATTTGTTGTACAGTGTCTTGTAATGTATTCCCTTCCCCCCATTTTGAGTCTCGTGCGTTGTCTGGAAAACCCATCTCACACTGGGTTGAGATGTGGGAGGGGGGCTAGGACTCGAGAATTGGATTTTGGGGCTCTCAAACCATGACACTTGGACCTTTAGTAGCTGCTAAGCTCTCAAGAGCTCAAGATCCTCAAACAAGAAAGTTAAGTGTTCCTAGTACTGTAGAGAAGTTGAAGGGAATGAAGATAAATTGCTTTTTCTCTCCCACTTCATATGAGCTAAGGTTTTGATCCTGATTTGTTCTACAATCACACTGTTAAAGCTGTTTCACTCCAGGCAGTCTAGTCCACTTGCTGGAGAGTATAGTATGGCATCAAAGTGATCAGTGGTAAAATGGACAATAAATTGTAAATATCAACCTTTCATGCAGGTTTTACACTTTGATAAGAGCTGAGATAGTGCACCGAAATAAAATTTTTCTCCTGCACTTTAGCATTTTCAGTTTGGAAAAGACTAATACATTTCAGGTCATATAGCTTGCTCCCTAAAGTGAGATATTTACTAATTTAGAAGGTGCTATCAAAATAGCAAGAAAGAGGAAATGAAAGAGAGAGCAAAATAGTGATACCTTTCCTGGCACAATAATCTCTGGGTCTTTGACCCAGAAAAAAATCGTTTTTGCTAAATCTTGAAAGTGCTGGCAAGAGTTCCAAATAAGATATCAGGAAAGGCAAACAGATTTCTGTGGTGGAGGAGATTGTATTAACTTATCACCCCTACTGAAATAATTACTTTATTTGGAATGATTCTTCCTTAAAAGCCATAGTGATTTTGTGTACTAACTAGAGAGGGAGACAGAGCATCAATCATAAATCTTTTGGCAACATTATCATCTGACAGGCTGGAATTAGACTGTGGATATGACATGGTTCAGGATTCTACTTTCATTTTCCTTTGGTGTAAGATTCACCTATTAATCATCTTGCATGCAAATAAATGTATTTTAATCATATTTTAAAAAATGAATGTTGTATTATGTAAGCACTCAGCTGTGAAAGCACTCAGCTGCTTTATGTAAGGTATTTTGAGATAATATGGTATCACAAACAACATCAACAACAACAAAAAAGACAATATATTTAGAAAAATTAATGTCTTCTCTTGTACTGAAGATATTTTGTCACAGAAATGCTCACTCCTCTGTGCTGTTCCCATACACAGTAGTCAAATAAAATATGCAGATTTTTACAACAAAGTTTTGCAATTTTTAAACATTTATCTCGATTTTAAATAAGCATTCTTTCCCTGTTTTTTCTGCTTAGTTGTTAACCAACATTACAGTGCTGTAATCAGAAAAAAAATAAAAGCTTGCTGAACGGCTAATGTTAAATACACATGTATTCCTTATTTGTGGAAAATTATATTGAGGTGAATGTACTAATCCAGAGGGCAAACTTGATGTAGATTCCAAATAGGGACAATAATAAAGACAGCTGCTAGTGTTAAAAGAAATATTGCTGGTAAGAATTTTTGCAAGATGCATCACTTTCCGTTGTAGTAACCTTGCGTCCAAATATATCTTGGGCATATAAAAAGAGTATCCTGGTTACACACACCAGAGGCACCTGAACATGGCTAAGAACACTAGATTCAAAACACCAAGAATATTAGATCCAAAACACCATTTTTCAAAAGAAATTTTCTTGTATCAGAACTTGTATAAGTAGACATTCTAACTCACTATTTAACAGAAAATAAAATCCTCAGAGCTGTACTGAGTATGCCATGGAAGTACTAATGTACCATTTCCTTTGAAAACATCACGAATAAGCATTTCACATAATTAGAGAGCTTGTCTAAATTCACTTTGTTTCATGCTGCAAACTAAAGTCTGTTTTCTACCTTAGCATTGTTTTTCTTGAAGAATTAGAATATGCTGAAATTCTTGTAGCTGAAGCACTTCCTTTTGGTCTTAATTTAGAAACTGTAGGATTAGATGCCTGAAAATTAAAAGGTAATGTCTTGATTACAAGCACTTAAGCTCCCATGTGTATATGGTTTCATCAGAGATTCTACAAAATGAAGGAAGTCCTGGAACAATCCATCGTAACAATATTTGTTTGCTAAAACAAAAATGGAGATCTGTAGGAACTGTTATGTGAATTTAAAAACATTGTTCACCTTTGTTAGTAACATGGGATATGCATATACATGCTTATACCTTGACAAACTTGTAGCTCTCCTGTTCCAAAGGTAGTTGATTGTTGTGCTTTCTGCTCATCATTCTCCATATTTTGTATCCATCTTCTTCTTGACTTGGTCCACAGATCACTGAAGCAGTTAGCTTCACTGTCTTCCAGGAGACAGCTGGTCTCTGCAGCTATCTGACCTATCCCTCATTCTCTCCATTCCCAACACTATAGCCTTGTGATGGAGCATCAAAGAGCTGTTGCTACATACATGGTATTTTCTTTGATATTGTTCTCCATTAAAAAAGAAAAATTCTAATCAGACTATAGAAAACATCCCATCCCTGAGAGTAAGATACTACACCAAAAACAAAGAAAATCTCAAGGAACCAGCGAAGCTCAGGGTCCCACCTTAGGTAATTTGGCCATTGTCAAGTTGCAGGAGCCAAGTGTTTGAGCTCCTCTAGATTAGAGGTGTTTCTGGCCTTCAGCTCTGACCCTGTAGATTTAGTCCCTCTGACACTGCTACTTCGCATTTCCTAAAAAAATGGGCAACTGTTTGCAAATTGTCTTCCATAGGCAATGTTTGGGTAATGCATCTCTATTTTATATGAGGTATACCTAGAGAGAGAATATAATGAACTATTGTCCTGAGGCATTTATCTTTGCAGCTTTGAGAGGAGCAATGTATAGTAGCCATGAAGATAAACAACACTTCAGGGCATAGTATCATTTATAAAATATTCTCAGTACTTTAGGTTCCATTTCATTATTAGAATTTTAAAAAGAACTGGTTTTTTGGTTACTTTCCAGAGCTAGCAGTCACAGAGGTTAATTGCAAATTGCTTGCAGTCTTGGAAACAAAGATGTATTTGTGCAAATGCTGCCTTAAACAACAATAAAAAATGTGAGTAGGACCCACTCAGCCCTGTAAGTGAATTATACCCAAGACAGTTTTTCTCCTCAAAAAATCCCATCTCCCCCAAATGTTATCATGCACCAGCATTTACAGGATGGCTTTCAAAGTGACAAAACTAATAGGGAAAAAGATAACTAACTTAGATAGACAGACAGACAGCTTCCTATGGTGAACACTTAATTTTGACCAGCATGTGAAGTCCTTCCTCTTTACCTATCTCCAATGAGATATCTCTCGGAGTATATCCAGGAAGGATGTGGATCAAAAGGAGGAAGCCCAAGGCAGATCAGCAGGAATGGTTAGGTGTGTAGGTGTCAAGGATTGAAAGAATTTGGGTTGTTCAACCTGAAGAAAAGGTTTCTGGACGGAGAGCATGGCAGTTACTGGTATACAAATCACTAGAAAAATTTGCAGTAGGAGACAGAATAAAATATTCTTAATAAATAGATTTTTAAAAGACGGTGAGGGAAGTTCAAACTAGATACCAGGAAAACCTTTGTAATGTAAAGTTAGTAAAGCAACAGAATAGGTTACTGGAAATGCTGTGAAATTTTCACCACTGGAAGTCTGATGTGCATGTTTATCTAGAGACAGCACAAGTACAGTTAACACTGCTTTGGATCTGGGAGACAGAATGTGCAACTTTCTAAAACCCTTTCAGATCAAGGATTCTGTGGTTTGTTAAAAAATGCTACATAATAAATACATGCCTCAATGTTAGCAATAAAACAGCACAAATATAAAATTAATCATAATCATTCAGCAGTGCATCTTATCCCAGAACTGTTAGTCTTTTTTCTTTTTTAGATAATGACACCAGTTGGCAATTGCATGATAAATTATTTATCCTAAGTTTAGTTAGCTTAGACAAATGAGTTATTTTATGGCTAATTCGGTATGTAGACTTTAGACTCAGTGGAGTAGAGTTTAAGCCCATTTTGAAACAGATTTGGTTATTTCAGTTAATCACTTGCTCTCCCTGCACGCTAGTTTTTCACTTGCAAGGAGGACAACATCTTTTCCAGATTTTAACTAGTTCCTGTAGGCATACATGGAATGAAGAATGGAAACCAGCCATTTCCAGGAGTGGCCAGACACTTTATTTAGATAAACAAATAGTAGTAGACACTTCTTTTAATCAGGCAGCATAAAATGAAGCTGAAATGATCTGTAGATATCATTAGGAATAAAAGGTCAGCCTTAGCATAGGTATCATTTTATTACTGTACAATAATTCCCCCGAACAAACAAAAATTTGGTATTTCATCCTATAGGCAGCATCATAATGAAGATTAATTCTTTAATACTTCAGGACAGTAGGCATAGCACATGTAAAGTTATTGAACCTTAAAATGTTTTTTGGATCAAACTACTCCATTGGCCCTTAATTTGCTATGGATTATTTTTTTCAGTCAGATATATTTGAGTTTATATGTACTTTTTTGCTGAGGTGGATGAGAATTTAAGAGCTGCATGGAATAAAAACAAAGCTTTTATGCCTCTAAGGAAAACTCCTGCTGAAATGGTCAGAACTGCAATCCTAAAAGTTCCCGACTGGCTCTTTACTCACGATCACTCAGCACACAAGCTTGCCAAGCCGAAGTACGTGCCTTCCACCAGTGTTAGACTCCCACTACCTAAAGACTGTAACAACCTATTAATTCCTCAAGTTCATTCAACTCAAAGTGCAAGTGTAAGAACTGGATCTCTCTCCCCCAGGGGAGGACGCTGTACCAGGAACTCAGCTCAGACTGTATTTGATCTTATCTGCAAGGTGATTGAAGTACAGCACTCTGTACAGGAGAGTGTTGTCTCTGTACATCCTCCCTTGGCTCTCCTGCACACAGCAGGCTCTGACAGTTTCTCAGTTTAGTTTGTGGTCCCATGAGCTGAAATTGGCCCTCCTCTTACTTTTGGTAGTGTTAAATGACAGTTATTTGAGGATTTATAGTCGAAACGTGCCTTTTACACTGTTGCTTTTTCTCACTTATGGTTAGAGGAAGTGGCGTATGTATTTTTAACTAGGAGCCATAAAACTTATAAAAAGACACAAAGCTTAATGTTTTAGCTGAAATACAGTGAAAAAAAGAATCTGTCTTAAGACCCTTATTAAGAGCTCAACCTATTTTTCTAATACAAGATTACTAATACAGTAAAATATGCCTGTTTGTGAAGTGTGATCCAAAAGAAAAGTATAATATTTTTAATAACTACATTTGTCTCACTTAATCCCTCCCTCAAACCAGCAGACTCTCTTCCCTGACTTCATAAGAAATAAAAAATAGAACACTTCTATTTGACTGAAAAAATTTATAACTCGTTCTGGTTTTGACAGACTTGCCACTTATGGCTTTCACATTAAGTTTAACATGTTTCAGGGTGTCACTATGAGCCTGACATATAGAACAGATATAATAATTTTCTTCCCTGATGTTCAGTCTTGGAGTGCGTTCAGTGACTGCTGTCATAGCTGGACCCATGGTGTGAGGTGGATCATTTTGCCTGTGTCACAAACGCACACTCATTCCTACATATGTGCAGAAGCCAAGACTGTGGAGAACGATGGATGACTCACCTTTAGTGCTTCTCTTTTTTTTTTTTTTTGCCAGCTAGGTTGGATACAGGGGTCTCTTTCTGCAAAGACTTCCAGGATCATCCTCCACCTCTTCTCTTTGTCAAAATATCTTTATTTTTTTACCCTAGATATTATTCTGTTTAGGTAGTTCATAAGTCCTTGTTTTGTTCCAGTAATGTGTTGTTTTTCATGCCATCCTCAAAGTATGTTCATACATAAATTGATTAAAATGTCTTTTGGTAAAGTGAGGCAAAGAAGTCTGGTTTACTCACTGTCTGCATGTGACAATACTAGAAGATCTAGATATTCTTCAGAGACAGGACAATCTGTTCAAGGAAGGAAAAAAAAAGAAAAAGAAAAAAATCACAAAAAACAAACAAAACTTCAATTAATATCCATATATGAATCTTTCTATAATGTAGTCTTTTCCCAATATTTCTCAAGAATTTATCACTATAAAAAATCTTATTCTGTGTTGACAAAAATAAGGAAGAAAGTTGTTCCTATTTTACAGTCTAAACAGACTGAGGCTAAGAGAAATTCCAACACAAAATCTGATTCAATGGATACTGTTTTTTCCTGTATGTTATTGCATTGAAACTCAGGGAATTCAATGGGAAAACAAATGGTATTATAACATGCATAGATATTCCAGAATCAACAACATAACCTATACCCATAATCTTCACTTTCAAGTCATAATTTACGTCCATCCATGTAGCTTTTTTATTTCTCACAATTAATTTCATATTCTTATAGAAAAATATACTAATCAAATATGTTTCCAATTCAGGAGACCTAATTTTACAACCTTTTGAATGAGTATGCAAGTATAAATAATATAAATAATGGCCAGTCTTCGCAAACGAAGATCTTGGGAAAGGTCTTTTACCTTTCCAGCCTGCGCAATGGATTTTTTAGGTGAGACACAGCATGTGTTGAACTGAGCCCACCCTTTAATCCTAAGGTTCATCTGCCGGGGCCAAGCGAGCTTGGACAATGGCAGTGAGGTCCTCAGGATGTAGGTTTGTTTAGAGTGACCTTCTCATAGATGGATGGCCTCACAGGGCTAACGGACTCCATCTGCCCGGGGGACTGGGGAATCGAACCTGGGTCGCAGCAGAGTCCTGCATGCTAACCACTAGGCCACCAGGGGTCCCATGCAAGTATAATTGCCTTTCTTTTTGCTTGTTCAAGCAATCTTTTGATAAGTGTCTCATGACATATTTCACAGAGTTTCCTACAACATTACGTATTTTTTGTGGTACTTGAATATTAGTTTTTTGTGTGTTTACACAGTTTTGTTTCTCGCAGTGCTTCAACACATCTTCATTGTCTTAGCTTTTTCTGCAGGATGTCACCAACATCTGCGTTTAAGAAATCTTTTGACAAGTAAGATTAGAACAGTATTCTTTTGTGTTTTTTCATTTGCACATTTGACAAAAGAAATGTTTTATGTGACTAAGAAAATTAGGAAACAAATAAAAATTGTCATCTGATGGCCTAGAGAAGAATGAACTGAAAGGTGTATAAAGACAAGGTAAATTGTGCATCACAGTTCAGACAGTGCTTATCGCCACAAGTTTCACCAAGTCATTGTCTGTAGAACTATGATATTTTCCAGGGCTTGATGCGTGGACTCATCAAAAAATTCAGGGAAGTCAAGAATACAAAGAATATTTAGGATCCAGCACAGCTGGTACTGGGAAGTCATAGAAAAAGAGATTGTGTCTTCCTAGGAAATACTCTTTGGAAGAGATTTAAGCAACCTAGGGGAAGATGCTTAAAGGAATGAAAATGCTTCTACCTTAAATACAGCTTCTTGATTATGGCTTTCAGACTTTAAATTGCCCAATATAATCAGCACATGATGTGAGAGTAATGATGACACCATGAACTCTAGCATGTTACTGTGAAATCAGACTGACTTAACAAGGGACTTAAGGAAGATACATGATGGAGATCTTTTAGGGACAGGTTGTCAATCACATGTTAGGGAAGATGAGCTACTTGTGGGAAATCTTCAGAGTCTCTAAGAGAGACCTCTGCAGATGAGTGTGTGTTGGATTACAATGAGCAGTCAGCTATGTGATCTGATGATGCTTCAGGAATTGGAGAGCCTCTTGCAGTCCTTTACATCCTTTGATGTTGTGGCTTATGTAAGGCTGTGGAGACCACTTCTCAAAAACTTTCCCAATAAACAACCTTCCCTTTGTCTTCAAGTAAGCACCTATTTCCTCATTCACTCTTCTTGGTTTCTGGTATTACAGCTTCAAAAACTGTGAGGTTCCTGACAGGAGGAATTTTGAAAAGCAAAATTACTGAAGAGTTGCTCTACAATACTGGGTTGCAATCGATAACAGAAAGCAAAAGTATGATCCAAGATGTCCTTCAACTGAGCTTGGAAATGGAAAAATTCTTTGCAGAAGCATCTGGAGCTGTACATAACAGTGGTGGATTGCCTAGGAGATAGAAGAGCAGATAGTAGAAAAGAAGGCTGAAACTTGCTGAACTGCAACAACTAGAAGCCGGTTCTGTATACAGCTTTGTAATCCACACCAGTTCTGATTGTGGAACTGTTGTCTCTACTTCATTTCCCTAGAACTCCAAGACTGGTCCAAATATGCTGTCAGTGTAGGCTAGAATGTCAGTAAGTAAGCCAGGGTGTCTTATGGCTTACTAGGATCTGTCAAGTGTTGAGAAACCGTGCACTGCATTGCACAGCGGAGAAGTGAGATTGGACTTGTGGTGGGTTGACCCTGGCTGGATGCCAGGTGCCCATCAAAGCCGCTCCATCACTGCCCTCCTCAGCTGGACAGAGGAGAGAAAATATATTAAAAGGCTCCTGGGCTGAGATATGGACAGGGAGAGAACACTCGCCATTTACCATCATGGACAAAACAGATTCGACTTGGGGAAATTTGTTTTAATTATTGCCAATCAAATCAAAGTACAGTAATGAAAAATAGGCACAAACGTCAAACACATTCTCCCCATCTCTCCCTTCTTCCTGGGCTTTAACCTCACTCCTGATTTCTCTCCCTCCTCCCCGCCAGTAGTGCAGGGAGACAGGGAATGGGAGTTGCAGTCGGTTCATCAAAGGTTAGCTTTGCCACTTCTTCTTCCTCAGGGGGAGGACTCTTCACATTCTACCCCTGCTCCAGCTTTGGGTCCCTCCCACAGAAGTCAGTCTTCCATGAACTTGTCCAATGTGAGTCCTTCCCACAGGCTTCAGCATGGGTCCCTTCTATGGAGTGCAGTCCTTCAGGAACAGGCTGCTCCAGCATGGGTTCCCTGCAGGATCACAAGTCCTGCCAGCAAACCCCCTAGTGCCAGCTCCTCTCTTCATGGGGCCAAAGGCCCTACCAGGAACTTACTCCAGCATGGACTTTCCACAGGGTCATAACCTCCTTTAGGTATCCACCTGTTCTAGCATGGGATCCTCCACAGGTTGCTGCTGGATCTCTGCTCCATCATGGACATTCATGGGCTGCATGGGGACAGCTGCCTCACCAGGATCTTCAGGGGAATCTCTGCTCCAGGGCCTCCTCCCCCTCCTTCTTTACTGGCCTCGGTGTCTGCATAGTTGTTGCTTTCACATATTCTGATTGTTTTCTTTTGGCTGCAACTGTGCAGGTATTTTCCTCTTCTCACATACGTTATCCCAGAGGCACTACCACAGTCACTGATGGCCTTGCCAGCAGCAGATCCATCTTGGAGCTGTCTGGCATTGGGTCTACTGAACTTGGGAGAAGCTTCTAGCAGCTTCTCACAGAAGTTACCCCTGCAGGCCCCTGCTACCAAAACTTGGCCATGAAAACCCAACACAAGCCTCCTAATCACAAGTTTAATGAGTTCTTTGAAGGCTGTAGAGACAAAGTTAAAATCTAAGCACTTGAATTCAAATTTCTAGCACAGAGCCTTGCCAAAGATGAAGTTTTGAAGTTTCTCCAAGCATTTTTC
This sequence comes from Neopelma chrysocephalum, assembly GCF_003984885.1. Taxonomy (NCBI): domain Eukaryota; kingdom Metazoa; phylum Chordata; class Aves; order Passeriformes; family Pipridae; genus Neopelma; species Neopelma chrysocephalum. Next base: position 2,026,427 of record NW_020897689.1, on the reverse strand, counting down.
TTCTACCAAGCTTGATGTCTCAGGTGAAAAATTACATTAAGCCAGATGGCATAGCTGTAGAAATGTGAGTAAAAACAGAGTCCAAGAAAAGGAAGTAAATTTAAATGCTAAAGAATAAAAATAGAATAAACAAAACAAGTAAAAAACTCCCTAAACTACACCACAGAAAGGTTTGAGCATTGCCCCAAGTAACAAGTGGCTGAGAGGAGTTAAGACTATGCAAGAATGTGCAGGGAGTGGGCAGAAGGGAGGTAAGGGATGCCACCCTTACCTTGGGGTAAAATGTAGACCTCCCCACCACTGAATACATGTCCTCACTCTGGGAATCTACCTGCAGGCACTAACTTAGAGGAGAAATTTCAGCTATACAGGGTATTATACTTTGGCAGGTGTATCACTTGATTGAAGCACCGCTTGTCTGTACACTGATAGAAAATAATGAAAGCAAATATGAGAGTTAGTTGTACTTTGGAAAGGTACTTCTAATTTCTCTTCTTGAAATATAGCTACAGGTGTTTGATTTCTGAACACAAAAGCCAATCACATCCCAAAACCAAGAGGAATGTGTCTCTTTATTTCTAACATGCAGGTGCTGAAATATTTCTCAATGTAAATACAGAGTGCCTCAAGTACAGCTAGTTGCAGCAAGTTGATGGACACCAAGCAACACAAAATGGTAAGTCATCAGCAAAGCTGGAGACTCGAGGCACAGCAGCAGCTGCTAAGAGGTGCCTTATATTATACACCATTATTTGTGTTCAACCTCTTCCCATTCATTGCTGAGGAATGGAAAATTTGGTGTTACCACTCTGCAACCTTTTCACACTTTAAGTCCCTGTAATAGTTCTGTTACACTCAGTGTATGCTGGACTAGAAAGCATAACACAGGACCACAGGTGTGGTATTTGCTGAAGTAAGATAAAAAAGGACAGAAAGTTATACAAGCTATGAGGTAGGTGGGGTTCATCTGTCACAATGTGGACAGGTCAACGTTTAACAGAAAGAAAGATAGTTGTGGTTTCACATGGCCAGAGATGACTCACTGTCTGGAAACACAGGCTCTGATGGGATTTTCTGTGAAAGAGAGCAGAGGCAAACCTGTCTTTGTCACTGGCTCTCCACTAAAAGCACAAGATGAAATGCAGACATTACCATACACTGCTGTGGATTTCAGCAGGCCCATTCCTCTACAAATGAAATAGCAGCTACACTTTTTAACCAACCCAACTTTATTTTTGGCTTACAAATATTTGTCCCTACACTGTTCTTGACTTTTAAATAAAAACAGTACAAGATCGAAAACATATGAAAGAACCAAGGAGGACCATAATAAGTAGACAAGCATTTTATTGTGCACTTGTTTGTAGTTTGGTTTGGGGTTTTCTTTTTGTGGTTTCAGATAGGTTATTAATGCTTTTTTTTTTTTTGAAGTGAAATACATTTTGTGAAAGTTCTCTCTGTTTACACTGCCCTAAATTGGGAATTAATTTTATTCCATTAAACATTTCTTTGGTGGTCACACAGAATGGCAGAGGTGGTGTGTTGTGTGGTTATTGGGCACCAAAGTAGCTCAGGTCAGGCCACAGCTGCACTTGCACTGCTTCTTGTAAGACTTGTCCTCCACTGATTCAGGTAGTTCCTGCTACAGTAATCCCTATAACATGCAATTCAAATCATTGGTTACCACAGTTTAAATGTATTTTCATTACAATCTCCACCACTGGTCCCTTTGGACCAGGGTTTAACATTGCAATGAACTCCTCTCCTTGCCCCTGCTCCAGCTTGGGCTTATTCACAGAGTGTAGTCCCTTGGGATTGTACTTGCTCTAAGCAGAGCCCTATCTATGAGGCACAGTCTCTTCAGACATACACACCTCTGGAGTGGGCTTATTCATGACCAGAGATGCTTCAGGGTGTCTTCCCATATGGACTCATTCACAGGTCACAGATCCTTCGGCTTAGGTTCACACTGGAGTTCCAGCCTGTCCAATACAGCAGTATAGAAACAGCAGTGATGCCCTGGTCATTGGCCAGACCAGGTGCATCACTACTGCTGTTATCAAAATGTTCCTAGGCATAGGTAAGGTGATAGGCAGCACAGAACTACAGCAAGTAGCAAAAGTAAAAAAAGCAGCCACCAGGAAGCACTAGACTACTATACAGGCAAGCAAGTCCCCTAGCAAGCATAAAAGCCTGTCAATTCATAGCTAAACAGCAATAACAGCCATAAATTTCATCTAGCTTATTCCAATCAAATCTCTTACCTCAAAACCTTCAAGCCCCATGTTGGGCACCAAGAGGATTGTCATGGTTTAACCCCAGCCAGCAACTCTCTCTCTCCCACTGTAGTGAGATGGGGGAGTGAATTGGAAAAGTGAGAAAACCTGTGGATTGAGATAAATACAGTTTAATAGGTAAAGCAGAGCAAAACAATTAATTCATTCACCACTTGCCATAGAGAGGCTGGTGTTCAGCCGTCCCTAGGAAAGCAGGGCTCCATCACATGTAATGGTGATTTTGGAAGACAAACATCATCACTCCAAATGTTTCATCCTTCCTTCTTCTTCCTCAGCTTTATAGACTGAGCATGACACCATCTGATGCCTTTGGTCAGTTGGGGTCAGCTGGCCCAGCTGTGTCTGCACCCAACTCCTTGTGCACCCCCAGCCTCCTCTCTGATGGGTTGGTGTGAGAAGCAGAAAAGGCCTTGACTCTGTGTAAGCCCTGCTAACCCTCAAAAAGTCACGAGTGAAGAGATCATTTAGCTAAGTAGGAACAAGCTGCATGAAGAAGCAGTATAAAGTGGCCCTCATAAATATTGAACTCTGGTAGGCTTGGTACTGTGACCACTTCCCTGGGGAGCCAGTTCCAGCACCCAACCACCCTCTGGGTGAAGAATCTCTTTCTGATATTCAACCTAAACCTCCTCTTTTACAACTTCAGGCCATTCCCTTTGGTCCTGTCACTGGTCATCACAGAGAAGAGACCAGTGCCTGCCCTCCTCTTCCCCCTCATAAGAAAGTTGTAACTGCAACGAGGTCTCCCCTCAGTCTTCTCTTCTCCAGGCTAAACAGAACAAGTGACCTCAGACACTCCTCATACGGTTTCCCCTCAAGGCCCTTCACCATCTTCGTTGCCCTCCTTTGGACACTCTCTAATGGCTTAATACCTTTCTTATATTGTGGTGCCCCAAACTGCACAGAATATTCAAGGTGAGGTTGCCCCAGTGCAGAGCAGAGCGGGACAACTCCCTCCCTCAGCCGGTTGGCAATGCTTTGCCTGATGCCTCCCAGGACACGGTTGACTCATATTCAACTTGCCGATGACCAAGACCCCCAGGTCCCTTTCCACAGCACTGCTTGCCAGCATCTCATTCCCCAGTCTGTACAAACATCCTAGGTTGCCCCATTCCAGGTGCAGAATCTGGCAGTTGCTCTTGTTGAACTCCATATGGTTGGTGATTGCCCAGTCCTCTAATTTATCGAGGTCTCTCTGCAGAGAGGGCCTCTCTGCCTTCAAGGGAGTCAACAGCTCCTCCAAGCTTTGTGTCATCTGCAAACTTGCTTAGTATCCCTTCCAGTCCTGCATCCAAGTTATTTATGAAGATGTTGAAGAGAATAGGGCCCAAGACGGAGCCCTGCAGAACCCCACTAGTGGCAGGTCACCACTTTGATGTCACCCGTTCACTGTTACCCTCTGTGCTCAACCCATGAGCGAATTGCTCACCCACCACATGACGTGTTTGTCCAGCTGTGTGCTGAACAGTTTGTCCAGAAGGATCCTGTGAGAGACAGTATTGAAAGCTTTGCTGAAATCTAAAAAGATGATATCAACTGACTTCCCCTTATTAGCTAGGTGGGTTACCTTGTCATAGAAGGAAATCAAGTTTGATAAACAGGACTTTCCTCTATGAACGCTCAGCTAGACATCTTACCATGTAAGTCCTTTCCTATCCAAGACTAGAATTTCCTATTCCTGGAAAGAAAGAGCTGTTTCTTGTAGATAAAATATTGCAGTCGAGTCTCTGAATATCTGAGTTCAATTCTCAGATATCTTACAGATAGATCTTAATTGAAGACTTATCAGAGTTATTCAGCTTGCTGGTTGCAGTATAGACTTCCTCAAATGACAGCTATCCAGGCTTTGAAATAATACTTGAGCTGCTGTGACCTCATTCAAGTCATCTTCATTTCTATTGCACTGAGGCAGTACCTTTGCACAGTATTAAGTTGAAGTACTCTAGGAATTGTTTTCCAAAGAACTACTAGTGTCTTTGTTTGTGCTTCCTATAATCTCCTTTTGGAACTATTGGATGCTGACGGAACAGTACAGGCATTAAAGTGGCATTTCAGTGCTTGTGTTAGTGCTTCATTTGTGATTAGCCTGTACTACTAAACAGTCAACTATTTTGAACTAATAACACCATGTTATTTGAGTGAAGGGATGTGCTTGTGGGCATAGGATCCTAGACTGGACACAAAGTCATCTCAGTGGAACAAACCTAATAGTGAAGCCTCAGACAACTAATAAACCTCTTATATCCCACTAACTCCATCTGAAAACTGGAAATTCTAATTTCTCTCCCCCACACATTTTACGTGCCTGACCCGCTCCAATCTCTAGAAAGACCAAAAAGTCAGCTAGTGTAAATGGAAGAAATTTTCTAGATCAATTCAGCAATTTTAAGGTCAAGTTTGGGGATGCCAGTTCTTGTGTGTGAGACAACAGTCCAGTACATTCAGACCTGGATATTGATTCGACGTGTAGGAGCTCATGCATTGAAGACAGTAAATCATCTTCGCAAACAGGCACAAAAAACCTTTTCAAAGTATTCTTTATCCTTCTTCAATATGGCTTTTTCACTATGTCCATGTAACAGGAACCACCACAGTTTTAGCAATGCTCCATTCAAACTATCTCCATGAAAGGGACTTGATTCAGCATTGAAAACTGCTGCTATACAAAGTGTGCTACAAGAAGGTAAACTTAATTGTGTCAGTTCAGTATCTATGCAACTGAAAAACTGCAAGAGGGAAGTGAAATATATAATACTTTAGACATATTTGACTCTGGATATTGGAAAAGTTAATGCTGTCCCACTCTGAAAATCTTGCAAACTCAGTAAATAAGAACACTCCGTCTAGCCTCACATCTCTATCTGCCATGCAACAAGAATATTGTCAAACAAGGGCAACCAGAGGTGAAAAGAGAGATCCAAGTTCAGAATGTACATATTATTTACGTTGTTAGTGGTTATTTATTCATTCACTGCCAAAATAGCTGTAGTTTGCAAGATTTTGCCAAATACACATGTAGCCAATACCCCTTAATCCAACTCTTTCACGTCCTTTTACACAACTGCAATTGAGCCACTTATTTGTCAAGCTAATTATGACTTTTCATGTCAATATTACTCAGCTCTACACCTATGCTCATAACAAATTAGAGTTACTAATGATTGATAAACATCTCACTGGGGTCCATGCAAGACTTGTGTTGACAAAAACATCAGGGTTTTGACTCTTCTACCAATGACAGCTAATGAACACCAGCCTACAGAAGAAATTGCTCTTATTAAGACTAGGGGCATAAGTTTGTACTTTGTGTTCATGTACTTTTGAGGACATGGCAAGATTACCTTTAATCTCTGCTCTGTCATTATTGTGTAGTGGACTCACTTATGCTTTCCTGTCTTCTTTTTATTTATACAGCTGAATAATCTTTTGCTATTTGTTTAATTTCCTTTACAAAGTCTGGCTCAGACTGGCTTTTGGCATGTCTCACATTACCACCATACTTCTTGATCTCCTAAACATAATTGCATTGCTGAGTGGGACTTTTCCTGTTCCTCGTAGGGTGTCTACTTACCCCTGTGATTTGCTTTGTGGTTTTTATTCATCCAGTGGGATCCAGAGTCCTATCCTGAAATCTCCCCTAGAGTTCAGAATTTAAATTGGTTTTTACACAATAAGGTTTCAAGCCTTCAGTTTTTAGTCCTTGATCTTTTCAATGCAACTGACTTCACAAATCTTAACATGCCCATTCACATCCCAGATGTCAACCACCATGATACTTCCTCAGACTAGAAAACTTCTGGCCACACAAGCAATCCAGTACCATCTAACCCTCTATCACCCAGACAGCTCATCTTCCACCATCAGCTTCTTTGTATTGCCCACTTGCCCTAGTCTTAGGTGACTTACCTCATAATATTCACCCCAGCTAGCCTGGCCTCTTGGCTACTTCTAGACAGACCTCATGACTGTCACTGTTCAAAGAAGGATCCACAGACCTATAACTGAAGTCTGTTGTATAATCATTGACACCTGAGAGATCAAATATATAAAAAAGTAGAGGTCCAAATTTTGTTCCGTGATTCTGTGATTAAATTAATCTTCTCTAAGAAATTAACAAATAATATCTCCTCTCGTGTTTAAAAAAGTTTGGAACTCTCCTTTTCTATACATTTGATCTTTCGAGTATCAAATTAATGTAATTTAGGGTTTCAATGTCCTGTCAAAAATCCATAAATTTTAATGATTAATTCATGTCATCAAATAGAGCTCTTTCTATCCCCATATATCTTATCTGCACCCAAAGGACAATTCATCACGCCCACAAGCACCTGATTCATTTTCCTGACAATCTCTGGGAAATAAGTTGTTACTTACATTTTAATAGGTCATGTTAACTTAGGTCATGTCAAGGGAAGAGGTCATATTAACCACCCTTGGACACCCACAACACTATGACTTCTTCGCATGCACATTCTGCCATGCATCAATGTTATGATGGAGGTGACTGATTCCTTTTCAGTCAATAGCTGCTCCCTGGCCCCTCTAACAAAAACCTTCAGTGTAGTAAGCATTGCTCCCTTTTGTCAATGCCATTTTCCCTGAGCACTGGTCACCTGTTCTTGGTTCAATAAAGGTCTCCTTCACCTCTTCACACTCTCTTTTCAGACTTACAAACACAGAAGTCTTCATTTTTTTTATATGGAGGGTCCGGTACCTTGCCAGCTGCCCCCTTGCTCATTTCCATGCTCCCTGGCACCACTTCAACACCAGTTAACATTCTTTTGGCAGCTCACCCTGACATGCATATTGGTGAATCTGTCTCACTCCCAGGAAACAGTGAGGCCAGAAATTATCTTGGCCACAGTCAAAGCAATATACAGAGCATCCAGGAGTGAATTGTCTCTTGATTGTTTTAAACTCCATGCAACCTGCACGAGTTGATGCTTTGCATGTGGATTGCACATTGGCCCATATGGTGAGGGGCACTGGAATGAATGGAGCCACTCATTTAGGAGGGATAAGCACCGGAGGTTTCAAGGTCTGGGGGGCCAAAGCAAAGGTATATGTTTAGATGGACTGAGAGAGTTCACGTGCTCTATAATTTATGTGGAAGGATATACTTGCTCTGATGAAGAATTAGGCTGCTAAGAGGAGTAGCAGTGGCCAGGCATGCAAACTTCACTTCTATAACCATTCTATATCTTCAAGGATATCTTGATTTCTCCAAATAAGTGAGTCAAGGCTACAAACCAATAGAGTTGCTTCACTCTACAAGAACAGTGGAAAGAACAGCTGGAGAGGTGTCCATGGCACCAAAAGAAAAATTTTGTAAAGTATGTTTAAGAACTCTTCAAGTGATGCATACTGCTGCTTGGCAAAAGTACTGAACAAATCTTGAAGCCAAACTTTGTTAAAATGACACCATCTTTAATACAAATATGTTTACTTAGCACACAACCTCACAAGAAGGTGGACTATTGATTCAGAAAATAAACCGATTAAGCTTTAAAATGCAGCAAGGACATTAAAAAGAAAAAAAAACCAACACTGTGAAAATTTCACTAGAAGCAGTACCTTCTCAAAATATAAACATTTTTGGACAGTAATTACTGCAAAGCTTTCATTATCAATGCCATTCTTATTGTTTATGCTGTACAGAAACTATGAAACTAGAACTTACATGAAAACTATTCAGTGAACTCATTAAAACAGCAGCATTATCTGAAAAGCAAATTCTAATAATGCATGAATTTAAATCTCATAATAATCCCATAATAGGAGAAGAAGAACTATTATTTCAGCATATACAGTGCTGGCATGGGGTGTAATTTAACTTGAATCTCACAGCTCTGTCAGACCAACCAATGCCCTGGGTGCCTTGATAAACTATGAGGAGCAGATGCATAATAAGATAACTCAGACAGCTTGCTAAAGTTTCATCTGCCAGTGGGACCTACTTGGTACAGCCAGAGCTCTTCACCAAGTCTACTTTCTCACCCTGTATAAATGGCATTTCTCCAGTAGCAGCTCTGATCTTCCACCCAGCTGCTACACACAATCTCAGAAAGAGAACTTTTATTATACATTAGTTACAAAGTCCTACAAAGAAAAATAGGACCTAGCCTCTACTCCACCACTAGCAGGTGGTTCAGCATTTTTAAAAGCCCAATTTTAAAGCCCTAGAGGTGACAAAACTCAATTTAGCTACAGAAATAGTTCAGGGTAAAGTGGACCTTGAGCCTAAAAGAATGTGAGGGCTCAACATCAGAAAGCAGGCTTAGGATTTATTAAGCTCTAAATTTTTGATAGAAAACTCTGACACTGTAGAAATACTGATTTTCTAACATGTAGTTCTTAAAATCATTGGACTTCCTAGCTATGATATTGCAATTTTCTTTAGAAGGGTTTCTTTTATATGTACATTTCCATTGCAGAGGCTTAACTCCTTGCTTGAACTGCTCTGCTAAACCTAGTGAGTCATGCTGCAAGGACTCATCTGAGATTCAAGTGAGTCAGAACTGCTGTCCTTGGTCATGTATGTTTGTATGATTACTAGGACATTCATCCCACAGTTCTGTGCATTGCAGCAAGTCAGGTTTTTCTATCATGTCTTTGCTGAAATATAGTAGTAGGATGTTTTTTCATGTTTCTAGAGGGTATTTGAGCTTCTAGGTTTATCCTGAAGAAAAGAAGTCTCCAGGGAGACCTTAATGTAGCCTTTCAATATTTAAAGGAGGCTTATAAAAAAGATGGGGAAAAAATTTACCAGGTCCTGAAGTGGCAGTATAAGGGGCAACAGTTGCAAACTGAAAGAGGGTATATATAAGGATATAAGGAATAAATTCTTTACAATGAGTGCGGTGAGACACTGGAACAAGCTGCCCAGAGAAGCTGTGAATGTTCAGTGCCTGGAAGTGTTCAAGGTCAGGTTGGACGGGGCTTTGGGCAACCTGATCTAGTTGAAGCTGTTCCTGCCTATGGCAGATCCCTTCCAACCCAACCCATTGTACGATTCTATGATTCTACTTCTTTGTGAAGAGGCACAAGGCACTAGCAACACCAGAATGCTAGCTTCACCTAAAGTGCTCAATAACTATGATAGAAGTATTTACATCAAGATTTTAAATCCTGTCTTTTCCTTCCTGTCAAATGTTGCACAAACACTCAATGTTACTTAGAAAACAAGTTCGTAGGGTCTTTGCAGAGGGTAGCATTCACAGAGGGAATCAAACCTCTTGAAAAGGACAGTCAGTCCAGACTAAATGGTGCCACAAATCTTTGTTGCAAGGGTCCTCGCAATGGCAATTCCAATGGATTGGATGAGACTCCCCAAATCACTGTGCTGATGAATTCTTATGATCCAGAGGTTTTTTCTGTGCAGTAGACAGCCTCTTAGGATTTGTGCTGTGATGACATGATTCGCATGTTTCTTACCAGATCCCATACCTATTTATTATGATTCCTCCATTTTGATATATCCCAAAATTGTCCTTCGTGCTTGACAGTCCTGTGTCTCAAAAATTTTCAGATTCTTTTGGTATATGTTATGTAAATTGTGTATATCTTGCATTTTTAAATATTTCCTAATTAATCTTCAGATTATTTATGGAGAAAGCATTCAGCGTTCCATTAGTTTGGAGATTTCTTTCATTGAAAACAAGATAAATAATGTCTTATGAAGAAATAATGGTGTAATCATTTGTAAGTTTAAATAATTCTCAGTTAAGGTAAACCCAGCTGCATTAAACTGTCTGGTCCATATTTTGTGGTTTGGGTTTTGTGAAGTTCACATGTGATAAACTGGATATAAACTGTCTGCCTTTTATAGGCCGTTAGTAGGGCAGGGGTTTTTTTGTAATGTGATTTCTATCATAAGGTGAAAGACGATACCCTAATGAATTTAGTGAAAATTTTGCTCTTTTGTAGTGAGCATGAAGTCAAGATTTCTGGATTATGGTCTTGGATGCTCCTAGATTATGCATAACTTTTTATGGGATTTTCACCATTACAAGACTGGATTATGGAGAAAATTAATAATTTTCATATGACATCCTTCAAATAAAATACTGTTCACTAAGTCAGAACTGAGATAATTTTCAAACCATGCAATCTCTCCAATCACCTATCAACAGACTCCAGAAAAACAAGTTTTAGAGCCCAAATATCAATGAAGAAAATGTTCAGAAACAGTTTGTGAAAAAAATGTTTTAGCATAGGATTTTTTCAGTACAAAACCAGACATGTCAATGATATTTTTATGTCCTTTTTATAGTAAGTTGCAGAATGAAGCCAACCGATCTGCAAAAATTGTATATGTACTGTAAGTCAGCAAATATTCCTCCTATTAACTGTGCTGTTTGATCTCATAGTCTAGAAGAGAAGCAGAACTATATTTAATGACTCTCACAGTCAGAATTTCAATTTAAAAAACCATCCCTGAGCTGTATTGTTCTTTGAAATACGAAACCCTCATCTCGTTTTCCTGTTCAGAGAGCTTGAAACAGATGATGGCAGGATTCTTCCATTAAATTGCTGACAGGTTGCTGTCTGCCAGGATTCCAGCCGGGAGCCAAATTCACAGGGGTCAGGGGTTGAGGTGAATGTTATGCATCCACAGACAAGTCTTATAATAGCCAAGCACAGAAAAGAAGGCTTTTGAGTACCTCCAAAAGGATGTCAGAAGCAGCTTTTAGGGAATGGGGAAAATATGCTTCAGCCCCTTGTACTTCCATGGTAGGTGATGAAGTCTCTAACTGAATGCAGTCTAAGGACACTGTTAGGGGACAGAAATACTGGAGACATTTTGTCAATATCTTGATTACCAGGTCTACAAAAATGTATTATTCATGGGTTGCTCCTGCTCTGTGTCACCATCACAAAACAGTTTTGTTAGTAGTGGCTTTACTGTTTCATTTCTTGGGCTGAATAGCAGATTCTTCACTCCCACAGAAATATTCACACTTTCTGTTTAAAAGAGAAGCTGAGGTTCATCACAGTAACACAAGTAGCATAAATATTACTTCTGAAGTTCTGTCTTTACCTATGCAGAAAAAATGGAGTCTCCTTGTATATTTCTATGTTATGCAAGTGACAAGTAAGATAATATAGAAACTAAAGCCCCTTCAGGTGTTCTTATCCCAGGAAAGTTTCACACAGGTTAAGGTGCTGTTAAGGCGGTAAGATGCCAATAAAGAAAGAGTAAAATTATTAGATTTTGTAGGCACTGAATGGTGCATTAGAGAATGTGGATATCTATAGAAGCAAAGCAGGAGAAAAGGTCAAAAGCTTTCACCAATATTTTCTGCAAAACAGTGATACCCACACCGGGGTGGAGCACAATAACACTGATAATGAGTTTGCCTACATTTCCTATTTAGCATTCCTCCCTATTTTCCTCTGCTTCATATTTGTGTTCTTCAAAAGATGTGACACCAATTTATACTAGCTTGAACTTATTCCTGCTTTTTTCATTCTGCAAGTAGCTTATTTAACTTGAAATGCAAAACCATTTCACATTCAAGGACCTAAATACAGACAGTGTAAGAAGTAAGTCCTTTGCAGTTCAGATGATGGGTTGTGATTTCATAACCATTTAGTGACAGGAAAGAGCTTGTATATATTCCTCTCCTCATCAGTCATCTTAATTGAGTTTAAAATTTCAGTTATAATATTCTTTAAGTATGGACATCTCTATTTCGTAAAGATAAACTTTATTTCCTGACAGACCTTAGTGAAGCACTGGGTTTTCATAAGTGAGGTAGGTATTTTGATTACATTTTGCAAAGCAGGATTTCTTTCTCTGTCACATTGTAATATAAACCGCATATCATGTATGAATGAATCATTTAAACTCACATAGGTTTATGGCATACTGTGACAGCTCTTTCTCTTAAGAGTTTGATGGTAGTTTGATAATGGTCTTAGACCTTGACATCGGTGCCTTTAGGCAATTGACCTATACGAGACATATACAAGCAAATTATATTGACTTTAGATAAGGTATAAAAAATACATGATGAAGATGAACCTTTCTTACTAACAAAAAATAAAAGTGGTAAAAGAAAGTCCTCGATTACTGCTGTACAGAGAACCTGAAGAACCAAAGGCTGTTTACAGCGAAATGGTAAACTGCTGATGGAAAATCTCTTTGGTAGCACATGAGGAAATGGAGAAGCAAACAAAACACAAAAGAAACAGTCCATGTTAAACTTCCTGCCTGCATAAAAATCCTGCACTGACCTTCCTAGCTCTATGGAAATTGCAAGTTAAATATTGTATTCCTCAGGTTTATTACTTTTAAGTGCCCAAAATTTATAAAATATTTCCAGAACTGAGTGGCCATTTTTGCTAGAAGGCCCGCAGCATAAGCTAATATGAAACAAGGAATTGCAGAACTGCCATTGCAACAAGGCATTGCTAAAGGTGTCATTTGAAATATCATGTACCAGGTGGTCATTTGTGCTCAAAAAAGATAAAACTGAACTGGAAGAGAAGCAGAAACAATTTATAGCAATGATTAAGTAAAGAAGGAGACTTAAAATGAGACCTTGCAGAGCTTGGGTTGTTTAGCCAAGCAAAAAAAGAGATGGAAGAGGATACGAGGACTCTAGAAATATGTCTTTGGAGGAATAGAATGGCTCAAGCTGAATACAATCACTAATATAAAATCAAATTACTGTAAATTGATTGTGAATAAATCTATTCTGTAAATTCCTAATAACTGAGGACCAAAATTTTAAGAGTATTCACATAGGCTATAAGAGAAAGCAAAGCTAAATTTGTTTTAAGATTAACTTAGTAGATAGAGGTGTACACCTCTCTTAGTAGAGAGAGGTGTATAACAGAGTAAGAAAATGTCTGGGACTAGGAAGTTTGTGGCTCACTTCAGTCCCCTAGACAGCATCAACTAGTGCCATGTCCTCAAACACTGTTCCTGGCCTCCAGCTGCCAGTCCAGAAAAGTTCTTCTACAGGATCTGGGTAGTATTTGCCAGAACTGTGTAGATTTTTCAGCTAAGTTATAGCATCACAAATGGCATGAGTTGACCACGTTTAAGCTTCTGAGTCAGGCTGTGAGCATGGGTAATCAGACTTTGGTATATCATGTGCTATTTAGGTAGAAACATACCCTAAGTACCTGGACCTTTATGAGCTTGTATTGAATTATAAAGTGTTCTCAAGACTTCTTACTTGTCACATTTGGAGGTCAAGGAGAATTTCCCCAGGTGAATGCTCTAGTTTCTAGGGGAGGCAGGTTTTCTTTCAATTTTGAAGCTAAAAGATATTCATCATAACTGAAGGGAGGAAGTTAAAGAGATATATATTTGAGGGTCACAGTGCAATATATATGCAAGCTGATGCTGAGGGTTAAAGAAGCTATTGATCAAGAGATGTTTTTTCCTCCCAAGTTTGACTTTAAAGATCCTTTTGCTTTTTCTGTATAGAGAAGAAAGTAGTCAGGCTTTGAGTGATTTTAGTTGAACATATACTGTGCTATTACAGAGCCTGGAGATGTTGTTTCTCATTCATGCTTCCCATGGCACAGCTGTGACACTTAGCCTGTGTGAAATTATGAATTCAGTACAGGGTGATGGAGATGTTTTGCAGTCTAGGGTATTAGTTACTTGTGGAGTCTCTACTATCTTTGGAACTAGAGATTTTTCCTTGGTTACCCACAGCTCTAGGTGTTCTAACCTAGATGAACCAGACTGTCTACAGATCATGACCTAGACTGTCTGTTTCATATGCTTCTATTTTTATGTCCATATTAGCATAATAATCAATTCTGAATGCTGGAAGAACTTACATTATGCTGTCCTGAATTTTCTGTGAACCCCAGCAGTATGTATTTATATACTGATTTCCTAGCTCCTGAACATCTTTTCCCATGTGTCAGAATAAAGAGATGCTATTTCATTTTAGATGTTCAGTGTCTTTGCTGTAGTCTGGCTCTTTTCAGGAAACATCTCAATGTGAAGGATTTTTAATTTTATTTTTTTTTAATAGAAGTCACATACATATTGGATATATTAGAAAAATTCCCAGGAAGGTGTGTTGCCACAGTTTTATATTTGAAAATATCCAAACAACTGTAAGTATAAAATAGCACTATCCACAGAGAATGTAACCTACACTATACTAAACTGTGAGAATTGTGTGTGCCATCTGAGTATTCAGTTGTTTTACCAGAGGCTGCTATGTGGTTATGAGGAGATAAGTATAAATGGCCAGGTAGAAATAAAAAGCAAGAAATAAAACATTTAGATATACAATGTGCTTGTAAAAAAACAAACAAACAAACAAACAAACAAAAACAACTAAAAACCAACCAAAAAAACCTTCAACATAGTATCTGAGAGATTAATGGAAAAATGGATAACTGACCACTTTCTCCCAAGAAAATGAAAAATGGTGTCTCAAGATCACAGTCCTCATATTCAAAAGCCCCCTTGGGAGAGATTTTGGGAGAAAAATGGCAAAACTACCTCCTGAAACAGCAGCTGCTTCAGGAGGGGGCTGAATGAGAATCCGAGTTGTTACAGGAATGCAATGCTGAGTCAGAGTATTCTGATGGGAAATACCCCAGGTTAGGATGGGTGTGGGTTCACCAGGGAAAGTGAGCCAGCACGTGAGCCGTGACGCTGATCTAGCATCCTCCTCCCCTGGACATGAGGAAGCAGATCAGGATCCCGGTGCAGAGAGCTGTAGTTATTCTTTCCAATATCTCAGTCATTAGTCACAGCTGCCATCTGAGACCTGGTAGATGACTCCATATGAATCAGGCCAAAATCAACAGGCTAGCTACAATCACAGAATGTAGGAATATATTAAAGGAAGCAGGAATTACAGTATGTATCACTTCTTATATTTTAGTTTATTGCCCTGTCACTGGGAATAGAGGCTGCTGGAGCTGAAACCAGTGCATACAGGTACAAATCACAGAATCACAGAATCAATTGGGTTGAAAAAGACCTCTGAGATCATTTGGTTCAACCGATGAATTTGGATACAAATTTTGCAAGTCAGCAGGTTTGTTGATGACTGAACCCAGGGCTAAAGTTCAGTCACAAAACTATTGCAACCTCCCCTGATATAGAGGCAGGGCAGAGGAAGTCTGATGAAGACAGTTGTCTTTGGCTGACAGCTGGACAGAGCTGAACTGTGTGTAGGAAGATTGCAGAGTATAGACTATGGATCCTTTTATTGCTGTTTTCTTATGGCATGCAGTGTTACTGAAAACAGTATTTTGAAAAGGCTGTTGAGTCACCGTCTGTTCCTGCTCACAGCTCCCAAGAGCGGAACAGCAGGTAGAGAACATTACTCAGGCTTGTTGAAGCAATCCCAGTTTAGCAAATGAGCATCTGATATCCCAGCTCTCTTTTAAAAGTGTAAGAGACACTGGATTCAATACCAGGCAAGTAACCTCCTCTAAAGTCGCATTCAGATCAGGGAGTGGTATGGATGCAAAGATTATATACTTTATTTCAGAATCCCAATCAGCTTTGTCTTAGCAAAAGACTTTGAGAGAATTCACAAACTTGCTCCTCATTCAAATTAGAACAATATGGTCCATAGATGTGCCTGCCTTATATTTACAGTGTCTACCCAGCTGTATATTCAGGGCATTCACATTTGTGAGACTACGTTCCCAGTCTCCTTCACTGCAAATATACCATTATTAAGGTATTATAACCCAATAGCTCCTACATTCTTTTACTCTGCTTTTATGGTAACCCATAAAACAGTCATATCTTCCTTTCTGCTAGGGGCCTGAACACCTACTAAATTCTGTGAAAGTCTTTCTGATAACTTCAAGTAATTGTGGAACAGCCTCCAGGTAACTGCTCACTCAGTTGCTTTGAGTTGGGTTTTTAAGTGAATTTGATTGTTATTCAGTAGTGATGTTTTGTCTCAGAACCAGTGCAGGACCTATTTTGTATTGACAGGAGCAGAGATTCCTTCTGCTGAGAAGACAAGAGATGGTGTACAGCCAGCTACAGCTTCTGTAGTTCCAGAGCTTTTCCTTCCGACGCCAACACCTTGGCAGCTGTTGTAGCAAAGTCTGACCCTCAGCACTGTATCAGTTTTTATATCCACTGCTCTCTGCAGTAACATCTTTTTCTTCACTTTTGCCATAACTGGATGTATTTTGTATTGTCCTTTTTCCTCTATTAGCCCAAGACTGACAACAGTGGAATTTCACAGCCAATACAAATACTATTTACATTTAAGAAATAGTCAAATATTCACCTGTGTGAAAACCACAATTGTTCCACGCTTTGTGTTGGTCTGTTTAATGCTTTTCTTCCCTCTATGACTATATTCTTACACCATTGCATTGTGAGGCATGTAACACAGTAAATATGGCCAGCAAAACCCACATCCCTGTCCATGGAACATATCCCTTTTCATTCAGCAATTTCTCTGCTGCAATGGGTATGGTTCATTTCCTCTAACTGAAAATCAGGTCCCTAGAGGAAAGTGTCTGCTGTGCATGGAAATACACTGTCAGGCAAAAATGATGCATTCCTTGGTTTTAATGTTTAATGTGATTCCATGATGACCCTCAGCCCACACAGCAGGAACTTCTAACCTAGATGATGTTGGGCAACTGAGAGAATTAGTTAGACAAATGTTCTTTTTGTTCAGCAAGTCACTCCTGGTATGTTTTACCACTGAGCTTTTTTATTGCAAAGAAAGTTTGTTTGAAGTAAAACTGGCAGATAATTCTGTGATTAAATAATTGCTTGCCAGAAACTGTTGATGTGTCCAAATAGAAAAGTATTGCTGAGAAGCACTCACTCAACTTTTAAAGGACAAAACTTAACTGGTCAAATTCAGATGGAAGACAGATGTTCACTGACCTTAAAAGAGTTTCAGGCAGGTACGTGGGAGTAAGAATCCAACCATGACGTTCTTGCTTTGTGTATTTCAGTCCATGGATCTGAAACTCACACACCCACATACCCAGCAGGTTTTCTGCTTTCTGGACTATTAAGTCATCTTTCCTTATGCTCTTTCCAAACAGATAATGCAGTTATCCATGTGAAGTGGAGTATCTGCAATAGGAAAGACTGATTTACTCAATAACATGATTCAGGCATTTGATTAAAATCTACCATTCCAGGGTTCAAATATCTGTTTCAGCAATAGCCTACAGAAGGATAAAAACATCAGGTGAAAAGTAGACAGAAAGAAATACAGAAGTTCAAATCCTTTGGCATATTTGGACAGAACAAAGCCTTTAACAGAGCTCTAGATTTTTAGCGTGCTAGCTGTTGAGATAGTACATAATATGGAATAGACAGGTCTCCCTTTTTTACTACTAACTTTGAAAAGTCCTAATGTTATTTCAATGTATAATATACACACATACATACCAAAACATCAAACCTGCACAAAAAAGATCATCAGGAAAAACGGAAAAGACTTTTTTTTTTTCTGAGCTTAATGCAACAGCCTGTAACACAGGAGTGGAAGAATCAGTAATGCTTTGCACTCACGTGATCCTTTGAGAACTCATATTCCTTTTAAAAAGTTAATAAATTCATGTTCATGGATTTCTTGGGGTAGATATTGTGAGAAAAATGTAGTATCGAGTTAATAGGTTCTCCATACCAAATAAAAATTCATTGGCAGAACTGCAAAGGGAACATAAACATATAGCCCTCAGCCTTACCTATGACATTATCCTTTTCCATAAAGTGTTCTCCCTTCCAAAGGTATCACAGTCAGAGTTGAAGGGAAAGATGCTTTTTCATCTCATCTATCCTGAGGTTTCTCCTTTTCTCCTGTTCCATGAGATGGGTTCAAATACTGTCTATAAGGGAAGGGAGAATAACTCCGATTGTCCAGTCCTCTGTATTTAAAGCATATTCCTAATCAAAGGAGTTTGAAATATTTTGGCCTTGGATCGCCTTTCCCAATGTTGAACAGACTCTACTGTACACTAGAGAAATTATAGTGCAATTTTTTCTAACAATTTTTTCATTAAAGCATCACACTTCAACAAACTATTTCAATGAATCACTTTCTTTTTTCCAATGAAAACACATTTTGCTGAGAAATTTCTAACCACTTGACTTTCAGAATAAGTTAATAACCTGGACCTAAATCCTGAATTCCATCCTGAGGCATACTTCATCTTTTCAAGGGTTTGATCTGCCAAATAAAAAAAATTTGAGAGTGGTACTAGAAATAACAACATTTTATCATTTGTATTTTGTTAGGAAAGCAATTTTATTCATATTGAAAATCTCCTAGGAACTTTCTTTTGACTGCAGTGACATCTACTGGTACTCAGAAAATTTTCTGGATATAAAGTAAGAATAAATATATCCAAATGACATTTTACTTCTGAGTAGGACAGCAGGAAAAAAGCAGATGTTCCAGAGTTCAAGCATGTATCCTCCCAAGGACTGCAGGCTTGCTCATCTTTCTTAAGAATAAAATGGTTCAAGAGGAGAGAGCGCAAATTCAAGTGTTTTAAAAGGCAAAGGAACCAGATCACCCAATACATAAGAAGTGGATCACTGACCACTTTCTATTCCAAAGTGAACAAAAGAAAGGAAAAGACTGCAAGGGAGGGAAGAATTCAAGATTGCAGAGGGGTCTATAGAAGCAGCCATGCTGGCAAAAGTAACAGAAGGGTAATGGTTTGAGCTGCCTGATATGTCCCTCTCTGAGACATTGAAATGAAGCACCAGTACAGTGAAACCAGCACAGCAGTAAGCTAAGAAACTGAAATCCTGTACAGAACACCTAAGGGCATCCAGACCCCATGCCTGCTTTCTTCGCATGGTGCGCAGTTAATTACTGCCTGTACCCTCCAGAAGACTGGATCCACAACAACACTGGGGATGTCTACATCTTCCTGCTCTTCACTAACATAATCCTTGCTCTGCCTCTACCTTTCAAATAGATAGTGGGTGCTTAAGAAAATACTGTAAAAGAGCTAAGGATTTTTATAAGATATTCATATAGGTATTTTTCATTGTAAATTCTCTCCTTCCATGTTTTTTTCTTTTTGTGTTTGACTGTAAATTCATAAGGAGAAGCACATAACTTACACTACACTTATGAAGAATTGTCAAATATTCCTTTGAAGCATGTTTGTATAGTAATACATTCAAAAGTTATTTATACACAAGGATCCCCCTCATGTTATTTTTCAAGCAAACAGAAAATCTTACACTTTAGCTGAACTCCATGTGGAAATATGCACAATGAAGAAAGTACTTACAAAAGTGCCCTTTCCTTATTGACATATGAGTGTTTTGAGAGTCAGTACTGAGCATATTCAAATATCAAATACTTACTAGATATTTCTGAAATGACTGAGAAATGTATCAAAAAATATTGTCCAATGCCAATAATTTAATGCTAATCAAAGTCAGAAAGCTGCCTTGTTTAATGCATTCAGCTAGTCTGTTCCCCTCTGCCTTTCAGTTAAAATCAAGAAGACATATGTTAATGAGAGCCACCTCTCCAGACTTTGCAAGCTTCCACATTATCTATGAATCTATCCTGTAGCCATTTGGAGAAGCACTGAGAGCAAATGAGTTATGAGTCATGGGAAGAAAAGAAAGGCATGTCACAAATATTGAAATTAAACGCAAAGGGAAATGACAAGTATTGGAAATATGAGCTGCCTAACAAGCGACAGATAGTAAAATAAGTCAAAAGCTGGAAATGGTAAATAATACAAGAAGACAAATACTCGGAAGAAAACACAATAAAATAAGGGAATGAAAACAAATACAGAACTAATGGCATCATTGATCCTAAGGACTCCTGAAAGGGTAAGACAAAAGTACTGAAACAAGCAAAGCTTTAGGGAAGATGCTAAATTAAGGCACAGTACAAAATAAGAGATCAAAAGATTCACTTAGAGGCTTGATCAGAAGCATCCGATTTGTCATTGATGGGCTTTCTGACTTTGTCCTTTTTGTTATTGTGCTGGTGGTGGTGTTGTAACTTTGGTATATTCTGTTTGTTTCCTGGCATATAAAAAGTAAACACAGATACTGTTTTCAGGACTGTGGACATTTTTTAAGATCTTTGGTCATTTGTTTTAAATGTGGTCTTCAGACTTTGATTTACACCTTAATTAGTCTTAATGACTTGCAGAAAATACACTTGCTAAGCAAGGCAGAAATTTCTCCAAGCTCATTTATTGATTCTAAAAGAAGAATAAAGAAGAGAGCACGAAAATAAAGATGAAAGGCCACAGTCTCAGCTGAGATACATGAGTGTAGTTAGACGAGCTTCTGATTTATATTACTTAGGAAACTCACCTTGAGGCTCTGTCACTGTGAGAGAACTTCTGAGGGTGACATCTGCTAACAGGGTAAGGTCTAAAGAAGAAATAGATTTGTAATTAAGAGCATTATTTACTCAGCCTAACCTAAGGCACCTTCATCAGGCATCTGCTCTTGAGTCACACTCGACTGGACACTCTCTGTGCACTGACTTTACATGGAACCAAAGGAAGATACAGCAAAACTGAAAAGGCTTACAAGTAGCTACACCAACACATTTATGAAAAAGCTTACTAATACGAACTTAATACATTAACATAAGAGTATTGGAGATCTAAGGAAAAGGTAGAAGTGAACTTCCCTATCTCTCATGATTATGGCTGACTTCAGTATAACTAATAATGGGATTAAACTAAGAGTGAAGCTTCCATCCTTTAAATGAAAGTTGGCAGCACTGTAGAGCCCAGCTGATTTTAGGGGATGCTCATGAAGCATCCTGAGCATGATGTACAGGCATTAAACTAAACATTTGAATATGTGTCTGATGGAACAAGACTAAGAATTGGAAATTCAGAGTTTTTATCACTTGCATAAAAATTATTTTACATTGTTGTTTTGTATTTTCAAAGGGCCTTCAAGTGAAGATTATCATTTAAGTGAATTAATCACCCACAATACTTGAATATAAATGAGTATCAGCCCTAAGCATAGCCTACCAAGAAAATGTATCTATTTTGCCCTTGGACTCTATTTTACAAGGAGTTTTAGTGTCTTGTTAATACAATTTGTAAGTTGAAATGTAATATTTATCAGAATATTTACCTTACTAACTTTTATGGGATGTTTTTAAAAGTTGCAAATTGCAGGGTAAAGGGCTTAACATAAAATGTAAAATGTGTCATATTAACAGCAACTTTCACACAAATACCAAAAAAAAAAAGTTTTGAACCTGGAGTTAGTTGAGACGACTATCATTATTAATTCTGCATTATTGGTAAACAGGTATCATTCAGAGAAACAGATATGATGGGAAACAGAGTAGAGAATAAACTTGGAAAATAATTTTACTTAAGGAGACACTATGGCTTGAAGAGTAAAGACGGAAAAACCTTAAGATATTGAGCTACACCAAGTATAGCTGCAATTTAATAAGTTAAATATTTCTGCAAAAGCAGAAGGGTGCTTCATTGAGGTGGAGTCTGCACCTCTAACCATGTGGGAAGGGAAGAAGAGTCTTTGGATGTGGTGGTGAAACCTCAGACTCTACACAGCAACAGCTCAGGAGCAGAAGGGAGATGTACATGGGTCCCACACAGCAACAGGACTGGGTGATAGGACCAGGCAGTGGCCAAACATCCTGGGACTGGACCACACCAGTGCAGAGCAGGGATCCCAGACCCCCACCAGACCCCAGACCAATTTCTGGAAAGCTCAAGTAAAGAGGAAGACGCATCCCTGGCCAAGACTGGACCCAGCCCATGGGGGTGGGAACCAAAAGTTTTAAAAGACTTGGTCCTGGATAAAAGAAGGGGGTCTATGGGCAGAGATACACTCCCTCCCTCCCTCCCTTCCTTCCTTCCTCCCTCCCTTTCTTCCTTCCTACCTTCCTTCCTTTTCTTTTTCTCTTTCTCTCTCTCTTTCTCTCTCTTTTTCTTTTTTTCTCTCTCTCTCTCTCTACCTCTTTCTCTTTTTCTTTCTCTCCTCTATGAGAGCAAACATATGTTGTTTGGATAGTGCTGATTGCTAATTTCACCCAGGCTCAAACTCAAGTCAGTTCAGTTATTGCCAATAAATATTGCTATATTCACAAAGATGTATGGATAATCATCATTATCCCACTCTTCATCACTCACAGATTCAAAACAACCTACTCCTTTCCCACCAAGTGGGATGGGACACTGAAAACTACCAACAATATAACTCCAGATCCAACATCCCGCCTTCAGCAAATCAGAGGTGCTTTTAGGTCACACAACAGGACACACAGAATTTATAAAACTCATATAACAGAAATTATGTGGATAGCACCACTTTCTCATAAAGGTTTTTTACAAACTATGTACGCTAAAATTATTGTATGCTATCCTATACTAAAACTGAAAACATGGCTGATTAAGGAAAATTATACTTTTTTGTTTAATTTGACTTATTAATTTAAAAATTCCATAAGGAGAGGAATTAGAAAACCACAAAGATAAAAATAAGTTATCAGGCGAGGGAGGAGCAAAATTAAGTGATTAAGTATTTTAACTAATGCTCGCAAGAAATATATCAGCGGAATATGCACACTATATAAAGGGTTTCTTACATGATATTTAAAAAGCATGTAAGAGTAAAGATTAATTTAAATATATAGAAAATTACACAGCAAAAACAAATAATATAATAATCAAGAGCCAGAGTGATCAGTTCTAGACTTGTGATTCATGAAGGTTGACTTACCACACCTTAAAGATAAAACTGAATAAAACAGTGAAACTCTTATCAAGACAAACATTAAAATTATTATAATTAAATAAGAAAACTACAAGTAGGAAGACTAGAATGAAAATTCATATTCCTAATATTAATAGATTTTTGTTTGATTTTAGTTAATATAATTGCTTCCTGAGTCAACAAGTCACCAAGAGAAGTTTGTGAGTTGTATTGTCACAGTCATGGACTCTAATATCATGATGGCACCAGGGATAAGAGGTCAAGAGATTATTGAAAATTCAACCTTGTTTCACTGAATTTCATAAAATTTGTTGAACTAGTGTATTCAGAGGGGTTATCTTCAGCACCGATTTACCTTCTACTCTAGAAAAGAATTATCTATGATCACTTAAGAGATGAATGTAACATAAAATTGCAGTGGTTTCAACCAATTCCACATTGCCTTAAGCAGCCAGATACTGTGAGAGTACTTAAATCACAAGCACTTTTTTTCCCCTAAACAATAATGAAACATGTGCTTCATTGAGTAGGGTGATTTCCAAGATGAAGTATTTACAAGTTTGCATAAGGAATGAGTCATATAAAATTAATGCTGAGCCACAGGATTCTTGAACACATAAAACTTTTTGTTATCTGCTGAGTTTGCACAGCCAGATTGATGTACATGGGACTACCTGCTTACACTCTGAATTGTATGATTTATTAATAAATACATAACCAAACATGGATTCAGTCATGGACAAGTGTAATTCTTACAACTTTCCTGATGCACAAGCCTTTGAAAATATATCCAGAAAAGAAAATGGGAATATTTAAAATGACTGAAAAACTACATCTGAGATCTTGCTGTAGTCTAATATGAATTTTTGCTGAATTATTATACTGATTATTTATTTCAAAGATACACTTTGAAGGGGATAAGAAAACTATTAATATTAAAATACTAATATTTTAAAGTGAAAGAGAAGTTTACTACAGTATTTCAGACCACTACTAATACTCTCTCTCACGTGAAAGCTAATAAAACCAAAACTTATCAGCCTCTATGTATTTATTTGTGGTTAAATCCACATGCAGAATTAATGCTAACCAAAGGTGGCATGTCAAGACAAAAGCATTTGTATTTCAGTCTTTCACTATTTAGTGGTGGAAATAACAAATTTCCAAATTCATAGTACTACGCCTTTTATCCAAAGATCTTGATGTGCTTCATAAACTTTAATTAAACTTCACAGCATGACTATCGGTCAGGTAGAATTCCTATCATTTTCAGAAAAAGCATGGCATGGCCTTCATTCCTTGCACAGCTGCTCTGATTACATATTGCATTTTCTCTGCTGTGTTGTATTGTGGAAAAATATATAATAGCAAAGCAATAGGCCCCAGTGTGCCCAACCTCTATTAGCCTAATTTCCTTACTTATTTCTTACTTTGTTGACAACACTTCATTAAATGCTGCATTTTTTAGCTTTACCATTGAATTTATGTATGTGTACCTAAAGCAAACCACCATTTCTTCAGGACAGACTGAGGAAGTTAGAGGGATATATTCATTAGCTCTTTTTCTAATTAGTTGCAATTTCAGTGGTCCTGTGCTACTTCTGATGAAAACCATCTTCAGCTGGATGTGAGCCATATGAACTGAAGTTTGATATTATGCCTATAAATAAGAAAATCACATTTATGAAATTATGGATTTAAACAAAAGTGCAAATCCTTTTAAAGAGATACTAAATTATGAAAGCGTATGCAACAGCTTTCCTAGGTATCTATGGTTCAGAGCAACAATTAAAAAATACACGTGAAATGTAACATATGTAGCTCAGTCAATCAAATATAAATCAGAAGAAACACTGTGCAGTACTAAAACTTTGCGATAAATTGTAATACTTGAAGAGTTAAGGAAAAACTCCACAGGACTATTAAAGCCTGGAGATGGGAGTAATTGTGCAAAACCTAAAATATAAAGCCCAAGAAAAAGACATTTTTGATGAAGAGGTCAAAGTATTTCACAGAAATATTGAGACAATATGTATTGTCCCAACTTATTTGAGGCACAGATGATGATAGTATTTAAAATTGATGTGGAAGGTGAAGGTTTTCTTCAAAGTCAAAACACAATAGGAACTGGTAGCATGAAGTAGCTTCTGTTTTAACAGACCAGACTTTCTCAAAAGGATAGCAAAAATAATAATAATAATAATGGCCAGTCTTCGCGAACGAAGATTTTGGGAAAGGTCTTTCACCTTTCCAGCCTGCGCAATGGATTTTTTAGGTGAGACACAGCCTGCGCTGAACTGAGCCCACCCTTTAATCCTAAGGTTCATCTGCCGGGGCCAAGCAAGCTTGGACAACGGCAGTGAGGTCCTCAGGACGTAGGTTTGTTTAGAGTGACCTTCTCATAGATGGATGGCCTCACAGGGCTAACGGGCTCCATCTGCCCGGGGGACTTGGGAATCGAACCTGGGTCGCAGCAGTGAGAGTCCTGCATGCTAACCACTAGGCCACCAGGGGTCCAGTAATATTATTATATTATTATTAGTAGTAGTAGTAAAAATAATACCATATTCCAAATTAGCACAGGATCTCTTCATGGGCTTCCCTGGCAGGGCATGGTCAGTACTATCAGGTTCACATGCAGACAAGGAGATGCCTGTATCTGTGACCCTCTGTGGTGTTATTCAGTGATGAGGGGAACTCACAAAAAGCTCTCTTTCTAATCATATATTTCTATGTTGATTAAAAAGTTATCTGTAAGAATTTTTAGCTTGCATGTAGCTATTGCTGTACCTTCTGAGAAAGCACATGTATGCAGGTCTGTGTCTGTATGTTTGCTTACATTATTTTTCTGTTATGAACACCTTATGACTAATAACTTTGAGCTATAATTGCTAAATTTTCTTTAAATTAAAGAGGTTATCTATAAATCTATATATTCGTAGCTTAAACACACAATTTTTATGTCAGGATATACTTAATCTCAGTGTCACTGAAATGTAACAATATCTATAAGTATAAAATGTTAGCAAAGGAGTGAATCTGTCTACAAATCTGCATTTATAAATCCCATTACCTACAAAGTTTACTTTATAATGGAGCTCACGGTTGTCACAAAACTTCTTTACTGCCCTTCTCCCTTTGGGGTGTACCTGCACTCCGATTCTGGTGGCGCTCCATCAAAAGTGTCACTTTGGGTTATGCAGCTTTGCTGACTGGCAGGAACTCACTCTAGCATGACATAGCCGCAGTGAAATGCCGCCTAATTGGGAGCATCACTGCAGAGGGACAGCTGATGGGCTGAGGCTTGCCCAGTGCAAGGTAAGCAGTTCCCAGCCCTGCCACTTGCCGCAGCAGCCAAATCCTGCCAGGCTAGAAACATGCCCAATTCTTCCTCGAGTGACAGGCTCGTCACAGGGATATTGACTGCTTGCTCAGCTGCTTTGCTAATGCATAGGATGAGTTGGCAGCTGGCAGCGTGGCTGTGCCAGAAAGGGGAGTGCGCTGTGCTGGGCTCCCAGCAGCACTTGCATTGGCCCAGCCCTGTAAATCCACCAGCATGACGCTGTGCCCCAACACATCAGCCTTTCCCTCCCCTGCTTCAGGCAGCAGTGATGCTAAACTGGCAATTAGATATCTAAGTGCCATCATCTCCCTTTCAGTAATATCTGCTTTCATACTACTGAAAAAGAAAAAAAAAAGGAAAAAAAAAAAGAAAACAGTCTTTCTGAGTCTTTCAGTTCTTTACTCTTATGACATGAATGTTTTCTGCCTAGAGGTGTTTTATGTTATATGATATGGTTTGCCAAAGTATTATCTTATATGTATCTATCTTATTTTTAAATTCTTTTGCATGCAAACCTAAAAATTAAGCTGATTGCTTGCTGTCCAGAGTCTGAACTGAAAAATCTGCATCTCCAGATTCTAGTCTATGCTATATACCAGCTTAGCCTCTGTACAATTTATTTGACCCTCTTAAGACAGTTTGGCTGCTGAAGAGATAATAAGAAATCATTAATATTTTTATAATCTGCAAATTTTAAAAGTATTTAAGAACCTGCTGTCATGGCAATAACTGCTCAAGATAGCAGCTCCTAAAAATACTCCTGAATTTATTATATGATTAGCATATACGTGATTCCCAAATGAACCATTTCATAGAGTAGTACTTTTGAGGGCCTACTGCCAGTGCATTAATGTTTTCAATGCTGTAAAATCCCTGGAAGAAAGTCCCTGTTATGAATAGAGACATTTCCTTTGCAGTGAAGGGGATTTTATCTGATTTGCATGGTTAAACCTTTTATGGCTCCTTGGAAAATCTAGTACCTCATAAAATCATATAGTATAGGCAGTTCCCCCATTGAAGTTTTTTATCAAAAAAAGTAAACTTTAATCTATTTCCATTAACAATATATTTAAAATCAGGTCAGACATGGTTTCCAAAATGGTAGATTCAGCATTTAACTCTCAATAGCACTTAGTAATAACATTAGGGGAATTATGCTGCTTTATTGACATACAGGATAAAGAAAAAATTTGAGATCTCATTTAAGAATTGGCCTCCAAAGGGGCATTCTGATGTTCACCTGGAGGAGCATGACATAATTTAAATGTGATTTTTATACGCAAAGATAGAGTTTCAAAGCAAGGAATATAACTCCTTATTAAATCATCATGAGTGCTTCACTTGTAAAAGTTGCTTGCCTGAGCATTCTGTCAGTAGCTTAGTTATGTTCTTCTGCCTGACAGATGTAGAATAGTGTGTAACAATAAGACATTGATGCAGCATAAGCTTACTCAGCACTTTTCTAGTGGCAAAGTGCATTGATGGCAGAGCTGTCACAAAGCATCCAAGAGAAAATGGAAACTACAGTTCAGAATAGCACAAGATGCATCCTACTGTCTTATATTGTTAAATAAAAGTAGTACTTCAGACAACTGATTATATATCTCACAAGATTTAACTGGAGAAAACGAGATATTTTCTTCATACTTCAGAGAAAAGTAAGGCTTAAATTTCAAACAATATTTTCTTACTCATCAATCTAGGACATCAGCAATCACAATTGCTAATCAACTGCTTCCAGAACACCAGGGAGTGACACAATCCCTTTTGTCATAGGGTAGCTACCACAGCAAAGCCACTGTTGCGTTTCACTGAAATACAATGCAGGATCCTGGAAAATGTGTCTTTGGAAGGCAGGCTACAGACCTTCCAGATACTGCTAAGACATTAATAACCAACATTACTAGCAGGTTGTTAGTGGGCTATTTTAAAATCTAACAAGCCCTTTTACATTAAAAATTAGGAAGAGGACCCAATCTCATAAAATTTAGTACACCAAAGGCAAGAGCAACCGTCTACACCAGCTGTGGAAACAACACTCATAGTCCACTGCAGGTTGAATTATTTCACAAGCTGTTTATCCCTCCTGTAAATTGTTTGAATTGGCATTGGTTAACAATTGACTTAATTTACAATTGTGCAGGTAGCAAGAAGTATCTTACTTTGGTATTCAGAAAATTCAAATTAAACCTACTCTAAACTCAGAGTAATCCACAAACACTCCCTGTGTAAATTTTCATTGCTTTCTTGTCACATACTTACGGTTATTCGCCCACCAGAGAACATCTTGCATGACTCATATAGTGTACCCATGAATCTGGAATGACACAGATTTAAGTCAGGATTTCTCTTTATCTGGAATATGGTATCAGTGAATGATCCTGTATCTGGAATAGAGCACCTCTCTTCAACAACAGGCAGAGAACTGTTACCATTTTTTCACTAAGAAATGCTCAATTTTTACTTCCTTTTGGGTAAAAGTCACTGCTAGAAACTAAAGGTTCAGACACACAAAAAAAGCATTGGAAAAAACACAGGGTAAAACCAGGAAAAAACCAGTCATGTTGCCATTACAGCACCGAACAGTTAAAATCTCAATAATTTAGGTTAGGAAACACATCTTGCATCACAAACATTAGGACATAATTCTTCTATTCCACATGTGACTCTGGGTCTACACTGCTTAATGTCCAGCTTTTTAACTTATGCTTCTTATTACTGGGAAGACACCATACAAGAAAAAAAAGTCAACAATTGTTTTTCAATTAGGCACTGTTTGAAAAAAAAAACCTGCAGATTTAAAAAAACAGCAGCTGCAGAAAAACACGAGTTTGGCCAGCATAACTAGAGGGACAGCACCATTGTGCAAGAAACACTGTGTGCTGACTTGAGAGAAACACAGCAGAAATAACAGAATGGAATTCAAGAAGGCTGAAACCTAAAAATTAGTGTAACCCTCCTCAGGAAGAAAAGGGAGCTAAGTGACTTGTTTGACCTTTCACTTACCATTTGAACCTCTGTTTTCAGAACTTCCATCACTTTGGCAATCCGGCATTTTACTCTCCTCTCTTAGATCTGAATGTTCAGGAAGGATGACACTCTTCTTTCTGAAGGAGATTTAGCCACAAGGATCACTCACTCTCTCTCATTTTCTGTCCCAATTTTTCTGTCATTCTTGAAGTACATTTTCATGCTCTTCCATAGGAGTATCCTCAGAGGACACAAACTGAACATTCCTCTTTGTTGCTGTAACTCTCGTAGTGTCTCCATTCTTTTTCCATTTTCTTTCTGACTTATATAGAAAGAGATATAAGAAAACATAATCCAGAACATGACTAAAACAGTCCTTCCTTCAAAATGCAGTGTCCTCATCTTACTTGACTTGCAAGGAAGATGACCACAGAAGCTCAAGTACCATTGTCCATCTCCCTACATATGTCTAAAGAAAAAGTTGCAAGTTAATTAGGTGAATTTAATATTAGATATATTGTAGGCAGGGAAGGGGAAACACTGTTTCATATAACTAAAAACTAGTTGAGTATTCAGAAACTGCCATGTACAACATTTTGGACTTCAAGAGGTAGCTATGTAGGAGCCATTAAAAGCCAGCTGGGCCATCAAGGCCAGGGTCTTATAATGTCAAGCAGCAACAGTACTTGAACTCTATAACCACTCTGAATGAATGACCTCTGAATTTATCCCACATTTTGAAGCATATTTAAAAAAATTCAATTCCTCTGGCATGAAGAGCCATGCATCACAGGAATCTACTAGGTGACAGGAACACAGGAGGTAGCAGTGACTTAAGCACCTTCTCCAAGAAAGTCTGAATACAATGCAGCTTGCTAATAGAGCAGGGTGTACTGGCATCCACAGGTGCTGATGGCATTTTCACTTTTTCATTACACTTGGGTATGTTTTGTTCAGCCAGGAACAGAGCCCTCCTTCGGCATTACATGGATGTAAGAGGAAGCATAGTCTGAAGGACTACAACCTTCCAATAAAGAAGAGAGAGCAAAGAATTGTGTCTTGCATGGTTGGTCAGAAATAGTGAGACAAATCTTACAATGTTCAGTGCTAAAAAAGTTTCTTTATGAGATTCTATAATCTCTTGGCAGCATTGTTCAAAATCTTCATCCATTTTGTGCCTCACTGTGAAATATGCAGCATCTCTCAAAGCACAAGCGCTGTGCCTAGGGAGACAATCTGAAATTTTACACTCGGAATTGTTTTCTACCAGATAATGAAACCCTTTATTTTGCTTAGAATGATTTTGTTGTTTTTATAGGTAGGTTCTCAAAGGTTATCTCAGTGAATATTTTCATCATAACAACAGAAAAGTTCACACAGAATCACATAGAATATGCCAAGTTGGAAGGGAACCACAAGGATCATTCGAGTCCAGCTCCTGGCCCTGCACAGGGCGATTCCCAAGATTAAAGAAAAAGCACTAGTTACTGATCAACACATTGATAACAACTTCATGCCCAGTTTATTTAATGCTACAACATTTACAGCCTGGCAAGAAATACTCTCCGTAGGTGTTTAAAATTATCTAATCCCATATCTACTGTCCACAGATGACATTTATCAAGTTATACATTTAAAAATTTTCTAAATTAGGGGCTACAAATATATCCTCACCTTCAGGATGCTCATCTGGGTTGTATTCTAAAACATTGCTACAGATTAGATCTATGTCCTTTAGAAAATCTCGTGCAGTTAGGTTCTGGTGCAATCTTGGAGAGAACTGTTCAGAGGTCCTTTGGCTGTTTAATAACAGCATTATGATCAGGTGCCTACAAATGAAATATTCCTGCTCAGAGATTTTATGCAATAGCTAGCAAAATTAATTATATTCACAAAGTCAAATAAAGGACTTCTTAAAAACATCAAATATTTATGAAGTATCCAAAGATGCAGAAATGAACCAGTTAGTTTCTTGAAAACAGAAGGGCTATTTCAGCTGGCTTTGAAGAGACAGACCAGAAGAAGGGGAAAAAAAAGAAGCAGGAAGGTAAGAAGCATGTGTGGGGCAGAGAAGGGAACAGGCACCCAAAGTGGGATTCATTTCACTTCTTTTCAGAAAATCACAGCAAAGAAACTTGAGATTTTCTTTGTTGTTGACAGCAAGAAAAAGGCTGCAGGAATTGAACCTTTGAAGCACCTGTCCTAGTCATCTACTTTAGAATGAAATAACTGGACCAAGAGGTGCCAATTTCTTTCTACACAGACCATAAAAGGAGCCTAATGACTAGTTTAGATGAGAACATCTATGTTTGTCTAGGTTATTCACATCTCAGAAACTATAAGGAAAGGAAAAGACAAGTCAGTGGATGCTTAGCAGAATAGGATTTTGCTGAAACACAAAAGTCTTAAAATTACAGCTGACTTTGAAGTATGTGCCCTGGCTTAAACTTGTTCAATAAATTAAATGAGAAGTGTATAGGACCAAGGAAAAACACCCAGTCCTTATTGTTGATCTTATATCGAGGAAAGCAACAGATGAAAACTGGGAATAGAATCTGGTAATTTATTTGACAAACTCCTGCTTCTATTCCTGTTCTTGCAGAAACCATTGACAGTCAATTTAAGAGCTTTAGGCTTTATTAAAACAGCTGTATAGGTACTGGTTATAACTATAAAGAAAGAGATCTCTCTGCTTTTCAATGCTGTAACCTGCCTACATATCCAAGTCTTTTCACAGGCAGCCTTTGCTGGTGTTTGGTGTAACTGGCACTTGGACTAGATGATCCTTGTAAGTCACTTCCAGCACTTCCAATGGATGCCACGCTTAAACTAATCAGAAAATTTTAGTCAATTGATGCAACTGCAAACACATGAAAAGTCAAATGCCATCACATGAAAAATGGTTGAGAGAAAATTACCACCAAACCAAATACTGTATTAGCTGCTAAATTACAGTAGCAAAGTTTTATCTGTACAATATCCTCACCTGCATTGTTTTTTGATGCACGAGTTTCAGCAGCTTGCTTCATAACAGTCCTCAAAAAGGTCTTCTTTCAGCACAGGTAGGCGATGGGATTTTGCAAACTTCTTTACGATCATTATTAATGCTTTTATCTAGAGCATGAGAAGAAAAGATATTTCAGATATAAGACCAAACAAATTTTTTATAATCTCTTCCAAAAAGATGAGTACCAAAATGAAACTGAATACTCACCTGGATAAGACAAGCTATGAAAAGTTATCTTCTTGGCCTTAAAAAGTTATAGTATGGCAAAAATAAAATACCTTCTCTAAGAAACACCTTTTAGAGTTTCAACTCCATGAAAAAAATGTATGATAAACTAATGAGAAAGGGATGAGATTCACCACCCTCATGGCTGCTTATTTTGTTACCTATTTTGTTGTCCTTTAACTTGAATCTTTATGGCAGCTAGAGAGGGAATAGGCAAGGCTCAGCAGAAAAGGGCCAGCTTTTTGGTAAGATGGGGGTTTTTAAAATTTTACTTTTGATAATTTAAATAAGGTGTCTCAAGTTGCATACTTCCAAGTTGTACTCTGTTTTTCCATCTTGACTACCAAAAGGTATGGAAGGAATTTCAAACCTTATTATAGAAGGCACTTATTAACAATATTAAAACTTCTGTTGCTGAAACAAATCAATCAGAGAGGTATATTCATATTTTGAGCACCTTCCTTAAAGCACACTGTCAGATGTCTAGAAAGTTCAGCATGTCCTCTCAATGAATTTTGCTAAGAAATAACGGTGGATGTTTGGGAAGGGGAGATCCTTCAGGCCTCGTTTTAGTCCATAACCTGG